>NW_012104599.1:1819932-1839985 GCF_000951045.1 Mandrillus leucophaeus
TGCCCAAACCCAGTTCATGTGTCTGCTCCGTAAATCCAGGAACATGGTACCTGTAACCTGGGCTGTGCACCCCAAGGGTGAGAGTAATACACAGCTGTGCCCCGAAAAATCAGGGTGAGAGGTGGCTTGAGCACCTAGAACCTATTCTATTAGAATTTCTATGTCCCCCAAGTTTGCTTTTCTTCTTCCTTCATTGTCACCTTCCTCCCCTTCATCCAGAAACGCACAGCCAGAGCCTCACACGTGTGATGAGGGCAGCTGTACCAGAACTCCATTGCCATGGTTTTGTTTCATTCACCGTAGCTCTGAGTTAGGTCAGGTCTAATTCTACCATCTTGCTATTTGTTCTAGATTTTCCCATCTATTCTTTGTTCCTTCCCGCCGACTCTCCTGTCTCTTTTTGGATTAATGAAGTGCGTGTGAGTATTCTATTTCCTCTATTGACTTCTGACCTACAACTCTTGTTTTATTTCAGTTCCTTAGCTGAGCACAGTCTGACTTGAATTAGTAAGACTTTATTTTTGCTTTAAGCGGACAATGTAGTTTAAAGAAATTTAAAAATAAAGTGTTCTATAGTGACCACATAGATTTACCATTTCTGGCACTTTCCTTTGCGTATTATAGATCTGTTTCTGTCTGGTATCATTTCCCTTTGGCTTGAGGAACTTTCTTTAATATTTTTCATTGTGCAGGTGATAAGTTATCTCGGTTTTTATTTATTCATTTTGTCTTCATTTTTGAAGGATATTTCCACTGGATGTAGAATTCTAAGTTCGCAGTTTTTTCTCTTTTAGAACTTCAAAGATGTCATTCTGTTAACTTCAGGATTGCAACGTTTCTGATGAGATGTCAGTAATAATTCTCATTATTGCACCACTGGAGTTAGGTGGGATTTTTTTTTTGTCCCCTGAATTCTTTTAAGATATTTTCTTCATCATTGTTTTACAACAGTTTGGCTATGATGTGCTTAAATGTGGTTTTCTTTGTGTTTATCTTGATTAAGATACATTGAGATTCTTGGATCAGTGGATTGGTACTTTTTTTGTCACATTAGGAGGTCATTATTTTTGGAAATATTTCTTCTGCCCCAATTCCTCTTTGCTTTCCTACTGAGACTACAGTTCTGTACCTGTTAGACTGGTTAATGATGTCCCATATGTAACTCAACCTCTATTCTTTTATTCTAGTCCTTTTTCGCTCTATGTGCATCAATTTGAATAATTTCTATTACTCTATCTTCAAGTCTACTAATCTTTTCTTTTGCAGTGTTTAATCTGTTAAGCCCATCTTGTGACTTATTTCAATTATTTTAGACACGTATATATATATACATATTTTTTAGGCAGAATCTTGCTCTGCTGCCCAGGCTGGAGTGCAGTGGTGCAATCTTGGCTCACTGCAACCTCCATCTCCTGGGTTCAAATGATTCTCCTGCCTCAGCCTCCCCAGTAGCTGGGATTACAGGCTTCCACCACCACGCTCAGTTCTTTTTTTTTTTTAATTTTTTATTTTTAGTAGAGACAGAGTTTTACCACGTTGGCCAGGCTGGTCTTAAACTCCTGGCCTCAATGATCTTCCTGGCTGGGCCTCCCAAAGTGTTGGGATTACAGGTGTGAGCCACCATGCCCAGCCAGTTAGTGTAGATTTTTGAGTCCCGTGATTTTCATCTTGTTTCTTTTCATAATGTCTGTTTTCCAATGAGTAACTGTTTTTCATTCCTTATGTCCATTTTTTTTCCTTTAAATTCTTGAATATATTTAGTCATTTTAAAGTTTTTGTTTGCTAATTCCATTTGTATCACCTCTGGGATTCTTTCTATTGGCTACTTTCTATTCTATTTGTTTCCTCCTTGTTCCACATTGAGTAACTTTTTATTACAGGTCACACACTATGGTTTTATTATCTTCCTTTAAGGATCATTGCATTTGTTTTGGCAGGTGGTTAATTTATTGGTGGATCCGCTGGGATCCATTATTGAGTGTTGGAATTTTGTTTTGTTTTGGTGGGTCCAGTGCGGCCCCTCTCTAGTGCTGGGGTAGCCCAACTCCACAGGTGTGGCCTTTCCCGGGCCTCTGTTGAAAGCCCAGGCTGTTCATCAAGCTCTTTCCACCATGGACACTGAGAACACAGTGTCTCTTCCCATCGTGTGACCTCTGGAATCTTCTGTTCAGTGCACAGCTCCTACTACCTATTGTTTCTCTCTCTCTCTCTCTTTTTTTTTTTTTTTTTTTTTAAGAAACAGGGTCTCACTCTGTCACCCAGGCTGGAGTGCAGCAGCACAATCTTAGCTCACTGCAGCCTGAAGCTCCTGGGCTCAAGGGATCCTCCTGCCACAGCCTCCCAAGTAGCTGGAACTATAGGTGCATGCCACCACACCTAGCTCATTTTTAAAATTTTTTGTAGAGATGAGGTCTTGCTATATTGCCCAGACTGGTCTCGAACTCCTGGGCTCAAGCAATCCTCCTGCCTCAGCCTCTCCCAAGGTGCTGGGATTATAGGCATGAGCTACTGTGCCTTGCCCCTGTTACCTGTTCTCTACGAGGCTTTGTGAAAACGTTACCCTGTACGTGTGTAGTTTTGTTTTCAACTAGATTCAGGTGGTCTCCTCTGCAGATTTTTGGATTTCTGCTCTGTGCAGCTCCTGCCTAGCTCGTACCCTGTCCCACACGCTCAATCCCTGCAGCAGCCCTAACCTTCAGTCTCTTTCCTCCATCCTCAGTTTGGGCTCCACTTCCACGTGCTGTGGTTGGAAAGTCCCAGGCAGGAGGCCAGAGTAAATGTGGGTTTCACCTCTTGTGTTTCTTCTCTCAAGGGTCACATCCCTGCACCATCTGTAGCGTTGCACCTGAAAACAGTTTCATATAATTTGTCCAGTTTTATTGCTGTTTATGGCAGGAGGGCACAACCAATATCCCTTACTCTGTCGTGGTGACAGCCACAAGTTAGACAGACATCATTGGTTTATTTGACAGTTGAGGGAACCAAGGCTAGCAGCACAGAAGCACTTTGCTCAAGATCACCTTGGAACCAGCTGGGTAAGGACTGGGACTCAGGTTACAGCCCATTAGAGCCCCAATAGAGGCTCTTGACGTTACCTCCGCTTTTTGTTTCCCAGTTTCCTTTCCTATCTTGTCCCCCTTCGAGGAGAATATACGGTCATGTTGTGTCTACCTTAGTATCTCCAATTCTATCATATTTCACATTGACTCTCATTTTCACGGCTTTGAACTTGCCTCTGTCTTATCTGGAAAATTCTACATTGTAGACCTCCTCCCCTTTTTGCTTCCACTTTTGTCAGAATATCTATGTTGCTTATTAATTCTTGTATTTTCTCAGTATCAAGCACTGTGCTTGGCACGTAGACATCTCTTGATAAATGTTTGTCGATGGGACCAAGGAAGACATGGGTATCATTTTATCCTTTTTTTTTTTTTGAGACAGAGTCTCACTTCTGTCACCCAGGCTGGAGTGCCGTGGTGTGATCTCAGTCACTGCAACCTCTGCCTCCCAGGTTCAAGTGATTTTCGTGCCTCAGCCTCAGTAGCTGGGATTATACAGGTGTGCACCACCATACCTGACTAATTTTGTGTATCTTTAGCAGAGATGGGATTTTGCTGTTTTAGCCAGGCTGGTCTCAAACTTCTGGCCACAAGTGATTCACTCGCCTTGGCCTCCCAAAGTGTGGGGATTACAGGCGTGAGCCACTGCGCCTGGCCTTATTCATCTTTTGACCCTTTTCCCCATGTGTCATTGAAAACAGGTGCGCTTCGAGGCCCAGATGAGGAGCAAAAGTCTGCAGGCGTTGGCAGGGAGAGCCCCAGGCATGGCGTGCACTTCACACACAGCCAGAACATGCTTGTCTCTTGACACGGGCTGTTGGCTGAGAATCCATGCATTTCTTTATTATTCTTGTCATACTGGAATTAACCTACAGTCTCTTTTTTTCGCTTTCTATATCTTTCCTTCTCCTGGCAACAGTTTCATAAAGATCCCCTTCATTATCCATTTCAATCACGCCACTAAAATCTATCCACTTTTTTCTTTTAATTTTACCATCACTCTTCCCCCCTACATTTCTAGCACACGCTAGAATCTTGTATGCAATTTATTTCTGCTGTATCTTTCTCTTTTCCCCATTTCCATCTCTGGACACTATTCTAGAAACCTCTCTGTGGTACTTTACAATTCATCATTTCGATTCCAATGTATTCATCCTGGTTTCTCTGTTTATTGATTTGCTTGAGGGACTCTGCTTATCTCTTTAAAGGCTTTGATTTCAGGGCCACTTTCCTTGAGCATCTGCTCACATCATTTTCTTCCTTGCCCACCACTGCCAGCCTGGGAAGATCAGAGGCCTGCCCTCCCCCTGATCTCTCCTCTTTTGTTTTTAATCCCTTCTCGTTCCATCGGGAATTTCCTCCCTTCTTTAAACCTCTGCCAAACTTAGGTTTTCAGAGGTGAATTTTGGCTGTTGCCTTCATAAAATAAAAATGGAAACATCATTCCTGTTACACGTCACAACCTCTGTTCTTTCTTGTCCATAGACACTGGCCCACCCTCCTGGCTCAGTTTCCATTTGGTAGCCATGTGGCAGCAGCTGGCATGTGTGTTTAAATAAACCCCGTTCGGTTCTGTGCTCTTGAAACCTGCATTATTTGGTGTGTTGGGCACTCTTCTTAGATTTCCCATTTCATGTTTTTCTTAAGAATCCGTGGAAATCTTCCTCTACTCCCTCCACCTGTACCTCTCTTGTGGCGTTTAGGAAGCGGATCATATGTTTATACATGGCTTTTCTCTTGAAAATTTCTTTAAGGGGCTATAAGGATTTCTTTTGGGGAATATGCATTTCCATGAAGTGAATCGTTTTGCTTCTTTAGGTCATAAGCATTGTTATGTATCCTCAGATCCAGATCCTATAAATCTTTGGAAGCTCCCTATAATACACTGTAAGCAAAATATTTCACTCTGAAAATTATCTGGTGAGGAAATCCACAGAGCCAGATGCTTTCCTAGTTCCTGGTGAATAAACTGCTTCAAACAGGTAATACCTAGGTTTCTTACACAAACGTATGCCCAGTTTTTCTTTCCCTAGGGTCCTTTAGGTCGTACCTCTTACCTTCTTTTTAGTGTTTCTTTTTTCACATTGCTCTCTGAATTACTCTTTATCCTCTTTATATGAATGTAATTAGGCTTTGAAGGCTTCTTTTAACATTTCTTTTTCTTTGCTTTCTTTTTTCTGCCCATTCCTCCAGGGCTTGGGATCCATCCATTCACAGTGAGAATTTCTTTTTTTTTTTTTTTTGAGACGGAGTCTTGCTGTGTTGCCCAGGCTGGAGTGCAGTGGCCGGATCTCAGCTCACTGCAAGCTCCTCCTGGGTTTATGCCATTCTCCTGCGTCAGCCTCCCGAGTAGCTGGGACTACAGGCGCCCGCCACCTCGCCCGGCTAGTTTTTTGTATTTTTTTTTTAGTGGAGACGGGGTTTCACCATATTAGCCAGGATGGTCTCGATCTCCCGACCTCGTGATCCGCCCGTCTCGGCCTCCCAAAGTGCTAGGATTACAGGCTTGAGCCACCGCGCCCGGCCAGCAAGTTTCAAGTATACAATACAGTATTATTAACTATAGTTACCGTGCTGTACAATAGACCTCCAGAAATTATTCATCTTGCATAACTAAAACTTTTTACCTTTTGACCAATATCTTCCCATTTTCCCTGCCTATTATCCCCTGGCAACCACTATTCTACTCTCTGCTTCTGTGAGTTAGACTATTTTAGATTTTTCCCATAAGTCAGATCATGCAGTATTTGTCTTTCTGAATCAGGTTTATTTCACTTAGCATAATGTCCTCCAGGTTCATCCATGTTGCAAATGACAGGATCCTGCCCTCGGCCCTTTAAGGCTGAATAATATTCCATTGTATATATATATACTACATTTTCTTTATCCATTCATCCATTGATGGACATTTAGGTTGTCTCCATATCTTTTGAGCCTCATCTTTTGCAGGCTTTCATCTTGTACAGAAAGTATAAGAAAGTATCTCAAACTTTTCTGATAACAGTCCAGTTTTCTATTTCCCAGTCTAAACTCCATAGTAGCCAACCATTATTGGTCTACCAAGATGGTTAATACCTCACCAAATCTCATTAACAGAATCATAATGTCGTTATGAACAAAGCTCTCAGATTTCACCAGACAGCTATTCTAGTGCTCTGATCCCTTTTTACTGCTAAAGTCTCTCAAATACATCAGATTTCTGAATATTCTGATGGTCTGAACTTACTACTCATTTCTAGGAAGGTCTGCAAGTCTGTACTTTGGGTTCATGCATAATGAATGAAAACCAGGGTCTCCACCACAGGTCTCAGACGGCAAGGGATTTTAGAAGGTGCTGCATGATTGCTATTTCCATTGACTGGGCAATAATGGAGAACTCTTGCTATGTACAGTTTCCTATAGCATCTGGAGCAAAGCCAGAACTTTGACATGTTCTCTTCCAGAACTTCTCTAAGTTTGGGGACCTCATGATTTTTAGTGTCCAGACCCATGGGATCAGGACTTCTTTGTTTACATTTATGGTTGGTGTTATGGTCGGTAGAACTGATGACTATTTAATTGGTGCAGTAAGAGGCCACCCTGCTTCAAACCCACTGGGTCCATATGATTGCATCAGCAGGTATTGGGTATGACCCCTGAGAGCTCTGTTTCCTGCTTTGTGAGACCCTGGCTTCAAGACACTCCTGTTAAAAGGCAAATATCCTGGCCGGGCGCGGTGGCTCACGCCTGTAATCCCAGCCCTTTGGCAGGCCAAGGCAGGTAGATCACAAGGTCAGGAGATCAAGACCTTCCTGGCTAACACGGTGAAACCCCATCTCTACTAAAAATACAAAAAATTAGCCGGGCGTGGTGGTGGGCGCCT
This sequence comes from Mandrillus leucophaeus, assembly GCF_000951045.1. NCBI lineage: Eukaryota > Metazoa > Chordata > Mammalia > Primates > Cercopithecidae > Mandrillus > Mandrillus leucophaeus. The sequence continues at coordinate 1,826,854 of NW_012104599.1, forward strand.
GTAGTCCCAGCTACTCGGGAGGCTGAGGCAGGAGAATGGCGTGAACCCGGGAGGCGGAGCTTGCAGTGAGCCGAGATTGCACCACTGCACTCTGGCCTGGGCAACAGAGCAAGACTTAGTCTCAAAAAAAAAAAAAAAAGCAAATACCCTCGAAGAGTCCTATTAGATAATTTCCTAGGGAGGGGCCTGGCCATTCCATTGCCTTTGGAGTCAGATGAACATGGATTCCCATTCTGGCTCTTCTACTTACTAGGTGAATGATCTATAAAGTCTTTGAGCCTCCGTGTCCTTATCTGTAAAAACAGGCATAACAAAACCTACTTCATTGGATTGTTCTCACCGTTCAGTGAGGGCTTTGGAAGGGTATTGTTATGACAAAGTGCTATGTAAAGGGCAGTAAATTGTCCCTCTTTTTGTTTCGTCCTCTTGCCTTAACCTTCTTGAGTGTGTATGTAGAGGAGGGTCTCGCTGGCATCCACGACATGCAATGAATAAAGAGTCAGGATGGTTATAAGAATACAACACTTGGGGCAGATGGAAAAATTCGGCCCCAAGGTAGAGAGGGCAGCACAGGGCTAAGGGCAAGAACTATGTGAAATAGGCCAGGCGCGGTGACTCACGCCTGTAATCCCAGAGCTTTGGAAGGCCGAGACGGGTGGATTGCTTGAATCCAGGAGTTTGAGATCAGCCTGAGTAACACAGTGAGACCACATCTCTATAAAAAATAAAAAAAATTAGCCAGGTTGTTGTTGTTGTTGTTGTTGTTGTTGTTTTGGAGGGACTAGAACGGTATTAAGACAAGAAAGCTGCCAGATGCAGTGGCTCATGCCTGTAGTCCTCAACTTGGGAGGCTGAGGCAAGAGGATCACTTGAGTCCAGGAGTTTGAGGCTGCAGTAAGCCATGATTGTGCCACTGCATTCCAGCCTTGGTGACACAGCAAGAGACCCTGCCTCTAAAAAAAAAAAAGACAAGGAAGAATGTTAGATTCCAAAGGCAAAGGTATAGGACATAGAATTGTGCACAGAAGGTCAGGGGGCTCAGGGAAGGTAAACGACGCTCACTCACCAACTTTGCTCAGGACAGACCCTCGTTTTCTCCTTGATGTTGAGCGTATTCACGTTAGTCTCTCAGCCTAGAATGAATGGAATTTATTGTGTTAAACTGGTGAATCAAAGGGACATGAATGCTAACTGAGGAACAGCTGTGAGACTGCTGTGGGATCCCAGTTGTAGCAACTTGCTCAGGTGTCTGCGTGCAGTGTTGGTTGTCAGAGGAATGAGATCGAGTTTGGGAGGGCTACCTGTTATCCAGGTAATCTTGGATGTGTTTCCCAGCCTCTCTGAGCCTCGGTTCCTAATATTATCTAATATTACTACTTATATCACATACTCTTTATAATGATTAAGTGAAAATGCTTGATCACTTTAAAGTTCCAAACAAATCTTATTTTTCTATAAAACTTGTATGGAATATTATTAAAGTCCAACCATTTGTGTGTTCCAGATAAGGAAACCGTAGTCCGAAGAGATTCAATGAGTGTTCGAGGCAATTAGCGGCAGTGGTGGGAATGGAATCCACGGCTCCAGGGAAGGGAGTGGAGGCAGGACACTGTGAGCCTCTCAGGCCAGGTGAGTAGGTTCTGACCAGCCAGGGCCACTAAACTGGCAGCGAGGGGGGTCCGTGTGTGTCAGCTGTTGGGTGAGGAGAGCAGGCACAGAATGAAGTCTTTCATAAGGGAGTTACCGCTTGGCCGTCTTCCCAGAATGCCTGCTAAGCCGAAACTGCCCAAGGGAAGGGGCCTGTGTTGATCCAAGAATCCTTACTCTTGTGAATTTGGATGGACTGTAGGGACATCAGAGGAGTTGGAGGAGGTGCGATTTTCCTCCTTTAGCCAAGCAGGAGTGTGTTAGATGGGACTGAGTAGGGAGGGGACCAGGGAGCAAGGTGAGGGGAGTTCATCCCAGGTGCTACCCGGGCCTGGCCGGCAGAGCAGTCCTATGTGTGTAGGGGACAGATTCCTCCATGTCAACCATCACCTTGTCTTTAGTATGTTGCAGAGGCAGGGCACCTCTTCTCAGGGATATGGGACGGACAGCTGCTTCCTAACATCCTTAGGAAGATTTTCCCTGGAAAACGATGGACTGAGACAGGAACGCACTCAGGAAATAAGAAGGAGAGGTGGCTAAATACCTCACGGTTTTTGTTTTGTTTGTGGACCACACGGGTTTGAATGCTTGAGTTCCTAGCATTTTCCCCCACTCCCTTTTTCTCTCTTACCTGCATTCTCTGGGGGCTTTTTAGGGTTTCTAATTAGCCTTCCTCCTGCCCCCACCAGGGTCCCTCCACTGTGAGGTGCTGCAGACTCATAAAGCTTGTGACTTCACCTGGAGCTCGTGATTCATTCTGGCACCTGAAAAGCCTGGGACCAAATGATTCCTGATTTCTGCGTTCTCCTTGGGTTCCAGAGGGCTCAGGGCTATGGTATAGGAGAGGGGCTCTGAGAAAACTCAATGTTAATTTTCAGGATTTTTGTGATCTAGTTAATATCACACTGGCCACTTGAAGTTGGCCAAGGTAGGAAAGTGTTTCCACCACGGGAGTTAGCAAATGCTACGAATCAGGACCTTTTTTCCCCAGATACTTGGTTGTTGACCTTTTACCAGCATGCTGCTTGCTAAGGGAGGGGTGCAGGATTCCGAGAAGTTTTTGGAGCAGCTTTTATTCAAGTTCCCAGAGACCCCCTAGAGCTCCCGAAGAAGGTTCAGTGGCCTAATACCCTAATTCCAGGCACCAATCTGTTTGGGTGTTGGATACCCGGGGAGAGACGGGCAGGGGAGCCAACACTGAGTGATACTCTGGGCTGGACAGTGACCAGGCTCCTTCTGTCCCATGCTCCTGGCTCCCATCACCTGGTGTGACTAGGGAACCACTCCAGGGCAGAGCGGCCACATTCTTTAATGTGATGGCAAGGCAGGCCCGGGGCTCTGAGCCTCCTTGGAACTCCATGCCAGGACCCTCCTCTCTCCCTTCCTTATCTTTGGATGGCAATCACACAAGACCCAGATGTCAAACTGTCTCTAATTCCTAACCAAGGCATGTGGGGTTTGGCAGGCCCCCAGGCATCTGACTATGACTTTGAACCACCTTGACCTTGTTTGTGTGATCAGCGCCGCAGGCATTGTACATGGGCTCTGCTTCCTCCTACCTCTCCAAAACTTTCTCTCCCAACCCGCCATCTCCAACTGCTCACGGACACAAATCACAACACAACAAAACAAAAATGTATAAACCAACAAAGCAACAACAAAAACAAATGTAACTCCCCTCTAAACGGGAAACCACAAACAACATCCTCTCCCACCGCCTCGGGGGGGAAACTAACTTGCTGCCTTCCAGAAATGATAGAAACATGCTATTGAAAAAGCACTCAACACATGAATCACGCGTCCTCCCACGACTTCATCTGCATGAAAACAGACAACTGATTTGCTTCCATCCCTAGTTTTTCTGCCCAGAAGTTACTATCTTTTGGTGGCCTCAGAACTGGTGGCTCCAAGAGATGGCTGCTGGAGAACATGCCAGGGGCCTGCTGGTACTGACATGTCCCAGGAGAGGGGAAGACGGGACAATGACTGAAAGACCCAGTCTCGGGGATGACCGGTGTGGTTCCCATGTCTGCAGTTTCTGATGGGATCAAGAGAGGGTGATGGAGCTGCCCAAGGTCATCCTGGGAGTGAGTGCAGAGATGGGACAGAGACAGAGCCGGTCAAGTCCTAAAGTTCCATTCCAGATGTTACAGTTGGCAGGGCTTAGAGCAGGCTGTTGCCCTCACAGTACGGGCACATCATGCCCAAGGGAAATGAGGGCAGCTGAAATATCACTTTGCATGGGCAAGAGCCCAGCACAAGAATCGAATACTGTGTGTGGATGGGAATCCTACACTGAACCACCAGTCGCCGCCTTTCCTGGGAGTCAGATTTCTCCCCTGTCTCGGGAAGGGCTTGGACTAGATCAGGAATTGACAAACTATGGCCCACACGCTAAATCGAGCCTGCTGCCTGTTTTCGTCTGGCCGGCAGACTGAGAATGCCTTTTACCTTTTTAAATGATTGAGGAGGAGAGTAACGTTTTCATAATGTATGAAAATTACATGAAATTCACATTTTGATAACCATAAATCAAATTTGATTAGAACACAGCCATGGCCATTGTATTATGCATTGTCTATGGCTGCTTTTGTTGAGTGCTTGTGACAGAGACCGCATGTGGCCCACAGTTGAATACGTTTACGGTCAGACTAGATGACTCTGCCAGGCCCTTGCGGCTCTCGCATTCTAGACAGGGCACTTTTACGGGTCTTTTCATGGGCCCTGTCAACCTCCAGTATGCTTGTGAATCCTCCAGTGGTTTCTCAGTGCTGCTTCGGACCCCTTGTCCCGGTTGGTTTCTCAGCAGGGAGCACAGAAAAATGGGAAGAAGGTGATTCTGGACAGGGAAGAGGGAACTATTATGATTCTATTTTGATCAACCAAGAGCAAGATGGCTGCTGACGTGTACTCTAGTTTCCCCAGTGTCTCTAAAAGCTCACACTCATGGCAGAATTTCTAGTGGGCTTGAGACAAGGACCAGCCTCTGGGAAGGGTCTTTATCAGAGCAGACTCTCAGGAGGGAAAAGACCTTTTTTTTTTTCTTCTGAGTTTCCTTTTCCACTCTCTGCCTTTGTGCGTTACAACAGATCAGGAGACACGAATCTGGACAGTTACGCAGCCAGGGAAGGGCCTTGGATGAAGCGCTGCCCTGCGGGGAGCAGGGTCCTGTGGTCAGCTCCTCCCAGCCCCGGTGGGTCCTGGACCCGGGCCTTGCTCTTTGACTCCCATGTCCTGTGCCCACTTGCTGTGTTCTGTGGCTGGGGCCTGTGTACTACACTCCACCCGCAGCTGTTTCTTTAACCATAGAGACCAAGCCATTCTGAAAATTCTTCCAACTACAACTTGTGGGCAGTTATTATGACGCCGCCACCGCCGCTGCTTTGCCCCTCTCGTCACGGGAAAATAAACAAGCAGACAGCTCGGGAGAGCCCGTGGCACGGAAGATGTGGTGATAGAGGATGGTGTGGGGGTGAGTGGTGGGCACAGGGAATTGTCTCCATCCACAAATGCACAGCAAGGCCAAAACACAGCCCAGAGTTTCTTGGGCCACTTTTTTACCCATCTGGGAATCTCCTCTAAACCTCACCTGACAAGTGGCCTCAAGTCTCAGCACTTTCCCTCATCAAGAAGTGCTCTTCTTTCTTCGCTGACTGCTGTCGTGGTCTCCTCACTCCCCACCTAGCATGTCATGTCTGTCTGATTCTCTCCAGGCTGAACATCTCATTTGTCGTGATTTCTTTCTCTCTCTCTTTTCTTTTTTTTTTGAGACATGATCTTGTGCTGTCACTGGGGCTGGAGTACAGTGGCATGATCATGGCTCACTGCAGCCTCCAACTCTTGAGCTCAAGCAATCCTCCCACCTCAGCCTCCTGAATAGCTGGAACTACAGGCACATGCCACCACACCCGATAATTAAAAATTTTTTTTTGCAGAGACAGGGCCTTCCTATGTTGCTTAGGCTGGTCTCAAACTCCTGAGCTCAAAGGGATCCTCCCACCTTGGCCTCCCAGAGTGCTGGGATTACAGGCGTGAGCCACTGTATCTGGCCTCATTGGTCATGATTTCTAGACCCTCCATACTCTTCTTGCCCTTTTGGGGGCGCCTCCAAGAGACACCTAGGTGTGGTGGACAGAACACAAGCTTTTCCAGGGGTTTGAATACTAGGCCTTTAGCTGTGTGCCTTTGGAGAAATTACTGAAATGTGCTGAGCCTCTGTTTCCCCAGATTTAAAAGGACGATAATAATTACTTTATAGCATAATTGTCATGACTAGATGAGATGAATGTACAGTATGTCTGGCAAAAAGTAATCCCTCAATAATAATATTTATACACCACTTCTGCCACATTTGTTTCCTTTAATGTAGCTGCTAGAATCTAACACACTATTCCAGACAAGGCTTGAACCATAGTGAGTACGGCGGGCCCATTTGATCTCCTAATGCAGCCTAATGTGATCTTGGCTTTGGTTGTTGTTGGGGACAGTCACACTACTGGGAGGGCAAGTTGGGTTGGTGTCAAGACACCCGGGTTCCTTTCCAGTTCATTCATTCCTTTCCCATTAAATCTTCCTCCCACTGTGTTCCGTGCGGCAGGGATGCACCGGTGCAAAAAAGACAGCAGTACTCCAGTGAGACAGCCAGGCAGTGTACAAAGAGTGACGTGCAGCATACAGTGCCATGGAGGGCCAAAAACTATAAAGAAAAATAAAATACAACACAAAGTAAAGCCGGCTGAGGGATTGGAGGGTTCGGAGGAATTCTGACAGTCACCAGTTGGGCAGCCGCATAGAGCAAGGGGATTGACTCAGGTCTGTGTTTTCAAACAGTGTTCACTGAGAAGAGCCCCCAGGAGTTTGGGAGGGTGCCTCAGGGGTCTTCATAAGATAGCAGGGAGGGGCGAATTGGTTGGGGGCTGACTTGTTAGACCCCTTTCCCTTACTCCTAACCAGAGCGGCACCTTTAAAAAATTTCTTTTCCTGGCTGGCCGCGGTGGCTCACACCTGTAATCCCAGCACAGTGGGAGGCCAAAGTGGGCAGATCACACGGTTAGGAGCTTGAGACCAGCCAGTTGGAGACCAGCCTGGGCAACATGGCGAAACCCCGTCTCTACCAAAAATACAAAAATTGGCCAGGCATAGGGGCATGTGCCTGTAATCCCAGCTACTCTGGAGACTGAGACAGGAGAATTGCTTGAACCTGGGAGGCGGAAGTTGCAGTGAGCTGTGATCGTGCCACTGCATTCCAGCCTGGGTGACAGAACAAGACCCCGTTTTGGAAAAAAATAAAAAATTCTTTTACCTACAGGGCCTCTGCATGAAATTCTAATTGATGAATGTTATTGTTTGAAAAGAGCTTGAGACTCTCTGTCTAGCTCAAAGATAAGGAATTACTAGGAGTTTTTCATCCGAACTGCTGCTGAACCAGATCTTCCCCATTGTGCTAGTGATGGTGCTACTGTGAGTGTAGCATTTACACTAATTGGGTGTGTATTTTTACCTTCTTAGTTTCGGTCTATCCATCTCATAAGCCAAGATAATTTTGGAACATGAATTCTAGCATTCTACATATTAGTGATACTTTCCAGCTTTGGTTTTATCTGTAAATGTTTTGGGTACCTTTTAAACCTTCATCCAGGAAGTTTGTAAAAGCATCAGTTAGGACAGGGCCCAGGGCTGAGGCCTTTGCGTCTCTAATAGGGATCATCTTCCAGGTTGATCCGACCATACTCAATAGCCTTTGAAAGGTATATGTTCAAATGGCTACAGACCGACTGAAGTACAATAGCCTCCAGCCAATATTTCCCCCTTTCATCTCCAGATCATCTTCTTTTCTACACGTATTTAATCCCACTATCTGTCAAGCTCTGGGATTGACCTGGGGAAACAAGGTAAATAAGACACTGGGAGTCACAGCTGGTGGACAAGGTGGAAACAGAGAGTAGTCCTCCTAGCAATGTCATGAGGGCTAACTGGCGATGTGCACCCGGAAGCGAGGGAGGCCATGCCCAGCTTTGCTGGCAGTGTCCAGGAGGTTTTCTCAGTCAGGAAGACATTACAGATGATCTGATTCAAAAAGGCATTCATGAGAAATGTCCAATGCCATATGAAATCCGGGTACAACCTCTCTGGCATCCTTCTGATCTAGGTATTCAATATATAATTTGAAAAAGTGGAGAGCATCTAAAATGCCAGGGAGCAGATGAAATTGAGGTTGGAGAGGATGGAGGCCAGTCTTTGAGGGCAGAGACAGCGGAGGAATGGTCATAGAAGTGGAAGTGGCGAGGAGAGATCTTAGGTGGCAGGAAATCAGGACTTGTTATAATAATAAAATGAAGCGGGAGCGAGGCAGAGTAAAGAGCAATGTGTCTCTCGAATCTTTGTGTCCTGGGCACCAGTGGGGCTGATGGTGTTGGTACGCAAGGGTACGAGGAAGGAAAAAGAAGTTTCAGTTTCAGAGGCCTACAAGAGACTTGGTGGAATGCACGTTTTCCCATGCTCTTTTCTCTTCTGATTCTGACTTTGATTTCAGATCTCCTCTACTAACTACTGAATTGAGAGAGGATGACATCTAGGTATGCGCCAGGTGCAGTGGGAGAGTTGTGGTACGCTCCGTCCTATCTCCCCAGGGAACTCTTACACCGTGCAATGTCGCCTGCAGTTCTCAGTACCCTGGCTAGATCTGTTCTCAAGTTTGGCCAGTTTCTTTTTTTTTTTTAAATTTTATTTTAAAAATTATCTTATGTTTGTTAAATTTTTTTAAAATTATTTTCTTGTTTGTTTTAAAATCACATTTATTATTTTTTATTTCTTGGCTGCCGTTCTGACATAGAATGTGCAAATGCCTATGCAAACCATTGTATCTGTTTGGGGGGTGACCAACTCATTTCGGTTTGCCTGGGACTTTCCCAGTTTTAGAAACAAAAGTCTTCCCTCCCCCGCCCCCGCCACCCCATGATTCCCTTCGGTCCCAGGTAAAAGCAGGACTGTTGGTGACCCCAGAGGTGGGTGAGGAGCTAGGAGCACTTGGTGTGCCCAGAACATCCTAGGCGGCACTGGGAAGGAAATAGAATTGCTAGAACAAAGTAGAGCTCCTACGTCTTCTATGTCCAGACTGTGCGGGGGCCTGGGAGGCCGCAGGGAGGAGCCCAGGGGGAGCTTTGTGTGGGGAGGTGACCTCAGGGCAGGAGTGCACGGCAGAGTGGCTGGGCTTGGAGCACAACTGTGGGCGGGCTGCAGTCGGTCCAGTCACCTCTCCTTGGGGCTGAGCCAGGCATTCCCTTTTCTGAGCTCTTAATTAATTTAATGGAGCAACTCAAAGAAGAAGAAGACACAACAAAGGATTGAGCTGGGCTCTCCACCCCTCAGGAGTTTCCCGGGATCATGTTTTCCCCCAGGAAGCCTTCTTGTCACTGGAGGACATTCATTGTTGCAGGAAGCTGAGGGAATCAAATAGGGCAACTGTCCTCTGCAAAATCCTTGGGTCAATAAAACCAAAATGACTGCAGGATATCCTGAGAGAGGTGGGCAAAGAAGGCACGTGGATGATTCTTCCTCCTGCTTTTCCCGGTGCTTCTATTCTCTCTCTCTCTCTCTCTCTCTCTCACACACACACACACACACACACATACACACACACACGCACTTGGGAAGAGGTATAGGATGGTTAAATTTTGTCTCTCTTCACTTCCTATATGAAGCATAAGAAAGCATTTGGCAAATCTAGTCCTAAATGTGTTGCGCAGGTCACATCCAGTGACCCCCTCGCAGCCCCCTCCCCAGAGGTTACATAGTTCTCACAGGGTGCAAGAAAGGGTTATTGAAAACAGCAGGTTTATTTATTTTTTTTTTTCCTTAACTTCAGCACTTCTGGTAAATCTCTGATCCAGCATCTAGTGGTTAACCACTGATACAGGAAATGACATTTAACGTTTTTATCACTCAGCCAGAAATGGAAGAACAAGGCGAGTCTGTGTTTAGGGAAGATGGATGGCTGCCCACCACCTTCGTCTTAAAGGCACCCGGTTCTTTTTCTGATTGCAGGGGCTGATAGGCGGCTCACTTCCCCTCTGCCTGCTCGCTCCACTGACGACAATGAGTGGGAATGTCAGGAGAGCAGGAACCCGGGCTCTGTCAGCTATTGACGGGGGTGAAACGGGCAGTATTTGGTTCCCCTTTTTCAGGAGCCGTTGCATGTGGGGACAGGCAGGCCGGAAATAAGTTCGGAGGCTCGTGTGCCAGGCACATGGAACCGCAGCATCAGCCTAGGGTGTCTGAACCCAGGAGGCCACGTGATTGGGATGAGACTGTGAACAGAGCCCCACTGCCCATCGCTAAGCTGGGGACACTCAGCGGAGACCTCATTCACCCTCCAAGACAACCAGCCAAGCAAGAGTGTTGAGCACCGCAAGCCACAGCGAGAGAAATGACAGCCGCTTTCACCTGCAGTTTTCCTTGGTCACCGGATTGTTCCCCATTTCTTGCCTTTTGAGGATGAGGGGCTTTCAGTGCAGTTACTAAGTGGGTTTCTTGTAACAACGGCAACAGTTATAGATAGTCACTCACTTTGATGAGTGGTAAGTAGTTTAGATTCATGTTGTTAACCTGCTCTAGGTCTAGAGCTGGTAAGTGGTATGGCCGGCCAGGATTTGAACGTAGGTCCATATATGGCCAAAGCCAACCCTGCCCTCCAGACATCTGATAGCAAGTGCTGCCCTAGGCCCCACTGCCCTGCCCAGCCTTTTGCTGATTAAACAGTCTCTTGGCTGGGTGAAGTAGCTCACACCTGTAATCCCAGCACCCCAAAAGGCCAAGGAGGGCAGATGACTTGAGGTCAGGAGTTCAAGACTAGCCTGGCCAAGATGGTGAACTCCTGTCTCTACTACAAATACAAAAAAATTAGCCAGGCATAGTGGTGTGTGCCTGTAATCCTAGATATTTGGGAGGCTGAGGCAGGAGAATTGCTTGAACTGGGGAGGCAGAGGTTCCAATGAGCTGAGATCGTGCCACTGCACTCCAGCCTGGGTGACAGAGCAAGACTCTATCTCAAAAAACAAACAAAACAAAAAGCAAAACCCTTGAGGTGGATCTGGGCATCAGAGTTTTATGTTTCTCCAAATAATTCCAGTGGGCAGTCAGCAATGAGCACCACTGAGCCGTGCTGTGATTTCTCGAGCTCAGAGAGCATGCTGGGCCGCGTTGGCCTTTGTTGCCAGTGCCCAGGAAACAACCCTTAATGTTTGTTACACAAATGAATCTCTGATCACTTGACTTTGGTCTTCAGGGCAAAACCTGTACAGAGAGGGAATAGAGGAAGAAATGAGTCACACCCATTGAGAGCCTGAGGGTTCTCAGCAGATTCTAGCTGTGGGTGCGCCTGGTGGAGTCGGGTAGGTGAGATCAGGCCAGGCATTGTTGGCAGAGACCCGTCTTCCCCTATTCATTAGGGCCCCCAATTCTTGGAGAACATTTCTCTTCTCTCAGTAGGAAGTAACGTGATCCCATTTTTATGAAAAGGGGCACTCAGGTGCAAAATTGTCCTCCTCCTCCCACTCTTTGCATCTTGCCTGCAGATTCTTCGCCCTGCAGATGCGCCTCTGTCAGCACTCGGAGGCAGGGTGGTTCGGGGCGAGCCCGGCCTGCTCCAGGAGGCAGGAGAGTTAGGGTGGGCGCAGAGGCCACCCAGGTCGAGGCCAATTGCTCCTGGGGAGTCACGTACTGATTTCTGCTCTGCCGTGCTCTAGAGATTTGAGGTGAGGGCCACTCACAGCCTCTTGGAGCCTCAGTTTATTCATTCATGTACTTGTTCTGAAGGGGTGATAAAATTTAAAGTGTTTTGAAAAGAAAATTTATCCTTGCCTCCATGAAGAGGAGTCGATTGCTGTTTGACTTCAAAGCCTTTCCAACAGCACAGAGTTGCAAGTGGGTGGGGTTCAGCTTTGGGATTTTGTACCAGAGGGAGCTGGAGTCAGGAGGGAGGTGTGGGTCCTCCCCAGGGCAAGTTTCTTCTTCAAGACCCATCTCTTCCTCTCCATGCCGTCTCTGTAGAGTTTTTGCCCTGCAGACCAAAGTGGAGTGATCAGAGACTTGTGTGTGTAACAGACACTGAGGATGGTTCCCTGGGCACTGGCAACAAAGACCTGGCTCAGTGGCGCCCACCGCTGGCTGCCCACTGGAATTATTTGGGGGAAACAAAACTCTGGTGCCCAGATCTATCTCAAGAGATTTTTGTTTAATAGGCATTAGCATTTTTTAAAACAAAGACTCTAATTTATTTTACAGGGAGTAGAGAACCATAGATCTAGATGGAGAGACAGATAAGTGAAAAAAAAAACCCCACTATGATGCAGAGGATGATAGGCTCGGGTTTTGGCAAATCCAGGTGGCTATGGCAGCACGAAGTCAGGGTTGCTCACCCAGCCCTGAAAGAGCTGTGAAGTAGGAAACATCACAGCTGAGGTCTCAAGAGCAGGAATGAACCCGGGGAATCTGGCTTGATGGGGCCAAGGGTAAGGGGCATGAGGTTAAGATGATTTTCAGAGAACGCAAGGTGAATTTTCTGAGTGCAGGAGTGAAAGGGAGCCTGGCACTTGTATGGGACTGGAAGTAGTTTGGTATGGCGGAAACAAGCTGGCAGGGAAGCCTGGTGAGGGCTGGAGAGGAGACCAGAGGCCAGCTCATGCGGATATCGAAGGCAACGTTAGGAACTTCGGGCCTTATTCTAATGGTGGAAGGGAGCTGATGACGAGGCATAAGCAGAGGAAGGACTGCCATCAGTTTTGCAGTGACAGGAAGGGAGCCAGATGGGAGGAAGTTAGAACACACTTCAGTGGCGGGTTCCAGAACTACGTTAGTGGTTATGGGGATAGCAAGAGGTGAGTGGATTTGGAAGATATTAGGACCTAGAGCCAATTAGACTTGGGGAGTAAAGTGGGAGAAAAGTCAAGGAGAGTTTCCAGGGTTTTGTCCTGGCAGCAGGGTGGAGGATGATGTTTTTTCTCTGAGGCTCTGCATGTGTGTGAGGAGGATTGGCTCATGCTGTTCACAGAGTCTCAGAAGCTGGACAGGACTTGGTGGGGGGGCTCTGCCAGCAACACAGGGTCCCCAGAACCTGTGCAAGTCTCCTGTGGGTGGAGATATGGGGGGACATGGGTTTTCGTGAGGTGATGAAGGCATTTCTGTATTCTTGGCTACTTTGCTAGTCTATTCAGATTTCCTGGGCATCCTTCCCACTCAAGATGCTCCTTTCCCCAATGAGACCAACCAGCCCCAGACACTGATGGAATCTCAAACAAACAGTAATGACCGATTTCCATTTTCTGTGACCTACTCCCCATTTTACTACTCTTAGTCAAACCTTACGGCCCACACCCACCCATAGAAGTCCTTTAATGACACATACACCTAAAAATATCTTTTATTTTCCTGTTGACAAGCTCAGGTCTCGATAGACTCCTATGTCATCCCTGTCCCAGGGACTTACTGC
>NW_012104599.1:1840395-1868585 GCF_000951045.1 Mandrillus leucophaeus
CCTGCATTACCTGCGGACAATACCCTTCCTCTCGTGACCCTTCCTTTTCATTGTCTTTCCATTTCCTTCTCTGTGCCTCTGCCGTCTACTCTTCTTGACTTTCTGGGAGGCTTCTTTTCTGCCTTACCTGCCATCTTGTTATTTCACAAATACATCAAAAATTATTCTGTGAAGATGTCAGAGTTAGAGCCTGTGGCCTACTTTTAATCTTGATTATAAGGGTTGTTTAGTGTTTAACATGACAGCATAAGGAAAATGCTTTGTAAATAGTAAATCAAATACGTTTTAGATAATGACAATGGCAGCTGGCTTAGAAGATCTCTGCTTATTTAAAAAATTAGGTGTAAATTACACCTAGAAACAAAGGTTGAAACACAATGAGATTATATCTCTAAACTCTCCTAGTATCTGGTATCTACTGAGCTGATCTTTCATAATTCAGATTCTACCCTGAGATGAAGTACTAGAAGATTTACGTAAAATTTCATCTCCTGTGCTTCTCTTGTCATTCATAAAAAAAATTTGCCCTGCAGACCAGGCAAACTTTTGTACCTTTTGTACCTCTACTTGAAATTCTTCAATCCAAGACACATATATTGGGTATCTTATTATAGTCATTCATTCATTCATTTACTCATCCATATCTATTGAGTCCTACTATGTGACAGACAGTATACTAAGAACTAGGGATACAACAGTGGGCAAAAATTGGTAGGATTCAGGCCCTTGTGAACTTGTAGTTTAAGGTTGAGTGTGGGGAGAACACAGTAAAACAGTCATACAAAACCCATAGAATAGCAGCTGTGCTGAGGGCTATGCAGGAGAAGTCCATAGTGCTATGAGAACAGACAAGCGGAGATTTGACCAGGGCTGGGGGTGGGTGACAGGAACACTTCCCTGAAAGTGATGCTTCCCTGCTCAGATCTGAAGGATGAGGAGAGATTAATGAGGTGAGGGAGACGGGAGGATGGGGGGTTTCAGGCAGAGGCAAAGACGTGGAGAGAGAAGGTGTATAGGTTTGAGAGACCGAAGGGAGACCAATGGGACTTGAAAGCAGAAGGATCATGGCACCAACTGAGGCTGGAGATGGTCAGTCTGTGTGCGCTTTGAAGGTTATGGCAATGATTTGTTGTTGTTGTTTTTTAATCTTGAGTAGAAATCCTCTGAAATATTTTAATCAAAATGGTGCTAGGTTTGTATAAAGGAGGTTAAAAAATCATTGGCCCACTCCTTATCATCCATTCTCAAGGGATCCTGATTTATGGCAGGCATCAAATTCATGACTCAGTATGAAGCAATGGGTCAGTACTTTGATATATAGAGTATTATGGAATCTTAGGGAAGTGAAGTGTCTTTCTGGGTGAGGGATGGTCAGAGAAAGTTTTCAAAAAAGAGGTAATATTTGAGTGGGATGTTGAAAAATAGTAGGGGTTATCCATGTAATAAGAGGTGTGGGAAGGGCTAAAGGTTCAGGGAGAAGAAGCGCATTTGGGGAAGGAGGAATTGCATATCTAATACACAGGCATGAACAAGCACAGCAGGTTTGTATAAAGACCAAGCCTGTGGTGTGGATGGAGACCAGAGTGCTCTGGCAGTCATTAGGGATGTTTAGCAACATTCCAGCTCTCCTTCTTTCTGTGCATGTGGTAGCTTTGCACTTTTCAATAGACCTGGATTTAGATGTGGCCAATCAAAGTAAGCAGGAGGATGTCTCTCACTTCCAGCTGGGAGATTTAAAAGTGGGCACATTGTTTGTCACATTCTCTTTTCCTTTGACCCCTAACAATGTTCCAGACAGTGGATGCTTTGTCAGATTGTGCTCTAGAGTGAGGACAATGATGATGGAAGCAGAGCCAACAGCAAAGGACATGGAGAATGAGCAAGAAACTTGCCTGTGTGGTAAACCACTGAGATTTGGGGGTCATTACTGCAGCACACTTAGTTTATCCTGACCAATACAGGGACCTGTCAAGAACTGTGAAGGAGACGAAGTGTGGTGGCTCATGCCTGTAATCCTAGCCCTTTGGGAGGCCAAGGCAGATGGATCACTGGAGCCCAGAAGTTGGAGACCAGCCTGGGCAGAAGGACAAAACCTTGTCTCCACCAAAAAATACAAAAAATTAGCTGGGCATGGTGGCATGTGCCTGCAGTCACAGCTACTTGGGAGGCTGAGGCAGGAGGATCACTTGAGTGCAGGAGGTAGGGGTTGCAGTGAGCTGAGATCGTGCCACTGCACTCCAGCCTGGGCAACAGTGAAACCTTGTCTCAAAAAAAAAAAAAAGAACTGTGAGGGCGAAGTGTCTGGGATTTCACGTTGTATGTAAGCTCACAAGCTAGCCTGCAGCACTTACTTGGATGCATGAGATTCCTGAGTTAGAGACAAAGGATTTTTATTACTCACACAAAACAAGCAGGATGAGATTCCTTTTTGCTTTGGGTGTTCTAGCCCTCTAAGTTCACTGTGGCAATGCAGTGGCCCAGATGGATGCTGTACCCAGTGGGTTTGTGTTACAGCTAAGAAACCTCACACATAGGAAACCCCAGTGTTTTACAATGGACTGCAAGCAAATCCACTGAACCTTTTCCTGGAGGGAGATACTAGCTTTACTAGAAAGCAAATAAACCTTCCCTCTGCTCTGCAGAGAGTCACTATCTTTATTTTCCAAAGCTGTTCACTCCACAAACATTCTTGAAAAGATAGTCTGGAACAACATTTTTCGGTGCCTCTTTTTGCAAGAAGTAGAGAAATGTGAGAGACCCATGGAGAATTGTCTCTCAGCAGCATCTTTGCATAAGTGGAGGACAGTAAACGGTAAAAGACATTTGGAGCCAGATTAGAAAGGATTTTATAGACCATGACAGGGAACTTGGATTTTTATCCGCTAGACAATGGGAGCCATCAGTCTTCTAAAACATGTCCTATGGAAAGAAAAGGATGGATTGAGGATGGGGGATACTGGTGCTAGGAGAACAGTTGGGGCTAAAGATGTAGGTTTGGGAATTTTAACACAGAGAAGGGAGTTGAAGGCACTGGATTTTGTCTCTCTTTCGATAAATTCTATAACCTTCAAGCTCACACCAAAGGACATCTCATTTAGTAGTTTAAAAACATTGTAGGCTGGGCGCAGTGGCTCAAGCCTGTAATCTCAGCACTTTGGGAGGCCGAGACGGGCGGATCACGAGTTCAGGAGATCGAGACCATCCTGGCTAACACAGTGAAACCCCGTCTCTACTAAAATACAAAAAAAATTAGCTGGGCGAGGTGGCGGGCGCCTGTAGTCCCAGCTACTCGGGAGGCTGAGGCAGGAGAATGGCGTGAACCCGGGAGGCGGGGCTTGCAGTGAGCTGAGATCTGGCCACTGCACTCCAGCCTGGGCAACAGAACCAGACTCCGTCTCAAAAAAAAAAAAAAAAAAGGGTCATTTTAAGCACCAGGCACAGGTTTAGAAGGGAAAACATTGTAGCCAGGCATGGTGGCTCACATCTGTAATTCCAGCTACCTGGGAGGCTGAGGTGGGAGGATCACATGAGTCCAGTAGGTTGAGGCTGTAGTGAGCTATTACTGCCCTACTGCACTCCAGCTGCCTGGGCAACAGAGTGAGGCCTCATCTCTAAACAATTATTTTTCAAAAGCAGTGGCTTTTTGTCAGAGAACTCTAATGCCACCTTCCAACAAATGAAACAGATGGAAGCAGCTGTGCTTTGGGTGATCAATAATTGGAGAGCTGAAGCCCTGCCTCTCAGCTCCCCACCTCCCCAGCAGACACCAGGAGACTCCTCTCTGGAGCTCTTGGGATCCGCCAAACACACTTTGAATCTACTTTTTATTTTCACCCCCAATTGGACCAGGCAGGATTAACTGCTCCCTCCTCTGTTTCTTTCAACACTTTGATCTAATCATTCAAGCAACATTTATCGCCTTGACACGTGTTCGCAGAAAGCATCCTGAATGTCATCTCTGTATTCCCCAGGGCCCAGTTCAGTGCCTGTCATACTTCGAGAAGGTTCTCAACCAGTGTCTGCTGAATTGGATTGATGTGCAAAAACTCATCAATGAAAGAATTTCTAGAATTACAGTTTTTGTAAAGCTTTGTAATTTACATTTCATTAAATATAATAGACAATCTTTGAGATCTAACCAAGGACAAATAAGAATCAAGGAAATAATGAAATAAAACAGCTCTTTCTATATGAAACAGTTATATGGAAATGGCTTTAGCTTGTCTAATGTACCAACAAACGCTTATTCAAGCAATGAAGAGTTTTTTTTTTTTTTTAAGAAAGGTGACCACAGTCCACATAAATACCATCCTGCAAATTGGTGTGAGAGGATTGCCAGGCCTTCCTCAGGTGTGTAAATCCATTTCATTACCTGTGCTTCATTAGGCAAGGAAGGAGAGCTCCGTGTTTACTCTGCTACCTTACGTCAGCAAAATATTTACTTTTGAGAAGACAGAATAAATAAAACAGCTAGGCAGGGCGGCTCATGCCTGTAGTCCCAACACTTTGGGAGGCCAAGGCGGGCGGATCACTTGAGCCCAGGAGTTTGAGACCAGTCTGGGCAATATAGTGAGACCCCATCTTTACAAATATTTTTTAAAAAGTCAGCTGGGTGTGCTGGCACACACCTATGGTCCCAGCTAGTTGGGAGGTTGAGGTAGGAGGATTGCTTGAGCCTGGAAGTTTGAAGCTGCAGTGAGTTGTGATTGCGCTACTGCACTGCAGCCCGGGTGACAGAACGAGAGACTGTCGCCCTTCCACCACCAACACAAAAGAGAATAATTAAGACAAAAACAACGGTAAAGTTGAACATGTTCATCCAGCTGTTATGTCTGTTTGGAGTTGATATGATTTGGTAAAAACAACAGTTCCTTGGGTCCCTGAGTACCTGGTGTTTTCATGGGCTTTATACTTGTGGTGAATCAATCCTACTGACTTTTTTTTTTTTTTATTATTTGAAATGGAGTCTCGCACTGTCACCCAAGCTGGAGTACAGTGGTGCGATCTCGGCTCACTGCAAGCTCTGCCTCCTGGGTTCGCACCATTCTCCTGCCTCAGCCTCCCGAGTAGCTGGGACCACAGGCGCCCACCACCATGCCGGGCTAATTTTTTGTATTTTTAGTAGACAGGATTTCACCGTGTTAGCCAGGATGGTCTCGATCTCCTGACCTCGTGATCCGCTGCCTCGGCCTCCCAAAGTGCTGGGATTACAGACGTGAGCCACCGTGCCCGGCCAATCCTACTGACTTTTAAGGTAAAAAACACAGTGGGTAGAATTTCTGCTTATCTTGTTCCGGTTCTGTTCCAGCCACTGTCTATCTGTCTGAAAGAGGGTCAGCCCTGAGTTTGGGTGAGGAGAGGGGGAGGGAGAGACACAATATCCCATTGAGGATGAGTTCAGGGTTTGTAGGGCTGAAATTTAGACAATTTTTGGAGCCCCCTATAAGTAAAAGCATGCAAAATTAGTTATGAAAAGTGAATATTTCAAATAACAACAGAAATTATAACAATATACAAATCTTCAGACACCTAATATTTAAAAAATATTTTTGGCATTATTTTAGCTATGTACTTTTTGATTATGTTTTTCTATGACAGCAATTTTGTGCGATTTTCTGTGTAGAGAATGGAAAGATTATTCAATCTTATCTAGCATGGTTGATAAAAAGTTGTTTATTCTTATTATTGATAGCTTATAAAAATTTATTCCAGCTTCACAACTTTTGATTGGTAATACCAAGAAAATATTTAGCATTTGTCAAATTTGGGCAAACCACTATCTACTTTCTTTCTGAGAAGAGCTGTTAAGATCTCAGGGCATTTGAGATTTTCTTGTGAATTTCTATCTTAAATACTCTTTGAACTGATGATATTCATGTCCTCATTTTCATAGTATATTATGAATCTTATGTTAGCTTCATTGATGCCAGTATTTTGTGTCATCAGCAAGAAATTTAAATCTTTTCCTATGTATTTTTATGATTCACTCATTAATTGGATTATCAAACAATCCAATAATTTGTTACTTAACATTATTTCTATTTGAAATGTGTCCCTTCTCTTTCTCTTAATGAATCACTTCTTGCCTTTGGTATAATCTAATTTTCTTATTGTAATTGGCTTCTTGATGTTAGAATAATATCTATTGATTTTATTATTCGTCTTTATTGCTTTTATTTTGCATTTCATTATTTTTAATCTGAATGTTCTCATAGTTCTTTGATAAATTTATTAAACTTTAATCAGAAGGCCGTAACTCCTCATTTGATTTATTAAAACGTTCCAAAACATCTTTGGGTATTGGAGGGAGGGAAGAAGTAGGTCGGATTAAGATCTTAACTCAGCATACAGGTTGAGCCAGAGAAAGCTTGCTGGATTGGAGTCAGGATGGTCCGGGGAGGACCAGGCAAGGGTAGGCGGAAGCTGGGGATGTTACTTGTACGTATGAAGACTTGAAGAAGGGGAGAGGCAGTTAATTTGGTTGGAATTGCTATAACTTCATCAAACCCACCCAAGGAAAAGGAGTATCAGGATGGGAAACTCAAGAAGAGAATGGTCAGGCCAGAACTGGAGCAAGGTAGTCTCTTTAGAAAGTAACAAGGAGGGGGCCGGGCGCGGTGGCTCAAGCCTGTAATCCCAGCACTTTGGGAGGCCGAAACGGGTGGATCACGAGGTCAGGAGATCGAGACCATCCTGGCTAACACGGTAAAACCGTGAAACCCTGTCTCTACTAAAAAATACAAAAAACTAGCCGGGCGAGGTGGCGGGCGCCTGTAGTCCCAGCTACTCGGGAGGCTGAGGCAGGAGAATGGCATAAACCCGGGAGGCGGAGCTTGCAGTGAGCTGAGATCGTCCACTGCACTCCAGCCTGGGCCACAGAGCGAGACTCCGTCTCAAAAAAAAAAAAAAAAAGAAAGTAACAAGGAAGACCAGCCTGGGCAACACGACGAAACCTCATCTCTACAAAAAATACAAAAATTGGCCGGGCATGGTGGCTCATGCTTGTAATCCCAGAACTTTGGAAGGCTGATGCCGACAGATCACTTGAGGCCAGGAGTTTGAGACCAGCCTAGCCAACATGGTGAAACCCCATCTCTCCTGAAAAAAAAAAAAAAACAAAAAATTAGTCAGGTGGGGTGGCATGTGCCTGTAGTGCCATTTTCTTGGGAGGCTGAGGCATGAGGATCACTTGAACTCGGGAGGCAGAGGTTGCAGTGAGCCAAGATAGCACCACTGTACACCAGCCTGGGCAACAGAACGAGACTCTGTCTCAAAAAAAACCCTACAAAAATTAGCTAGACATAATGGTGCAGGCCTGTGGTTCCAGCTACATGAGAGGCTGAGGCAGGAGGATCACTTCCGCCTGAGAGGTCGAGGCTATGTTGAGCTGTGATTGAGCCACTGCACTCCAGCCTGGACAATACAGCAGGAGCCTGTCTAAAAACAAAAAAAAGTAACAAGGATACTTTAGAGAAGAAAAGAAGCAAATCATGGAAAGGGCCTGGCTGGTCAGGAAGCCATGCAGGAGCACTAGTGCCCCAGGCACATGGTTAGGCTAGAGCATGTTCAAGGTGGGAAGAAGCACCAGGATTCCTCCAAAAGTCAGGGGGCTGGCTGCATTGCAGTTGGTGTGTCTTGGTGGTGACTGGTGAGTTCTCCTCAAGCAGCCCCAGATTGGAGAAGATCCCTTCCTTCCCCAGGAGACCATGACTAATGGGAGATCTTAAATTCTCCCCTAAGGCAAATGAGTTGGAATTTTCTCAAGTAGATAGAAATATTTTGAAAAGAGGCAACACTGATTGAATTTTGGAGCCAGAAGGACCTGGGTTTGCATTTGTCAGAGGCATTCAAACCAGAATGACTCCATCTTGAATAGGGGCTGGATAAAATAAGGCTGAGAGCTACTGGGCTGCATTCCCAGAAGGTTAGGCATTCTTAGTCACAGGATGAGATAGGACATTGGCACAAGGCACAGGTCACAAGCACCTTGCTGATGAAAACAGGATGTGGTAAAGAAGCCAGCCAAACCCCACCAAAACCAACATGGCGATGAGAGTGATCTCTGGTCGTCCTCACTGCTCATTATGCACTAATTATGATATATTAGCATGCTAAAAGACACTCCCACCAGTGCCATGACTATTTTTACAAGCCATGGCAATGTTGGGAAGTTACCATATATGTTCTAAAAAGGGGAGGAACCCTCAGTTCTAGGAATTGCCTACCCCTTTCCCAGAAAACGTATGAATAATCCACCCCTTGTTTAGCATGTAATCAAGAAATAGTTATAAGTATAATCAGTTGGGCAGCCCACACTGCTGCTCTGCCTATGGAGTAGCCATTCTTTTATTCCTTTACTTTCTTTTTTTTTGAGATGGAGTCTTGCTCTGTCTCCCAGGCTGGAGTGCAATGGTGCGATATCGGCTCACTGCAACCTCCACCTCCTAAGTTCAAGCAATTCTCCTGCCTCAGCCTCCCAAGTAGCTGGGCTTACAGGAGCGTGTCACCACACCTGGCTAATTTTTGTATTTTTAGTAGAGGCGGGGTTTCACCATGTTGGCCAGGCTGGTCTCAAACTCCTGACCTCAGGTGATCTACCCACCTCAGCTTCCCAAAGTGCTGGGATTACAGGTGTTAGCCACTATTCCTTTACTTTCTTAATAAATTTGCTTTAACTTTACTGTATGGATTCACTTAGAATTCTGGTGCGAGATATAAGAACCCTCTCTTGGGGTCTGGATCTAGACCCCTTTCCGGTAACACATTCTAGCCATGCAACCTCTTACCAGCTGTTGTCCTTAGCTAAGATCCTTAATGTCTGGAAATCTAACTCCCACTTCTGCAAAAATGGGGATAATAGTGCATACCTTTTTGGGCAGACAGTACATAAATCTTATAAAATAATATGAAGAACATAAGAAATTCCATAGTTGTGTAATTCAGAATGGATGTGGATGTTAAAAAAGTGTTACGGATTTTTAAACTGTCAGATTTATTTGTCATGATTTTGCTGTATTTTTGTTACTTTTGTTCTTATTTTCCAAATAAAGAAAATAAAGATTAACTTATCTCAGACAGATCTCAGAATTCTCAATTTCTACCTTGGCCTGTTTGCTTGACTGCCAATGCTGTGTGTGTTTTACACACACATACACACACACCCACACACACCTACATACACCCACACCCACACCCCCCACATGCACCCCCCCACACACCCACATACACACCCCTGCACCCACACATACACACACAGCCACACATAAACCCACACCCACACATACACCCACACAGACACACACACACCTACACATACACACACCCACATACACCCACACATACACACCCACACACATACAATACACACACACACACACAATACACACACACACACGGATATACACACACACGCGCACACACACACTACACATACACACACACGCATACACCCCCCCACACACACATACACGATGGATATCATAAAGAAATAGCACCGGAATCTTTGAACTAATTTCAGAGTTTAAAGCAGAAAATATCAGAGTTCTGATCCTCCCGTTTTTTTTGTTCAGTACTTTAAAATAGATATATTTTTGTGATATTGTGAAATGTGTGTATATATATTATTATTATTATTATTATTTTTGAGACAGGGGCTGGCTCTGTTGCTCAGGCTAGAGTGCAATGGCATGATCTCAGCTCACTGCAACCTCCACCTCCTGGGCTCAAGTGATCCTCCCCTCTCAGCCTCCTGAGTAGTTGGGACTACAGACGCCTACCACCACAACTGGCTAATTGTTGTATTTTTTATAGAGATGGGGTTTCGCCATGTTACCCAGGCTAGTCTCCTGCTGGGATTACAGGTGTAAACCACTGCACACAGCCTATATTTGGTTTTATACCAGATTTCTGGCATACAACTTCTAAAATCCTTAGATTTTTTTTTTTTTTTTTTTTTTTTTTTTTGAGACGGAGTCTGGCGAGGTCACCAGGCTGGAGTGCAGTGGCGCAATCTCGGCTCACTGCAACCTCTGCCTCCTGGGTTCAAGCGATTCTTCTGCCTTAGCCTTCCGAGTAGCTGCGACTACAGGCATGCACCACCACACCCACCTAATTTTTGTATTTTTAGTAGAGAGGGTTTCACCATGTTGGTCAGAATGGTCTTGATCTCTTGACCTCGTGATCCGCCCACCTCAGCCTCCCAAAGTGCTGGGATTACAGGCGTGAGCCACCACGCCTGACCCAAATCCTTACAATTTTTAAAGTGATATATTTTTGTATGCTACCGATTGACTGGTGGCTGGCAGCTCCAGGCTGGAGGCTGGTCACCACAAAGACTGAGGCAGCATTAGCATTAGAGGGTGGGACTTTCCTTCCCATGCCCCAACCGCGGGGACGGGAGAGTGGCTGAAGGTTAAGTTGATCACCATTGGCCAGTGGTTTAATCAATCATGCCGACCTAATGAAGCTTCCATAAAACCTAAATTCCTGGTTTGGAGAGTTCTGGAAAGCTGCACATGGAGGTTCCTGGAGGGTGGCGTGCTGGGGAGGGTGGCATGCTGGGGAGGGTGGCGTGCTGGGGAGGGTGGCATGCTGGGGAGGGTGGCATGCTGGGGAGGGCGTGGAAGCTCCGTGCCTCTTCCCATACTTCTCCCTGTGTATCTCTTCATCTGTGTCCTCTGTAATATCCTTTATAACACACCAGCAAACGTGTTTCCCTGAGTTCTGCGAGCGGCTCTAGCAAGTTAATGGTACCCAAAGAGAGGGTTGTGGGAACCCCAACTTGAAGCTGTCAGAAGTCCTGGGGGCCCGAACTTGTAACTGGTGTCTGAAGTGGGGGACAGTCTCGTGGGACTGAGTTCTTATCTTGTGGACTTGTCAGAGGCATTTGAACTAGAGCAACTCCGTCTTGAACAGGGGCTGGGTAAAATAAGGCTGAGACCTCCTGGGCTGCATTCCCTGTAAGTTAGGCATTCTCAGTCACAGGGTGAGCTAGGAGGTTGGCACAAGACACAGGTGATGAAGACTTGCCGATAAAACAGGTTGGAATGAAAAAGCTGCCAAAACCCACCAAAACCAAGATGGCAAGGAGATTGACCTCTGGTTGTCCTCACTGCTACACTCCTGCCAGATCCATGGCAGTTTAGGAATGCCATGGCAATGTCAGGAAGTTACCCTATATGGTCTAAAAAGGGGAGGCATGAAAAATCCACCCCGTGTTTATCATACAATCAAGAAATAACTGTAAAAATGAGCAACCAGCAGCCCTTGGGGCTGCTCTGCCTATGGAGCAGACATTCTTTCATTCCTTTACTTTCGTAATAAACTTGGTTTCACTTTATGGATTTGCCTCAATTCTTTCTTGCCCGAGCACTAAGAACCCTCTCCTGGGGTCTGGATCGGGACCCCTTTCCGGTAACCGGCTGGGACACTATCTTCAGGTACATAGCATTGGCATTGAATCGAAGGACACCCAGCTTGTGTCCATGTTGTTTGTTGTGTGAAAGCAGAGGAAAAGCAGTTTGTGTGCTTCCTCTTCCGAATTTTACTGACACAATGATTCTTTGATTTTGGAAAGGATTTTGAGTTCTCTGTGCACGGATGCTCCCTGGCTATGATTTCTTGGATTACTTCTTGAATTTCTTTGATTATTTCCCCTTATGTCATTATTTGGATTTGTTCTTTTGATGTGTTCTGCTGTAATGTAATCATAAGTTCAGGGGCAAGACATCAGGTGCCCCATCCTTCACGAGGAAGAGGAGAGCACGTGCTCTTGGAGTGAAAGCTGATAAGATGCATGGGGCCAGGTGGGAAGGAACCGTGTTCTCTTTCCTTGGCTCCATTGTGCATTCTTACCTCCACCTTGCCAGCGTGTATGAGGTTTCTTTAAATCCTGTTTGTGATTATCTCACCTTGAGAAAGTAAAGTAAAAGGAATACAAGTGCCAATTTGGAAGGATTTGGATGTATCAGACCAGGAATTTCCCACAGAATATTGTTATTGTTACTTAACTTTTGCCCTTGGAGAAAGGTGAAGGAAAAGCCACTTTGATCATGTTAGGTGTATATATGTGTGTGTGTGTGTGTGTGTGTGTGTGTGTGTGTATTTATTTTTTGTAATTTTTGAGATAGCATCTCACTCGGTCTCCCAGACTGGAGTCCAGTGGTGTCATTGACTCACTGCAACCTCTGCCTCCCGGGTTCAAGTGATTCTCATGCCTCAGCCTCTGGAGTAGCTGGGATTACAGCGTGCACCACAACACCTGGCTAATTTTTGTATTTCTAGTAGAGACAGGGTTTCACCGTGTTGGCGGGCTGAACTCCTGACCTCAAGTGATCCTCCTGCATTGGCCTCCCAAAGTGCTGGGATTATAGGCATGAGCCGCCATGCCCAGCCAGGTGTAGATATTTTTTCTTCTTTTTCAAAAAAATTTAGAATTAGAGACAGGGGTCTCACTAGGTTGCTCAGGCTGATCTTGAACTCCTGGCCTCAAGCAATCCTTGCACCTCAACCTTCTAAAATGCTGGGATTACAGGTATGAGCCACTGTGCCTGGCCAGCCATAGTCACTAAGTATGATTTGGTTTGGAAATCAACAGTGTTCATTTAGCAGTTATTTTGTCTGACTTTCTAAGACCCCAGCCCCCTCCAAAAATTCTCTTCTGAAGGCACGGGAATCTCAGGATGATACACTAGCACAACCAATAACAATTAGTTCTCAACTCCTGTGCCTGGATCTTAAAAAGAAACCAGCCAATGAAGGGCAGGTCCCCATTCTGATCTCATGGCCATAGAGAGAGGGATCAGCTGTTTCCTAGCCATCTGGATGAGTGGGAGCACCCTGAGAGTTGTAAGCCCTGGTCAGAATGAATGCTTTGGTGCATGTCTTGTTTGGTTGGATGATAATTTGAGACCTAAACTGATGTTTATAATTTCCATCATAAAAGCAAGGCAAGCAAAAAACAACAAAACAAAACAAAGCCAAACAGGGGGTGTCTTTCAATAGCCACGTTATAAGGTAAGGGAGGTAATGAACATCCTCATGCTTCATTCATCCTGAGTGAGAAATACCAGATTGGAAGAATATGCTGCATTGGGACCTAGAGTGGGAGAATAGAGTGATAGCTTCTCTGTCTTTTCCTTTGCTGTTTACTGTCCTCAATAACCTTATCTGTCTTAAGTGGCTAGTGTAGAGTGGCCAATTTAATTAAAACACACAGGAGGACTAGGGAGGATTTGGATAAGCCATTGTCACCATGGGGGCCATATGAGAATGTGGATGACTAATAGCAAAACTCTCTCCACAACTGTGGAGACACCTCCTGCCAATGCTGGATTAACGGAATGATCTCTGGATATTGAGAGAGGCATCGTAATGACTATTATTAAAATGACAGTAAGCAGCACATAGACCTCCCATCAGGATTTCTTGTTCCGAAAAGAGATGTCTCCTACAGAAGGCTGAAACAAACTGGAAGGAGCCCCTCCTCGGGTGAGAATGTGACACCCTCCTTGGACATGTGCATAGTAAGCGCATGCTTGGATATTTCAAATGGAAAAAAGAGAACATGTGACCGGCCTCATTCTGACCTGTGGTTCTTTTTGCCATATCATGTCTTATCAGACAGGATGCTTTCTTTAGCACCCGACAAAAGCAGTCCTACCCCAAATAGTTTAGGCAAAAAGAGAATTTATTATTCATGTGATGCTCTGGGCCTGGGGGGCTGCTTGTTTTCACGGTGCTGCCATCATGCCCCCTTTCTATGTATGTCATGACCCTGGACCTTCATCTTGGCCTTATGCTCTGAGTCTCTTCCTTTGGGGTCACAATGGCTGCACCACTCCATGCTCACCTCTTCTCACCTTCAAGTCTCAGGGGAAAACATATCAGGTCACTTTTCCAGAAGTCCCAGCAGACATTCCATTTCATCTCATTGGTGCTATTGCATTATATTATGGGTGCTACTGGGATTATTGCAGAGAATGCAGTGCTTTGGCTGAGAGAAGGAGAGGTAGGTTCTTGTGATGGCTAATTTTAGGTGTCAACTTGACTGAGCTAAGGGATGCCCAGATAGCTTGCAACGCATTATTTCTGGGTGTGTCTGGGAGGGTGTTTCCAAAAAGAGATGAGTGCTTGAAGCAGTAGACCGAGTAAAGAAGATAATCTTCCCCAGTGTGGACAGGCATCATCTCATCTGTTTGAGAGTTCTAATAAAACAAAAAGGAAGATAAGGGCAAATTCACTCCCTCTCCTTGAGCTGGGACATCTGTTTTCTTCTGCCTGTGGACACTGGAGCTCCTGGTTCTCAGGCCTTTGGACTCTAGGAGTTACACCAGCAGTCCCCACACCGTTCTCAGGCCTCTGGCCTCAGACTGAATTACCCTTGGCTTTCCTGCTTCTCCAGCTTGCAGACAGCAGATGGTGGGACTTCTCAGCTTCATAATCATGTGCGCTAATTCCCATAATAAATCTCTCTCTCTCTCTCTCTCTCCCTCTCTCTCTCTCTCTCTCTTTCTGTGTGTGTGTGTGTGTGAGTGTGTGTGTGCCCACTCAGTTTTCTTGGACAACGCTGACTGATATACTCCTGAAACAAAAATCTTTAGCTGTAGGCAAAAGAAGGTAGAATGGATGTTAGGGAGGCAAATGTCAATTGTCCACTCTATCTGTAACCTCAGTAGCCACTAGTTTTAGGCCCTTGTTCTCTGAGATTCTCCCACTTTCTTGTCTGTGATGAGTTCAGAACACGTGGGTAGAAGAGAATGTACTGGGATCTTCCCTGAAAATTTGTTGGAAGCTGATGAACTCCAAAGTCCTGCCCCTCTCTTGGGTACACAGTTGCCTGGAGGAGAGGGTTGGTATAAGCAGCAATTTTATATGTGTGGTGGAAGCATGGGGAGAAATATGGGCTCATGGGTCTTCCTGAACCATCAGGCACGCAAGAATAATTCGTGTTCAAATCATCTTGCCTCCCAGCGGACGCTTGGTAGCTCATCACAGATCCCAATTTTAGCATCTGACCATTCCCAGACCAGTAAAAGCCTGCGCCTTTTTTCCCTTCCAATCTATGTCCCCAGATGAAAGCATCGGGGCCACAATACAGTGTCTGGCGATGACTTTATCAACTAGGAATCTGGCAAGGGATCTGCTTTCTGGTAAGATAATAAGAAAGCTTCAGGCCATTCGATTTGGTAATTACTAAAAAGCAGAGGAAAGTAATTTTTTGCTCACTATTCTCGGGAAAAGAACAAATAGAAGAATGTCACTGTTTTCCCAGGGTCTCATAGTTTTGAGAGAGGCTTGACCACTGTTATAGCAGAGCCACATATTTTTCATGTAAATACAGGGCAGACTTCAACGAGAGTTTCTCTTAACAGGTCATCTTTTAATTCGGTTCTTAACTGCCAAGCCCCACTGGATGGTTATGGTGGCTGTGAGGGCCTTTCTCAGTAAGGGACCCCTGTGCAGGCATGGACACATCTTCAGCAGAACTCTGGGGGCAGTGCAGGAGGCAAACTTGGGGGACACTTTAAATCCCTCTCAATTGTACAGCTGTTCGGCCGGACTGAACTGCAGTGGTGGCTGATGGAAGCAAGGAGACTGGGCTAGAATGGAAGGAACCAAAGAGATCTCATTGGAACAGCTTTCAAATCTTCATCTTATATTCACTTTTGGGAACATTACCTTCCTTCTTGCCAAGGATTGACAACTCCTTCTCACTTAACCACACAACATCCTTCCTGGAATTATTGGGGTGCATATGATGGCATGGCATAGTTTGGTCAGAGATGTGTCCAGTTAGCCCCATGATAGAATGACTACACTAGAACATTTTTCAAGAAATAAAAATGTAAAAATATTCATATATCATAGTCAGGCATGGCAGCTCACGTCTGTAATCCCAGCACTTTGGGAGGCTGAGGTGGGCAGATCACCTGAGGTCAGGAGTTCGAGATCAGCCTGGCCAAAATGCTAAAACCCCATTTCTACTAAAAATACAGCCAGGTGTGGTGGCACGTGCCTGTAATCTCAGCTACTGGGGCGGCTGAGGCAGGAGAATTGCTCGAACCTAGGAGGCAGAAGTTGCAGTGAGCCAAGATTACACCACTGTTTTCCAGCCTGGGTGACAAGGTGAGACTCTGTCTCCCCCCCGCAAAAAAAAAAAAAAAAGTTAATATATCAAAAGATCAGGCAAAGAATCAGACTACCCGAGGAAACTTATTGGCTTAACTAATCTAAGCAGAAAATCAATTCATTCTGTCACCTGGAGAATACTAAATCTTGAATCTGCGCCACTCCAGAAAGATAGGATGCACAGCATATATTCTTCAGTTTAAAAAAAATATTCTATTAAATTACGTTTCCAAAATTAGAGAATTCACAGATGTTCTTTATCACTAGTAAAATAATATGAAGAAAGAAGTAAAAAAATTAAGCATCTTTCTCATCATTTCATCAATTCTTTTTTTTTTTCTTTTTTTTTTTTTTGAGACCGAGTCTCCCTCTGTCACCCAGGCTGGAGTGCAGTGGCGCAATCTCGGCTCACTGCAAGCTCTGCCTCCCGGGTTCACGCCATTCTGCCTCAGCCTCCAGAGTAGCTGGGACTACAGGCGTCCGCCACCACGCCAGGCTAATTTTTTGTAGTTTTAGTAGAGATGGGGTTTCGCCGTGTTAACCAGGATGGTCTTGATTTCCTGACCTTGTGATCTGCCCGCCTCGGCCTCCCAAAGTGCTAGGATTACCGGCGTGAGCCACTGCACCTGGCCTGGTGTTCCCAAATTTATTTAATCTTCATTTAATGGATTTTAAGAAGTTTCCAGTTTTTGCCTCTAGATATAATGCTGCAGTAAATATTCTTGTAAGTATATTATTCAAAACTAGGGTTTTCCAGGCAATAAAACAAAAAAATAAATAAATAGGATTATATCAAACTACTAAGCCTCTGCACAGCAACAGAAACAATCAACAGAGTGAAAAGACAGCCTACAGAATAGGACAAAATGTTTGCAAAGTACTCATCCAATGGGGGACCAATATCCAGAATATACGAGGAGCTCAAACTTATCAACAGCAGAAAAGCAAACAGTTCCATTGAAAAATGGGTAAATGACCTGAACAGACATTTCTCAAAGTAAGACATACAAATGCCAACAAACATATGAAAAAATGTTCAACGTCGCTAATCATCAGGGAAATACAAATCAAAACCACAATAAGGTATCATCACATCCCACTTAGGACGGCTATTATCAAAAAGACAAACAAATAACAAATGCTGGTGAGGATGCAGAGAAAAGGGAACTCTTATTCACTGTTGGTAGGAATGTAAGCTGGCGTGGCTACTATGGAAAACAGCATGGAGGTTCCTCAAAGAACTAAAAATAGAACTGCCATACGATCCAGCAATCCCACTGTTGGGCATTTACCCAAAGGAAGGGAAATCATTATGTTGAAGAGACATCTGCAGTCCCGTATTTATTGCAGCACTATTCACAATAGCCAATATATGGAATCAACCTAGATGAATGGATAAAGAAAATGTGGTATATATACATAATGGAATACTATTCAGCCATTGAAAAGAATGAAATCCTGTCATTCATGGTGGATTCCACATGGGTGGAACTGGAGGACATGATGTTAAGTGAAATATACCAGGAACAGAGTTAAAAACTGCATTTCTCAGTCTTACGTGGAAGCTAAAATAAATTGATCTTGTAGAAGTAAAAAAGAGAACAGAGAATGCTAGAGGCTGGGAAGGCTAAGGGGAAGGGGAGGATATGGAGAGATTTGTTACAAAATCACAACTAGGTAGAGAGATTAAGTTCTAGTGTTCTACGTGACTGCAAGATGACTGTAGGTAATAATAATATATAGTTTCAAATAGGAGGAGGATATTAATGTTCCTAGCCCAAAGAAGTAATAAACATTTGAGATGATGGATTTGCTAATTACCCTGATCTGATCACTATACATTACATATATCAAGACATCACTACGAACCCCATGAAGAGGTACAATTATTATCTGTCAATTAGATAGAAAAAACCAAACAAGGAAAGTCTGAGAAACTGTCACAGTGTAGAAGAGCCTTAGAACAGGGGTCCCTGGCTGGGCATGGTGACCCACACCTGTCATCCCAGCACTCTGGGTGGCCCCGGTGAGTGGATTGCTTGACCTAGGAAGCTGAGGCTGTAGTGAGCTGTGAATGCACCACGGCACTCCAGCCTGGGCCACACAGTGAGACCCTGTTTCAAAAAAAAAAAAAAAAAAAAACAGGAAAAGAAAAAGAAAAAAAGGTCAGGGGTCCCCAACCCGCAAGCAGTGGACTGGTACTGGTCTGTGGCCTATTAGGAACCCGGCCGTACAGCAGGAGGTGTGAGGTGGGCCAGCGTGTTACCGCCCGAGCTCTGCCTCCTGTCAGATTGGTGACAGCACTGGATTCTCATAGGAGGCAAGCTCTAACGTGAACTATGGTTACGGATGCGAGGGATCCAGGTTGTGAGCTCCTTATGAGAATCTGACTAACGCCTGATGATCTGAGATGGAATTATTTCATCTGGAAACCATCCATTCCTCTGCCTGCCCCTCATGTCTGTGGAAAAATTGTCTTCCACGAAACTGGTTCCTGGTGCCAGAAACGTTGGGGACCGCTGCCTTAGAAGGCAGGATGATCAAATATTATGTGGTACCTTGGATGGGATCCTGAAATATTAAAAGGATGTAGGTGAAAACTAAGGACATCTGTACAAAATACGGACTTTAGTTAATAATATATCAATATTGGTTCATTAGCTGTGACAAGTGTACCACACTAATGTAAGATGTTTGTAGGAAAAACTGGGTGTGGGATGTATGCAAATTCCCTGTACTATTTTTATAAGTTGTCTGTAAATTTAAAACTATTCTAAAATTAAAAATTCACTTGAAAATATATGGTACTTTCATTTCCATAGCACCGAGTCCTAGAGGTGGGGTTGCTGGGTTAAAGGCTGTTTGTTTTTCAATTTTTAGTAGCTGTTGCCATCCAGATTTCCAAAAAAGAATGTAGCAATACCCATTCCATTAGCAGTGTGTGAGAGCACTCGCTTCTTCTCATGCTTGCTAGCACAGAATGCTATAGGTTTTTAATTTAAACAATGTTTTTTTTTTGCCAACCTGAGGAGTGAAAAGAAATGGCCTCTCTTTGTTGCTTTAATTTGGATGAGTATCTTTTCATACATTTATTGGCCATGTGTCTTCCTTCTTGAGTGAGTTGCCAGTTCTGTTGTATTGAGTTGGATGTTGGTCATTTCATATTGTAGATATTTATCCCAGCTATCATTCGTATTTTGATTTTGTTTACCTTTGTCTTTTTTCAAACGATATTTTAAAACATTTTGTATTAGGCTTATTTCTTTTAAACCTTTAGAACTTACCCAAGTAATAATAGTTTTTATAGAAAATTATAAAATATAATAAACCAAGAGAAGAAAATAAAAATCACCCATTATCCTACCACTCATAGCTAACCACCCACAGATAATATTTGTATTTGGGGGATATCCCTCCTGACTATCTTCTACACACACTTCATCCCTTATTTTAAAATATCACCTCTGATGCCAAGAGAGTAGATGTTAGGTGTTCTCATCACAAAAGTCATGACTCTGTGAAGAATATGAGGAGATGCATTTTTTTTGTTTTTTTAGGGAGGGGGTTGTTGCCCAGGCTGGAGTATGCAGTGGTGTCATCACGGCTCACTGCAGCCTTGATCTCCTAGACTCAAGCAATCCTCCCATCTCAGCCTCCCAAGTAGCTGGGACTACAGGCACGTGCCGCCACACTCAGCTAATTTTTAAATTTTTTTTGTACAAATTTAAATTTGTAAATTTTGAGTTCTCATTATGTCGCCAAGGCTGATCTCAAACTCCTGGCCTCAAGCAAATTCCTGTCTCAGCCTCTCAAAGTGCTGGGATTATAGGTGTAAGCCACCATGCTCAGCTTGAAATACATGTACATCAGACTATCACATAGATGATCAATATATACAACTTTATCTGTCAATTAAAAAAATCTAGTATCACCACTGAAGAAGAGAACTCTGAATAGACATACTGATGAGAAGAAAGGAAGAGAAAGGAAAAAAAAAAGACGTTTGGAAATACACAAGTAACAGAGGAGTCACAGATAGTACTGATCAGGAGGAAAATTTATTGTTCTTATTGTGGTGATTCGAAAGTGCCCATTTTTGGCCCATATTAACCTCTGAAATTGGGAAGTCTTTTACCAGCAGTGGTGTCTCACAAACATTGTGGGCCAGGCAGCAGTCAGACGTAGTCATTGTTTGCTTGTGTGTGAGCTTCTTCAAAGCTTGGCACAATATCTGCACTTCACTTGGGTTATGCTCATCGTTAGAAGTACAAATGTTGAATTTAACTGGGATCAGAAATGTCTTCAGAAAGATTACATTATGACACTGCATGGTTGCATTTGAAACACTGCGACCTAAGGCAGGAGAAATAAGCAAATCTCAGATTTCTAGGTAAGGAGAGGACAATGTGAGTCATTCACGTGTTGCACATTACTATCTGTAATACATTCGTTACATGTAGGGGTCCTAAAATAATGGTGCGTCTTATAATTGATAGTGTCTTGAATATGATGAAATATGGTGCTCAGTTATTTGGTTAAGTGATATGTATGGAAAATGCATTTTTTCAAGAGGTTTCAAGGGGTGTGCAGCACTCTCTTAGGTCTCTTGCTTTGCCTCCAGCCTTTTGTCTAGTAGTCCCATGCACTAGTGAAGGCCTGTGGAGAAGAGGTGGGTAGGTGCCGACTTGCTCTGAGGCTGGAACTGCTTGGTGTTCTATTAATAGTTGGCCATGGTCTAAGATAAAAGCATTCTAGGAAAAAGTTTCTAATAAATTCGCTTTTTCTTTGAGAGAAGGTCTGACTCTGTGACCCAGGCTGGAGTGCAGTGGTGCAATCTTAGCTCACCGTAGCCTCAACCTCCCGGACTCAAGCCGTCTTCCCACCTGAGCCTCCTGAGTAGCTGAGACTACAGGTGCCTGCCACCACGCCTGGCTAATTTTTGTATTTATAGTAGAGATGGAGTTTCATCATGTTGCCCAGGCTGGTCTTGAACTCCTGAGCTCAAGTGATCAGCCCGCCTTGGCCTCCCAAGATGATGGAATTACAAGCGTGAGCCACCGTGCCCAGCTTCATGCTTGTAATAATTAACTTTTATTAAAAGTTTAGCTGGTTTCTCCTTATCTCTGTCTCTGGCTGATTTCTCCTCTTCACTCTGTCAGGGATAAAAGCAGCCATGGGTCTCTCCTCTCCTAGAAAGTGTTTATTACTTTCTGGAATTTACTTTGTTTTCATTTCTTTGTGTCCTCAGCTCTTTGTGATGAGTTTTAGAACGTGATTCGTAGCTTATTTAGCTTGTTCTCAATGTTAGGGGAGAACCATGGTCTCCTGTGACTTTCTACATTCTAAGCAGAAACGTAATGCCTGGGAATATTTGAAAATACGGAGCTACCACAACCTGCCTCTTCTTAGTACTTTGACCATTTCTAAGTTTTTTTGTAACAGAAGTTTGATTTCAGCAAGAACCGGCAAATGACTGATATTAAATCAGGAAATGTCACATGGGAGCTGGAATTCCAGGCTTTGGGGAGCCTATCACCCCGACCTGTGAAGGTGGAGTCTTCTAGACTTGTCTTTCCCCCACCCCAGGCGTGCTCTGCCATTTGGTGTTCCTGCCACTCACCTCCATGTGAGTGTCTCTGCAGGTTTCCTAGGGTCCATGGGTTGGCCTACTCTATCTGAGGGCTGTGCTTTTCACTCATTAAGCAATTTTAAAATTAGCCATTAGATCTCAAAAATGTAATGAAGGGAGAAGAAGAAAAATAGTCTATCCTCTTTTGCAAAATAATACCTATGCCTTCCTCTTGTATGGTGGCATCACCTCCCTTTTTTTCTTTTTTTTTTCTTTTTTTTTTTTTTACTGGGAAGAGAGTCAGCTCTTGGAAGCTCTTTTCAGTTAGAGCCGCAGACACGCTCTCTGATGCCAGACCCTAAGCTTGCCACCCTCATCCTTGGCAGGGTAGCCGACACTGGGAAAGTCATCAGCTTGCAGGTTCGTGTTTAATTACACTATGTGCTGCTTCAGTTACAAAACTACTTGAATAAGGTTGAAGACAGAGCAATAGACTATCAGGATTAGTTTTGGCTGTGACAAAAACAACAACAACAAAAACCCAGGGTAATGGTTTGAACATGATAGCAGTTTATTTCTTTTTCAGACCAAAAAAAAAAAAAAAGTATTGGTCTAGGACGCTCTTTGATGTGTGTGTGACTTTGGGCTCATGGTCTCAGATGATGGCATTCGAGGAAAAAGAATGGAAGAAATATAGAGCAGCTGTGCCAAGGGTGCAGGTGTGCTGTCTCTTAGGGAAGGTTCTCAAAGTCTGCCTAGTACCCTCCTAACTCATTCCATTAACAAAAACTTTTCCACATGGCCACGCTTAGCTACAAGACAGGTTGGGAAACATTGCCTTTACTGCAGCCAGCTACATGTCCAGCTAAAAATTAGGGGTTCTATTGCCATAGAGAAAGGAGAGAATGTATCTTACCGGACAACTAGCAGTCTTGGTCACGAGTCACTCCTCTGTTACTTGTATCTTTCTAAATGCCTTATGTAACTGTAGAAGGTGACTTGGTCATCAATCAGTTTTTGGCGAAGAGTGTTACAGGGTTCCGGTTTAGTCCCAGACTTTGGAACCATTTTTTGGGGAAAGCACTTACTATGTCAATAACCTTACATTCCAGAAACTGTTCCCCTTCCATGTTAGCCATGTGGGTTTGTAGAACCAGAGCAGTGATGTCTTCTGAGAAGGGCATCCAAGGTAATGAAGGAACTGAAAAATCACACCACATGTGGGACAGCTGAGGATATTTAGCCTAGAGGAGAAGCTGAAGAAACTGAGGATATTTCGCCTAGAGGAGAGAAGAGTGGAGGATGACATAATGTTTCACATATCTGAAGGGCTGTCTTGTGAAAGATCTAGATGGACCAGAAGGGCAGAATCCACCCAGTACATAGAAGTTATAGGGAAAGTAATAGAAGTTCAATACACAGAGAGAAATTCTGTCATTAAGAGCTATCTCAGAAGGTATGAGCGTAGATTTACTGCTCTGTTCCCATTGCTGGTAGGCATTCAGGACAAAGTAGTCAGCAGAGAAGATTTGGTTCTTGCCCTGATAGCATCTGCAGCCTAGTGAGGAAGACAGAAATGGATCATATCATCACACATTCATAAATGTACATGGTAAAGCATGTCAGTTAGGCCTTAGACCATTGACTGCGGAGAAGCAAGGGATAGTTGACCATTTGTAGACCTCATATAGACAGGATTTGTGCTCATGTAGGGTCTAAACTAAATGACTTATGACCTCTCCCAGTTGATTTCTAGAAATGGGCTTTAAGTAGTGCTACAGTGGGAAGAACAGAAAAGATCTGCCTTGGAGGGCAAAGTGAATTTCAAATCTGTGGAACTTCTACAGTGGACTTTTGAAAGTTCCACAATAGGTCACCATGACTAAACCCGGTTTAGTTATCAGCTTGCAGGTTCGTGTTCGTGCTCATCTCTTGACAGGTAGAAGACATTGGTTGAATGCATTAGAGTTCAGTGACTTGAGAACTTGATGACTTAGTCATTTTGGGAAAAGTAAAAATCCTCTAAAATCTGTAAATTTTCTCAAAATTCTGAAAAGTTTTTCCACTGAGGACTTTTTTTTTAAAAAAAACCTCCCTTTCGCCCAAGAAAATAACCAGGAAAGAAATCATAAAAACGCTTTTTTCAGATCTCCCAATGTCTAAATATATCAATATACAAAACATGGTAATTTTATGAGTGAAACAAGTTATACATAATGCATTTTTTTGTTCCTAAACGAACAGCATGACTTTATATCTGTAAAGGGCACTAAAAATAAGCTTTGCATGTATTTCAATCCCCTGCCCCTAAATTTTCTTTGAAGAAAATTTTTTTTGTTCTTCCATGGCTTAAAATTTCTGAAAAATAAATGTATCTAGTCTGTTCCTTTGTTCTTACTGCCTTGTAGCTTGTGTTCTATTCCTGTGAAGTTTAGGGGTATGAAATAAACTGTTCTTTTAGCTTAACTGATGTAGAAGGCTTAACTCTGTCTAATGCCTCACATTTACCTGCTAGGTTGTCTAGAGACCAAAGGATGGGGGATGAGTGTTCTGTCAATGATTTTAACCTAGTTGAGCTCCTTCATTTCGTTCCAGCTTTAGTTTCTATGGGGGCCTGCCAGGTGCAATAGCATACAGCAAGTTTATCCAGAGGACAAAAAGAACCATATAGCTAGACAGTAATTAGTCTTCATGACATCTCTGAGAGACATTCAGGCAAAAAGGCTGTTACTAGTGTGGGCCATTGGCAAGAGGATCAGCTTTTGAAGTCTGGACAGTGTGGTTGGGGGCCAACAGTCTTGGGCTCTGCCACCAATTCTGTGGGGCCATGGGCAGGTTGCTCATCCTCTCTGAGGTCCCCATCTACTCACTGAAGGATGAAGATATTGACACAATCTCCATGGTCCTCCTAGACTTTAACATGCCATGCATCTATTATCTTGGAAAGATACATTATGAAGTCAGAAGGTCAAAGGATTGATAGAAGGTTATATATATGGTAGAGTTGGACTTTCTTCTTTTTGAATGGCACTGTGGTCTTTTGGGTAAGCATGTTCTTTGCTGGACAATCTTGATTTTCTATGGGAAGGATTGAAAATCCAAGGGAAAGGAAAAGAGGGTTGACAGAAGAGAATAACTTCTTCTGGTGCCAAAAAAAAGCTCCGTTCCATAGCAGTAATAATTTCAACAACTGCTGTATCCTGTGTGACCTTGGTATCTCTTGGGGAGTAGAGTTGGAGAAGGAATGGTTCCTCAGTTTCTGATGCTGTTTTGTTGGCTTATTTCCTTCAAAAGCCTTCCCTTGAAAGCCTGGCTTAGTTTACAGTCAGCCAGCTTGACATTGGCTCTGAGCTAGTCCTGACCCATTCTGATAATGCCTAGGCCCCTCCCCCCTGCCATGGTGATAGAGATGGGCTGAGGAGCTGGGTGGCATTTCTAGCTTAGTGATACAGGAGTCCATAGGGTTCCTTTGCCCTTCCAGAAATGACGCCAAGGGCAGGATTCCCAGGCGGCCACCAGGGAGCCAGATCTTGTTTTGTCTCCAGCTTGGTTGGCAGACTTAAGAGGCTGAGATGAGCATCTGAAGTTCGGAGTGCTTAAGGCTGATTCAAAACTTAAGCTGGGTTCTTTAAAATTTTGAGTGAATTGTCACCAACATGCAAAATGTACATACGTGCTCTTTCAAAAATGACTAATCTCCACCCAACCACACTATTTCCTTTCTTGCTGCCCACATTTTAACACCACAAGGGTGGTTCTATTTATTGTCAATAAGGCACTGCTTAGATTTCTTAGATCTGAAAATGAAAATAAATGCCTCAGTTTGTATATGAAGTGACGTGAGTTATTATGCATGCAGAAAGTAATTCTGAAAAACTGGAAATAACCTAAACTTCCATCAATGGGGTGTTGGTTAAGTAATTTATGGTAATTTATAAATGAAATATAAGGCAGAATTTAAAATGATGATATAGACATATCTTTGTTGATAAGGAAAATTGTTCTAATGTGAAAAGTGGTATGTGATAGATGACCCCATTTTTGCAAAATAAATAAATCAATAAATTGCATATACTATAAATTTGAAAAAATCTGTAAGAGAGAACTCACGTAGGCCTTTGTAGTTGAGAGATGAGAACAAGAATTTCTGGTGTTCAAATGGCCTAGACTCAGAGCCTTAAGATTTTCATGACACTGTTTAGGTAGCAGTACCCTGATTTCCAAGGCCCAAAATAGCCCATGTATAAAGGATTTGAAAGGCAGCTAATCAGGGGTGATGGAGTTTTATATGGTTGTGTTTTCTACTCACTAGATTGATTCATCCCCATAACCATTAAGCATTTATTGCCTCTGTAATAAAATAGTGAACATAAGATAGAGTCAGGAGAACATCTTTTGCTAGGTATGTTTTAGTTGAAATTAATTTAAACTTCATGTATAGTTCAAACAGCTACATCTCTTTCCTCCCCTCACTCCCTTTTTAGCCTCTGAGTTCTTTATACTCAGTGATTTTGCATCATCATGTCCCCTTCCAATTAATGGTGATGCCTTGACACATGGCAGGTTGGGAGGAACTTTCCAAAAAGAAAACTTGTTCTTTCTCCATTGAGGCTTATAATGCTGACTTCTTGGCATTCTGGCTCACCTGCAGGAGTCGTGCATGTGGTCTGGAAAGCCAAAGGAGAAAATCAGAAGTAGTCAGAAGAGGAACTGGTCAAGATTTCACCAGTGGAGATTTCACCATCACAGTGGATATTAGAATTGCTATTCTCAGTTCGTCATAGCACTCAAAGAGAATTATTCCTCAACACCCTTGCGGTGACCTCATGGCGGGAGGAGTGTCCTTCTTGCCCCTTAACTTTGGGTTTGGTCAAAAAGAATTTTGGTAGATGTGATGGCAGAGGCTTGAAAACAGCCTGTGCATTAAAGCTTGATCTTTTTGTATCTCAGTGATCCATGACGGGAAGAACTTTCCCCAGGCAGCTGTTATCCACTCAGCTTAGGCCCAGAATGAACACACTTGCCTACAGCTCAACCTATAGGCTGGAGCTAAGGACAGGTTGGAGTTAAGCACAGCTGAACTGTAGCCTTGCTCAGCCTACAGCCACTGAACCACAGTCAGTCTTGCAGACCTGTAGATGTGAGACTGAACTCTTGTGGTTTTTTGTTTTTGTTTTTGTTTTTTTTTGAGACGGAGTTTCGCTCTTGTTGCCCAGGCTGGAGTGCGATGGCACGATCTCAGCTCACTGCAACCTCTGCCTCCTGGATTCAAGTGATTCTCCTGCCTCAGCTCTCGAGCAGCTGGTACTACAGGCATGCGCCACCATATGCCCAGTTAATTTCTTATTTTTAATAGAGATGGAGTTTCTCCATGTTGGTCAGGCTGGTCTTGAACTACAGACCTCAGGTGATCTGCCCGCCTTGGCCTCCCAAAGTGCTGGGATTACAGGCATGAGCCACCACACCCGGTGAAATCCTTGTTGTTTTAAGCCGCTGGGTTTTTAGATGGTTTCTTATACAGCATTACTGAGGATAGGTACATTGGGATAAATCTGCTAAACAGAACCTTGTGGGTCCCTGATGGCTAGAAAGGGATTTCTGGCCACTTGTGCATATGGGTATATAAAATTATACAGAGATATTATAACAATAACCTGGGAAATAAAAGAATATGGTCAACCATATTCCCATCCTTGGGAACCAACTGACACTAATTTTTGATCCAGGGCAAGATTTCTTTACCTGATTATAAATACCTCCCAGCATAATTGGAGCTCTTCGAATTAAAGATAACATTGCCAATATTGTAGCTCTAGGTCCGTGGTCATTCAGTTTGTTGTCAATGCCTGACTATTGAGTGAGTCATTATGAATAGTTTACAAGCTGGGGAGTCTAGACTGTCCTATTGACTCTGGGTTTTCTGTCAATCTAATTTTTTTTTTTCTTATGCCCTCTTTCCTCCCATTTTAGCTTTGCTCATGTGAAATCCAGGAGGCTGCTAGACAGGTCAGAGGTCATGGTGGAGAATGGGGGCAGAAAACTCACAGAGATGGTGGCAGAAATATTAGATGTATTTTGCTTTCTTTCCAGAATTTTGCAATCTGGGGGTTTCCTTGAAGCTGAAATTATGTTTAGCTTCCTAAGTGCAAACATGATCCAGGTTCACCTTCTCCTGTGCTTGGCAGGAAATGTAGAATCCTTTCTTGGATGCTTGCCTCATGTGCATCAACTGTTAATGCACCTTAGACGGCTGCAGCGCAGCCCTGGGATGGCACTCTTGAGGAACATGGGCTCAGGATCATTAGTGCATAGAGGTAGCTTGCCATTTCCCTGTAACAATGAGGAATGAGATCCAGTCAAAGCCTTGACACAAAGCACACCCAGCAGGCAGCATGGATGGAGCTAGAGGCCAGAGCTGCAAGACTCCCCATCCTCCACTGCCTGCCTTTCTTCCTTCCTTCCTTCCCCTCCCTCCCTCCCTCCCTCCCTCCCT
>NW_012104599.1:1868635-1959712 GCF_000951045.1 Mandrillus leucophaeus
TCTTTCTTTCTTTCTTTCTTTCTTTCTTTCTTTCTTTCTTTCTTTCTTTCTTTCTTTCTTTCTTTCTTTCTTTCCTCTCTCTCTCTGTCACCTCTCTCTCTCTCTTTCTGATGGGGCCTTGCTCTGTTGCCCATTGACTCACTGCAATCTCTGCTTCCTGAGTTCAAGTGATTCTTCTGCCTCAACCTCCCAAGTAGCTGGGATTACAGGCACGTACCATCATGCCTGGCCAATTTTTGTATTGTTAGTAGAGACAGGGTTTCGCCATGTTGGCCAGGCAGGTCTTGAACTCCTGACCCCAGGTGATCTGTCCACCTTGGCCTCCCAAAGTGCTGGGATTACAGGCGTGAGTCACTGTACCCAGCCCCTGACCGCCTTTCAGTTGCACCTGTGGATTTCTGCCTTCCACCTTTTCTATGCAGGATAGTCTCTGAAAGCAAATTTACTTATGGGCTAATTTTTAACATCAGAGATTTTTAAAAACTATGAAAGTAATAAGTTGTCAGTATAGGCAGATTGGAATATAGAGAAAAGTGCAAATAAGTTAACAAAATCACTCATGATCCCACAACCCAGACTTAATCGCTGCTGGTGTGTTTTTATATTACCCGAGCTCACAAGGAATTTGGTGTTTGGCATACAAGTCATTTCCTCTGAGAATTTGTGAATTTTCTTTTCAGCTTGTGTCACCCAGGCTGGAGTGCTGTGGCATGACCGTAACTCACTGCAGCCTCGACCTCCCAAGCTCAAGGGATACTCCCAGTAGCCTCCCAAGTAGCTGGGACCACAGGTGTGTGCCATCACACCTGGACAATTTTTAATTTTTATTTTTAGTAGAGATGAGGTCTCATTACATCACTTAGGCTGAAAATCTTTTTTTTTTTCATATTCTTTGAAACCGCTTATTT
This sequence comes from Mandrillus leucophaeus, assembly GCF_000951045.1. Lineage (NCBI taxonomy): Eukaryota > Metazoa > Chordata > Mammalia > Primates > Cercopithecidae > Mandrillus > Mandrillus leucophaeus. Next base: position 1,869,544 of record NW_012104599.1, read on the forward strand.
TTAATCACTGAAAAATAACTCATCGGGATCTATTTTACTTTTCCATTATTGATGGCTATTTATTTTTCCTTCAATTTTTACGCTTAAATAATGCTGCAGTGAGAATTCCTTCCTCAGGATTCTTTCTAGAAGGGGAACAGGAGTCCTCATATTTGATAGTGAATGGGCGTATCACACACTGCTGTTAATGTATAAGTTGGTATTAGGTTGGTGCAAAAGTAATTGCCATACTGGCAAAAACCGTAATAACTTTTGTACCAATTTAATAAAACATTTTTGATTAGCACTATGAAGACCATTAAACAGTTTCATACCTTTTACTGTAAAATTATTGATATGTTAAAGAAATAATTGACTCTGATGAAAAAAAATCTGTGCTCAAAAGTTTTTTTTCTTTTGTTTTGAGACAGGATCTTGCTCTGTCACATAGGCTGGAGTGCAATGTGATGATCTCGGCTCACTGTAACCTCCGCCTCCCAGGCTGAAGGGATCCTCTCACCTTAGCCTCCCAAGTAGCTGGGACCACAGGTGTGCACCACCACGCCTGACTATTTTTTTCTATTTTTAGTAGAGACAGGGTCTCGTCCTGTTGCCCAGGCTGGTCTCAAACTCGTGAGCTCAAGCAATCTGCCTGCCTCGGCCTCCCAAAGTGCAGGGATTACAGGCATGTGCCACCATGCCTGGCTTCTATGTTCAAAATTTGCTTTGCAACGTTTAAAAAAAAGTGAAAGATTGAAAAGATAAAAGCCCTGGCTTAGGAAAATACTTAAACTATGGTTTATTCTTCCGACTGAAAGTAATATTTATGAGAGTTTGAAATGATAATGAAAAATGTTGATTTAAAGTGTAAAATATAGGTACAAAATTGTAAGTATTGCATGGGCTTGAGTATATGGAACAATGTGCTGAGGAGGGACCTCTGTCAAATATTAGTACTTGTCTTTGCATGGCAAGATAAAATGATTCTCGCCCCCGCCATTCTCTGCATTTTTATACTATCTTAAATACGTTATTTTTATAATTGGGGAAAGAGTTGTGTTATTCACATATCACAGATGGGGTCACATGTCACAGATGGGGTCACATGTCACAGATGGGGTCACTTCCAGGGAAGCAGACATGGCTGGTCTGTGTGAGTTCCATTTCCTTCCTATCAGGAAGCATTCTAAGCATCGTAAAAGTCATATGCTAGTGCTCTGTCCCCTTTAAACAAGACAGTGCCTTATTATTTTGTTCAGCTTAACACAATCTACACTCCTTGGTTTTCCTGAGTATATTTTCCCCTAATTCAATATTTCTAGCTTTCAGACACTTCGATGTTTTCTCCCAAGTGAATGAAAGCCCAAAATTGGGTCTAACTCCCAACGTTTTCTCTTAATTTTGCTTCTGTTTCAAATCTCGGGGAATGTCATTTTTTCAGTTGTGTATATATGCATACACACATCTATCAACATTGATGAGATATAATTCACATACCATACAATCCACCCACTTAAAATGTACAACGCAATTGTTTTTAGCATTTTCCCAGAGCCATGTAGCCATCATGACAATCATTTTTAGGACATTTTCATCAGCCCCCAAAGACATCCTGTGCCCATTATCAGTGACTCCCCGTTTCTTCCCACCCCACCCTACGCGAGCCAACTCGCTAATCTACTTTCTTGTCTCTATAGATTTGCCTACTCTGATTCATAGAAATTGAGTCATACAATATGTAACTTTTGTGACTGGCGTCTTTGACTTAGCATAGTGTTTTCTAGGTTCATCTTTGTTGTAACATGTATCAGTATTTCATTCTCTTTTATGGCCAAATCATAGTCTACTGTATAGATTTACCATTTTTGTCTATTCATCAGTTGACAGACATTTGGATCGCTTTTAGTCTTTGACTCTTATGAATAATGCTGCTATAAACATTGTATAGAAGTTTTTGTGTGGACATATGTTTTCATTTCTCCTGAGTATATACCCAGGAATGGAACTGCTAGTTCATATGATAACTTTAGGTTTAACCTTTTAAGAAGTTGCCAGACTGTTTTCCAAAGTGGCTGTACTATTTCATATTCTGCCAGCGGCATATTGAAGATTTGAATTTCTGCACATTTTTACCAACATTTGTTATTATCTTTCTTTCTGATTATAGTCGTCTAGTGGGTGTGAAATGATATCTCATTGTGGTTTTGAGTTACATTTTTCTGATAGTTAATAATGATGAACACCTTTTCACGTGTTTACTGGCCATGTTTATATGTTTTTTGGAGAAAGGTCTATTGAGATTCGTTGCCTATGTTTTAATTATTTGTCTCTCTATTATTGAGTTGTGAGAGTTCTTTATATATTCCAGATACAAGTCCCTTACCAGGTATATGATGTGCAAATATTCTTTCTCATTGTGGGAGGTGTCTTTTCACTTTCTTGATGGTGTCCGTTAAAGCACAATAGTTTTTAATTAGAAGTCGGATTTATCTAATTTTTTTTTCCTTTTCTCATTTGTACTTTTGGTGTCATTTCTAAGAAGGCCTTGTCTAACCCAAGGTCGTGAAGATTTACTCCTATATTTTCTTCTAAAAGTGTTACAGTTTTTGCTCTCACAGATAGGTCTCTGATCTATTTTGAGTTAGTTTTTTGTGTATAGTGTGAAGATGGAACTACTATGGACTTAATTGTATCTCCCCCAAATTCACATGTTGAAGTCCTAACAACTCCCAGTGTGACTGTATCAGGAGAAAGGGTCTTTAGGAGGTAATTAAGGCTAGATGAGGTCTCAAGGGTGGAGCCCTATTCAGATAGGACTGTGGCACTGTATGAAGGGAAAGAGCTTTCTCTCTCTCTCTGCCTGTCTCTCTCCCTCCCTCCCTGCCATGTGCACACGTAGCGAGAAGGTGGCCATCTGCAAGCCAGGAACCCTACAATGCTGGCCCCCTGATTTTGGACTTCTAGCCTCCAGAACTGTTAGACAATAAACGTCTATGCTTTAAGCCCCAGAGTCTGGGATTTTGTGATGGCAGCCCAAGCTGACTGACACAGCGGCCCAACTGCATTCTTTTGCATGTGGCTATCCAGTTGTTCCAGCATCATTTGCTGAAAAAAAAAACAAAAAAACAAAAAAACCCAGTTCTTTCCTATTGAACTGTTTTGGCTCCAGTTACAGTTAAACTAGCCCAGAACTGAGAATAGACTCTGTGGAAATCACCCGTGAGCAGAGGCGAAACAGGGAAAAAATAGTGCCACTCCTTTCCCCAATTTGTAAGCAGATTAGGACATTGTAGAATTTTGATCTGAAACTTTGTTCATGGTAAGCATGAACTTTTCAATCTCCCTTTCTTTGCCAGTGTTTGAGATAGTATCTCAGGACCTTGCATCTGTTTTCCTGGCAAGATAATCAAGCAATGTCAGGCACAAATAGTTTAGCCCCTTAGTAAAGGTTGTCCTAGCGTTCTGGAGTGTAGCTGGTGCTGCTGTGAGGAGGAAAGGAGCAGGTGAAGGGGTGTTTGAAAGAGGACATGTGTATCAGTAGGTACGTATTTAGTAACAATTTCACTTATAAACCTACGGATTTTTACAGAAATCTAAATCCCAACCAAAGAAAGAAAGAGTTGTCTATCCAGTTCTTTTCCCTCTTAGCCCATGGCCAAGTTTAATTTCTGCTCCAAACCAACACTGAAAGAGAGAAAAAAGCAACAACAACAAAACACCCTTTTGCTCCCTGAAGCACACAATGGACGCATTGATCTGAGAACAAGTCAGTTCAATTGCTTGCTTTACCTTGCTGCTGGGGAAAAAAGCAAAAAGCTCCTATGAAAACACAGCTTGTGGGAAAAGGTGCGATTACTCTAAAAAGCTTTTCTTTGTTTCTGCAGACACGCTACTCCACAGAGCTTGAGTTGTGTAGTGAGCAGGACACGGAGCTAAAAGTCAGGACTCACAGATTGTTCCTGGTTAAGCTACTGAGCCAACCTGTGGCCTGGGAATGCCCAGCAGTCTTCTCCGGGTACCCATAGGAAAAACAGAGGTGAACACAGTGATTCCTCCGCGTGGCCATATTCTTGGATTTCTGCCCTTTGGCTTTGAAGGATATCACCGTGATCCCCCTGAAGACACAGAGAAGAGAATCTTCCTTCTCTACCTTTTGGATTGGATGAAAGACTGAGACTTGCAACCAGCGAGGTTGATGTTTCTGTGCACACCTTAGTTAGCTATGCAGCCAGGTTTTCCCATACAGAAGGGGCAATACTAGGGTAGACTTTCTGTTCACATGTTCGAAGCTGAACTAAAACTTCACAGACCCTTTTTTTTTCCAGGGTATGAGTGCCATAAACCTGAATCAGACTTTCAGATGCCACACCTATTGGCGTCTTGAAGAAGAAATTCAAGAAAATGGACCGAGGCAGCCCTGGCAGCATCTATCCCCTCTTTACGGTGAGGGAAATCCCCGCTAAGGCTGCACTCTCTCAGCTACTTTCCTGCACGGTCAACATTGCATTTCTGGAATCTGCTGTGGCTTTGGGTCACGCACGGAGACAAGAATCATCTTCTTTTCAGGATTTAGTAGACCAGGAAGACTTTTTCCCCTTCTTCTTTATTAAATCATACATAATTTGATGTTAAATTCAACTCTTCCTGTTGTTTCGGAGATGGGCAGAATCCTTAAACTCAGAAAATATTACAATAGGTATTAAGTGATACCACATTATAAAGAATATGAAGTTGAACTGTGATTCATGACATACCAAGAAATGGTAAAACCAGGCCTGCTAAGACTTATAGTCATCACCTCCAACCTTTAGAGAGTTGAGGCTGGGCATGGCGACTCATGCCTGTAATTCCAGTAGTTTGGGAGGCGAAGGTGGGAGGATCACCTGCACCTAGGAGTTCAAGACCAGCCATGGTAACACAGTGGGACCCTTGTCTCCACAAATAAAACATTAGTCCCAGCTACTTGGGAGGCTTAGGTGGGAGGATTGCTTGAGTCCAGGAGGTTGAGGCTGCAGTGAGCTATGATCGCGCCACTGCACTCCTGCCTGGGCAACAGAGCAAGAGACACTGTCTCAAAAAAAAAAAAAAAAAAAAAAAGAGCCAAGAGTGCAGATTCCTTTGGAGGCAGATGTTAGAGGGCTCATAGAGTAGAGGAGTGAGGGACACGTCCCCTCACTGTAAGCCAAGTGAGAGGGGCTTTAGGGGGCTTCCGTATACTACTGGGAGTGAGAGGAATATGAAGACTAAGAAGTGACAGTGAGACAGGCCTGAGCAGGAAGAACTGAAAAAAGAGAGGGAGGGAGACTGAGTTGCAGTAGGTGCAAGCTGCAGTTTCCTAGACAATGGCGAGGAAAGGCATCCATTATCCATGGATATAGATAGAGCCATGCAGGAGGCAGACAGCCGGGGGCCTTCCTGAAGAGACTGTGTCCAGAGACCCCCCTGGACAGATGCGGTGACCAGAGGGAGTAGATCTCTGGGGGAAGCTGAACTTTGTGCCTCCAGAGAAGCCTCATCTGTTTTAAGTAGGATGCTCCATAACTTATCACCTAACTGGAGATACTTTTGAGAAAGAATCCTTTCTCAAATAGCTGCCCACTACCAGATAGCTGAGGCAACAGGCTTCCATTGGAACTGTCCCTGCAAAGTGGACATACGGTCACGTTTGTGTTAGGTTAACTGAGTTGGAGGTTCCCATGACAACCTGCAGTGCCTTTCACAAAAGGGTCAGCTTTGCATATCTGCCAGGCTCAGCAGGCACCAGCACCAGGTCCTGAGCGTCCCCATCGTGTAAGACTGCTGCTCTTTTCCTCTAATCCCCACTACCCTGAGTCTGATCCTGAATGGCTCAGAAGCGGCAGCTGGGGAGTGTGGGAGGAGGGTCAGTGGGGGAGAAGGGGAGGACGTTGGCCATGCAGCCGTGCCTGGCTACTGGCAAACAATCACCATCTGCAGTCTCACCCTACTGTAAGAGGCGAGAGTCTCCAATTTAAATAAAAGCTCAGGGTTTGTATTATTACCATAGCCTGGCTACTTAAAATACTAAAAGGAGGTTGTGCTTGTGACTGAAAATGACCCATGTGTCCAGGAATGACTCAGAAAGCCACCAGCCCTGTCTGAAATCTCAACTAGGGGCAGAGAAAGAACCTCTTAAAGAGAGGGTTTGAAGGGATAACAGAAGAAAGAGAGAAAGTTGTTTTATGATTGTAACCTATAGAATATATTTCATTTATTAAAATATGACTAAGAGGAAATATGAGCACCTCACCTGAATTGTGCACAACTACTACACAAATTGAGTTGAAGTTTTGAGAACTTCTCCAAGAGGCTGACCCTCAGCATTCCTCATGCCCTGAAATGAAGAAGGAGTGTAAAATTGATCTAGTCTGGTTGAATTCAATTCAGGAGATTTATATCTAGGGCCTAGCACGTACTTAGCCCTTGATAAACATCAGTGAATATGAGCTAGTGTAATGATTTACTGAGCATCTACTATGTGCCAGAGACGCGTATTATCTCATTACTTATAATCACCTTATGAGGTTCAAGGTCCCAGCTCCCCTTCTTCTGTCATAGAGTTAGGATTCCAACCCAGTTTTCCTTCTGCTATCTTCTATTACCATCCCAAGAGTTGCCAACATTCTTAAAGAACAGAGAGAAGGAGATACACTTGTGTTAGTCTGTTTTGGCATTGCTATAAATGAATACCTGAGATTGGGGGATTTATAAAGAAAAGAGGTTTTATTTTGGCTCACAGTTCTGTAGGTCGTACAGGAAACATAGTGCCGGGATCTGCTTCTGGTGAGGCCTCAGGAAGCTTTCGATTTACGGTGGAAGGTGAAGGGAGAGCCAGTGCATCGCGTGGTGAGAGAAGGAGCTAGAGAGAGTGGGGAGGTGCCACACTCTTTGAAACAACCAGATCGCCTGTTACCTCAGAACAAGAACTCATCACCATGAGGAGGGCACCAAGCCATTCATGGGAGGTCTGTCCTTACCACCAGGCCCCACCTCCACCATGGGAGGTCACATTTCAACATGAGATTTGGAGGGGACAAAACATCCAACCATATCACACTTGATTAATTTTAGAGACTGCTTTGCAGTCAGATGTGGTGGTTAAGAGGAGGGACGTTGGTACCAGATGGCCTGCGTTCAAATCCTGCTTTTGAGCCTTACAAACTGTATGGCCTTGAACAAGGTGCTTAACCTTTCTGTGCCCCTATAAAGGGAAGTGATAATATTGGTTATGTATTTCACAGGGTTGTCGTGAGGTTTAAATTAGTTAATATGTGAGAAGGGCTCAAGAAGATTTTAATATGTTTTTAAAAATGTTGACTGTGTTTTAAAAGGTTGGCTGGTATTATTTATGTGCTTTGATTATCTCATTTCCCAGATGCATAGAGCACAGAACTTGCCATGGCCCATGAGATTATAAACACTGCATCCTGATACTGAAGGACTCCAACCTGCTCTTGGAAGCCTTATGTTGTCCTGTTCTTCTGTGCTCAGCCAGGGCCCTCGCTGCCCCTGTGGGAAGTCAGCCTCGTCTTGTCTGTTGTTTCTGCTCATGTCACCCCACCGTGCCTGCCACTCTCACCTCCCCAGGGTTCCAGGTTCTTCCAGTTTATATTACGGCAGAGATTAGATCTGCATCTGTGATGACCGATCTTTCATCTTGTTGCTTTTCTCCCCTTTCATGTTATTTGCTTTTCTTAACAAAGGAAACTTGCAACTTCAGGTCAAATTTCCTTCAGTAAAACTTTCCCCCAAGATAAAGTCCTTCCCAGAAAGCTGCTTGGAACAGGAATCTGAGAGCTTCCTTTTTCCTTTTGTTTGTTGGCAGAGTTTCCTGTTTGCCATTACGGTTGAGCCAGCCTATGCCCCAATCACTGTGGACGGAAGGGACCCTCCAGGAGGCCTTTGCAAGACTCTTGTTGGAGATGCCTTACTACGAACTCACGAGCAAGTCTGAGAAGCTGCCTTCACTCCTCACCTTGCCTTCCCCATTTTTGCATTTTTCAGTTTATATCACCAGACTGAGTATTGGTTCCACCACCAGGCAATGAAATAGCCTCCTCCCTGATTCCCATCTATCTTCTCAGTACACGCTGATCTGTGGTAGACAGAGTCTATATTAAGGGCGCTAAATGTGAGGGCAGGCTTCAGGAAGGCTGGCTTCGAAGCGGGCCAAGAGTTCCTTGTTAGGCAGCCAAACCACAGGCGACAATGTTTGAAGTTGTACCAAGTGTCTGGTCAAAGCAGAGATGGTAAAATTTAAAAAAAAAAAAAAAACCTGCCTTAGAAATTGGGAATTGGAAAAAGATAGAATTTATTCCATGCTGAACAACACATAGAGGAGACAAAGCTGGTCTGAAGGAAGGAAAAGTGTCTGGGAGGTGACAGCCCAGCTAGTAGGAAACGGCTCCAAAGGGAAATGGCCAGGTGTGTGGTGGGGGGGAAGGGGAGTAGGTGGGGGTGGTGGAGGTGAAAGAAAGCTGGGCAGAGGTGCCCTAGAGGATTAGGGAGAGGAAGACACTGGATTCACATGGCTGCAAAGAGGACTCTCAAGCTGGAACACAGAGAGTTGGCCTGGAGTGTACCACGAGAGAAGACTTGTTCGACAAAGGCCCGTACCAGGCAATAAGGCGTAGTGGATAAGACCATGGGGTTCTTGAGACAAACTGAGTTTAAGTCTCATCTCAGCAATTGATTAGCTAGTGAAGTTAGGCAAATTGCTTATTCTGTGCCTCAGTTTTCTCATTTTTGAAATGAGCTGATAATCGTGTCTACCTCTTGGGTTGTTGTAAGGATTAATTGAGATAGTGTGTCTCAAAGGGCCTAGCAGAGGACCTGACACAGTACTCGATCAATAAATGTCGACTGGCGGCAGTAGTCAAGTGGTATCTCGAGGGGAGGTGTCTCAATGAGCTGTTGGTCTGGAAGAGGGTAGGGGTGTCCTGAACAAATAGCCAAGCCATGATTTCCCTCTTCATAGACAGTGTCCTGGAATTCTTTACAGGGTGGGAAAGGAATTTCTACTCAAAACAGTTGGCTGATTGGTGTGATAATGAACCTGGGGTGGCCACCTGAAAGGGTGTCAAATTTAGAGTCTGGAGTGAAGAGGCACCTTTAACTCCCTGTGAGCAGGGAGAAGTGAAAACCAACTCTGTTTCTGGATGATTCCCCCATGGTGAGTTTTGCATTTGGAGAAGAGGAAGTTGGAGATGCAGCATGGCGTGGAGATGAAGTGAACGTGCTGGAACAGTAGTTCTTGGTCGGAAGTGTCCAGTAGAATTGCCTTGAGGCTTGCCAGGACACAGATGGCTCCACCGGACCCCCGAGATGTCTGACTCATTAGGTCTCTGATGAGTTCCCAGGAGGTGCTGATATGGCTGGTCTAGGGACCAGACAGTGAGAACCACGGCTACAGAGTCAGACAGACTTGGTTTTAAATTTTCATCATTAAGTAGTTTTATGACCTTAGGCAAGTTATGCAGTCTCTCTGGTCTTCAGTTTTTTCATCTGTAAATAGGACAATAATTGAAGACAAGTTAAAATATATATAAAAAGTACCTAGTACTCAAAAAATAGGAACTATGAGTAAGTAGAGGTAGAGACCGAGCAGGAATGGGAGACTTCAGGATCTGGAAAAGAACTTAATTCCAAAAGGCACTGGCCTGGAGCGGTGGATCATGCCTGTAATCCCAGCACTTTGGGAGACTGAGGTGGGCGGATCACTTGAGGTGAGGAGTTCGAGACCAGCCTGGCCAATATGGTGAAACCCCGTCTCTACTAAAAATACAAAAATTAGCTGGGCGTGGTGGTGGGTGCCTGTAATCCCAGCTACTTGGGAGGCTGAGGCATGAGAATCACTTGAACCTGGGAGGCAGAGGTTGCAGTGAGTTGAGATCGCACCACTGTACTCCAGCCTGGGCGACAGATTGAGACTCTGTCTCAAAACAAAACAAAACAGAACAAAAGAGCACAGAGAGGCCAGGCAGAGAAGCTAAGCTGCCGCTTCCCGTTCTGCTCCCCTCTGCCCACATCATCAGTCACCAAGGTGGGCGGTGCTAGGAGTTTGTGTGGGGCAAAGGCACCCAAGGCAGCTTCCGAGAACCTGGCGTAAGGGAGGACTGGGCTATTTCGAGCAACATAGGTATTTCTGGTTTGTTTTTTTAGCTTAGTAACTCAAGGCAAAAATCACATCCCAGAACTATTTTAAAGGCAGAGGAAACCTCCACCGAGCTGTAGCCTCCTCCCACCAGGGGCTCTCAGGCCTGGATTTGGGCTCTCAGAAGAACACGGTGTATCTGGGCCTCTGTGCTGGGCTCAGAATATTCTCCTGCAGCCCCATCTGTGGAAATGGAATCATGCTTCGAGGTTCTTTGCCTCAGTGAAGCTAGTGGCCCCTCACAGTCTGGTTTAATTTGTAACTCATCATCTGTTTTTCCCCCCTCCTAAGGCTATAAGTACTGCTAAATTATGATCTAGAACATATCTTTATATGCATTTTGTGGTATTTGGCAAAGGACTGACTGGCTCAATAAATGGTAAACAATAGAGGGAGAGAGCAAGGAAGGAAGGAATAAAAGATGGAAGAAAGGAAAAAGAAAGGAAGGAAAGGAGGAAGGGTGGGAGAGAAGGAAAGAGAAGAATGGAAGGACTAGATAAAGAAGGGATGGAGGCTGGGTGTGGTGGCTCAGGCCTGTAATCCCAGCACTTTGGGAGGCCGAGGCAGGAGGATCACTTAGGACCAGGAGTGTAAGACCAGCCTGGGCAACATGGCAAAACCCCATCTCTACTAAAAATACAAAGATTAGTCAGGCATGGTGGTGCACACTTGTAATCCCAGCTACTTGGGAGGCTGAGGTGGGAGGATCCCTTGAGCTCAGAAGTTCAACACCAGCCTGGGTAACAAAGTGAGACCTTGTTTCTGTACAAAATTTTATTTTAAAATTAGCTAGGTGTGGTTGATAGTCCCAGCCACTTGTGAGGCTGAGGTTGGAGTATTCTTTGAGCCTGGCAGGTCATGGCTGCAGTGAGCCGTGATGGTGCCACTGTTTTCCAGCCCTGATGACAGAGCAAGACCCTGTCTCAAAAAAAAAAAAAAAAAAAAAAAAAAAAAAAAAAAAAAGATGGAAGGAAGAAAGGAAGACAGGGAGGAAGGGTGGAAGGAGAAGGAAGGAAGAACACATTTCCTCAGCTTTGCTTTGGTAAGGCTTTCATTCCTCACATTTGGAAGAGCCGACTAGAGGGCACGCTCCTGCTTCTGCAGAGGTTACCCCCAGGGAACAAGCTCAAGGCCTGTGAGATGGCATAGGACACAGAGGAGCATCCTAGTCGCCAAGCTTTGGAACAGGAGGATGAAGGAGAATCAGAGGGAGTTTGAGAGAGGTGGTTTGAGCTTTCTTGCTGTGTAACCTGTAACCTGCCTGATCCCTTTCCCTACCCGATGCCTGCTCCCAGAAGGAAGTGATCTCTTTCTCCTCCGAACCTGACAACCACTCCCTTTCTATGGACATGGTGTAAGGGCGGGTTGTGGGTGCTCTTGGGTGGCCCATGTGGGCAGAGCAACCGACCACCACTCTGAGCATCTTCTCCTTTTTTCTTTTCTTTTCTTTTTTTTTTTTTTTTTTAAGACGGAGTCTTGCTCTGTCGCCCAGGCTGGAGTGCAGTGGCCGGATCTCAGCACACCGCAAGCTCCGCCTCCCGGGTTTACGCCATTCTCCTGCCTCAGCCTCCCGTCCGCCACCTCGCGCGGCTAGTTTTTGTTGTATTTTTTTTTTAGTAGAGATGGGGTTTCACCGCTTTAGCTAGGATGGTCTCGATCTCCTGACCTCGTGATCCGCCCGTCTCGGCCTCCCAAAGTGCTGGGATTACAGGCTTGAGCCACCGCGCTCGGCCATCTTCTCCTTTTTTCCATCAGTAAAATCCACAGATCAAATGAGATTCCCAGGTGCTTCCACCCAGTCTCCAAGCCTCAGCTCATTTTGGTTTCTGTGGCGTCAAAGACCTCAGCAGGTCCGCAAGCGGCAGGAGGCCTGACGGAGCAGATTCACCCCGTTACCCGCGTTCCGGGCCCTTTGGCTCTGTGGGTTTGGGCCCAGATGATCTCTCTGAAATTTCATCCCCCCACTGTGAACACACTGCTGGTCAGTGCCTCTCTTCGTTTCTGGCCCCCAACCCCTGCTCAGGAGCCCCAACGTGTTCTCCATTTTCAGCTGTGTGCTTAGAAACACCTTGACTCTTCTCACGCCTGCCGGGTAAGTGGGTTCTCTCCTGCTCCATCTTGGTCTTTTGGTCTTCTGTTGAGCTCCCTAACCTTTGCGGACGGGGGCGGGGGGTGGGGGCGGCTAGTGCTCTGGAGATAAGGGATGGTCTCTAAATTCTCAGCGGGTATTATTAGTATTCGCGTTCTAAAATAGAAGTTTCTAAAGGCAGGATCGATAATATTACCTTTTATTTTATTAATAGCTTCCACACTTAGTTCAGCCCCCTGAATACATCAGGTGTCCAGTAAATACTTTACAAATGTTCCTGCCTTCAATGAGGATTTACACGTCTGAATTCGTGTAAAGAATTTAGAGTACTGGTACTTAACAACTTCCAACTTCATTTAATTTTTCCATTTTTTTCTACGCAGGTTTATTTCTTTACCTTTTCCTCTGTTCAAGGCTTTGTTTCATTTCTTTCTTTTCCAAGAATAAGATAATATATTGAACTCATAGCTAGAGGTATATAAGTAACTTCCTGTTTAAATTTAGTTTTAGCCTACATTCTTATCTGTTATAATTACAGCATTGAATTATTTTAAGAATCTACCTATAACAGGGAACTCTTCTGTCCCCATGTTCTGCTTCAACCCATAAAGGAAGAAACTTCCACTAACATTGCCACTTTTTTGAGGAACTGCTATGCTATGTGTTTGAGTTGGTTTGGGCTGTTGTAACAAAATAGCATACTGGGTGGCTTAAACAAAGAAATGCATTTTCTCATAGTTCTGGAGGCTGGAAGTCCAGAGTCAAGGTGTGAGCAGGGCTGGTTTCTCCTGTGGCTTGCAGATGATCACCTTCTAATGGTTTCCTCGCTTGGTCCTTTCCTCTGTGGCTGGTGGGGAGAGAGTGAGCGAGCTCTGGTATCTTTCCCTCTTCTTACAAGAGCTCAAGTGATCTGCCTTGGTTCTATCACATTAGGGTCCCATTGTCATGGCTTCATTTAACCTTAAGTCCCTCCATAAAGTCCCTATCTTCAAACACAGTGACACTGGGATTTAGGACTTAACGTACTATTTCTTTTTTTTTTGAGACAGAGTTTCGCTTTTGTTGCCCAGGCTGGAGTCAATGGCGTGATCTCGGCTCACTGCAACCTCTGCCTCTCGGGTTCAAGCGATTCTCCTACCTCAGGCTGCCGAGTAGCTGGGATTACAGACATACGCCACCATGACCGGCTAATTTTGTATTTTTGGTAGAGACAGGGTTTCTCCATGTTGGTCAGGATGGTCTCGAACTCCCGACCTCAGGTGATCCGCCTGCCTCGGCCTCCCAAAGTGCTGGAATTACAGGCGTGAACCACCGCGCCTGGCGCAACATACGAACTTTTGAGGGACACAGTTCAGTTCCTAACACTTGGTTGTTGCTGTTTTTTTTTTTTTTTTGAGACAAGATCTCCTTCTGTCGCCCAGGCTGGAGTGCAGTGGCATGATCTTGGCTCACTGTAACCTCCATCTCCCAGGTTTAAGTGATGATCCTGCCTCAGCCTCCCAAGTACCTGGCGTTACAGACGTGCGTCACTACACCTGGCTAATTTTTGTATTTTTGGTAGAGACAGGGTTTTGCCATAATGGTCAGGCTGATCTCGAACTCCTGGGCTCAAGTGATCTTCTTGCCTTAGCCTCCCAAAGTGCTAGGATTACAGGTGTGAGCCATCACACCCGGCCTTGGTTACTCTTCTCTATAAGAGAAGGAGGAATTAACCGGATGGATGAGAGCCTAATACACGCATTGGGCCATATTTTTAGGGGTTGGAGCATGATGTAAAGACAGGGTCTCCTGGTGCCCCACCTCTTGCTCCCTGGCCCTTTCTGTTGAGGCCACAGGATGATGCTGAACTTCTGGCCACCCAGTGAGCAAACCTGGGCTGCCCTCGCCAAGCCCCTGTTCAGGCCTTTCTGCTTTTCAGCCTGGGTGGCCAGTGCTGCACGGCAGAGCTGTCTGCCTGCAACTCTGAGAAGGCGTGGAGTACCCCATTGTGGTCCATGCCATGGTCTCTAATCAAGCTTCATGAGAAAGCCCGGTTCTTTGAATGTGAGCTACTTGACTCCTATATTTTAAGCTGCACCCGCCCCTTGCATTCTAGCCTTTTCCATCCCTTTCCTCTGCTCCCTTTGTTTTCTCCGTGGCACTTTTCATCTTCTGACATTTCTCCAGTTCATTCCTAAGAATTTTTAACACGCTTTCAAACAGCTTTCCAAAAACCATACACTGAGAGGTTTCAATGTTAATTCTATCAAGGAAGGCGGGGGCATATTTAACTTAGGAACAAAAGCTTTTTAGGTGCAGCCAGGGGACAGTACATTAATTATTTTTGAATATGTAAAGCACGGTGTTGCAGAAGCATTACAAACAGTCTCTGGAATTTTAGCTCATGGAAGCTTGGAAGGGAATGGTGATGATAGTGAACATTTATTGAATCCTTCAACATGCCAGACAGAATGCTAAGGGCTTTTTGTCCGTTTTTTTTTCCTTGTGATATAGCTAACACCATTCACACCATTTTACAGCATTTTCCCTGCCTCAGCCTCCCGAGTAGCTGGGATTACAGGCGCCCGCCCTAAAGCCTGGTTAATTTTTGTATTTTTTGGTAGAGTTGGGGTTTCGCCACGTTGGCCAGGCTGGTCTCGAACTCCTGACCTCAGATGATCCGCCTGCCTCGACCTCCCAAAGTGCTGGGATTACAGGAAACTGAGGCCCGGTGAGGTGAAGCGGCTGTCCACCTCAGGTCTGCCACATTCCAGGGTCCCTGTGCATGGCGCTAGGCTTAAGAAAAGAACATTCTAACAATCAGAGCTGGCCAGCGCTGCAATGGCAATGATTACCATGTGGTCTCTTTTCCACTCTGAGCCTGATCCAGCGGAGGCTGGGTGACCATCTGTTAGGATTGCTGCAGAAGGGAGATCGATTTAGACAACTTCTGAGTCTCTTTCCAACTGTAAGATCTTAGGAAAACTTGATGGGCAGCCCCATGGGAAAGGAATTAGATTTGTTCTTTGTAGCTCTGTTCAACAGAGTAGCATTTCTCAGCCTTCTCCATCTAGAAATCCTCAGTGTCACAGGCAAGTGAATAGATACTCCTGGGAGGTCTGGATAGAGCTGGCAGTGGTTGCCCGAAGCAAAATTTTTTGTGCCAAATCTGAAAAAGAAATGATTTGAATTTTATATTATATACTAAAATATGCTTGTTTGTTTTAATAAAAAATATTTTAAATTGAAACTTTTTTTTTTTTTTTGAGACAGACTCTCACAGGCGACAGCCTGTGCTGGAGTGCAGTGGCGCAATCTTGGCTCACTGCAACCTCCACCTCCTGGGTTCAAGCAATTCTCCTGCCTCAGCCTCCCAAGTAGCTGGGATTACAGGCGCTCACCACCAAACCTGGCTAATTTTTGTATTTTTTAGTAGAGACGGAGTTTTGCCATATTGGCCAGGCTGGTCTCGAACTCCTGACCTCAGGTTTTCTGCCTGCCTCGGCCTCCTGGTGCTGGGATTGCAGGCATAAGCCACCACGCCCAGGCTGACACATATTTTAAAAAGCATAGCTATTCGATGTAAAGCTTAAATTCTGTTTCCCTAATAAATCTTCATTTTAATTTTGTTCATAAGGAAAACATGCCCTGTTTATTTAATGGGTTTACTGATCCCCAACACATCACCTAGAGTCCCTGGGAGAATATTTCTCCAAGTATGAGAACCAAAACAGTAGTGTTAAGACCAGTGGGGAGAAGTTATAAAAAGGCAGATAAGATTTTATCCCAATGCAAGAGGGATCTTTCTAAGAGTTGCCATTGTCCAACAGTGGAATGAGTTCTCCTTAAAAGTAGCCACTACTACTAAAAAATCTCTAAGCAGAGATGGGTCATGGATGAGGGGAAGCTGCCAGTAGATTCTACTTTGGGAACAATGGTGCTGGAGCAAATTCACAGCCATGATTAAAGGAACAGGCAAAACCCATGCTCTCCACCGCTTGAAGAAGACTCTGCACTTATAGGGAAGCCATCGTTGGAGTATTAAGCGCCAACGTGGTCCTCACGATGTGCCAACCCCTTTACCCAAAGTTTGATGTGGCATTTAGTTCTTAGAGTGACCCATATTGTCATCAATCCTATTTTCCAGGTGAAGAAATAGAGGCTCAAGGACATTAAACAAATGCACCAAAGTCTCACAGCTGCCAGGAGTGGAGCTGGGCTTTGACCTCAGGCTGTTGAGTTGGGTTGGGACTGCCTCTCCCTCCCGGTGCCTTCCCTGACCTTTCTGTCCTCACTCCCTCCCCATGATGCCACTGCCTTGGTTCTCAGCCCTGGCCTAGAAGGGATCTTGTATGAGGGAGGAAGACAGGCGGTGGTGGGTGGTCAGGACACCTGGACTCTGGTTCACACCCTGCCGCTAACCAGGTGACCTTGGGAGGGCTGCTTACCTTCCTGTTTGTTTATGTGCTGATTCATCATTTCTGAATCTGCCACGTGGGCCGTCTTTTCCTAAAACTCAAGGAAACTGTGACACATCATGAAGGAGTCCCACTCCACCACCAGTAGGACAGAACTATAGTAAAAACAAAGTAGAACAAAGTAAACAACCGAGAAAAGAAAACCAACAAAAAGCAAAGCACCTACTGGGAAATGCCTCTTTTTCCTGGGGATTTACTTTCCTGGCAGGTCTCCCAGGCGCGAGACTCAGTACAAAGCGTGTCTTTCTCTGGACCAGGGGATGTCTAGTAAGGGGTGCTCTCTTTGTGGTGCCCACCACCAGCATTATAATAGGTTTTGTTGGAGTCTTCCTACTCACTGCGTATTTACACCTTCACAAAAAAACAGATAATTATGCCCAGGTGGCTGTTTGGTTTCCAGTTGAAATGACCATGTGATGTGATGTGTCAATGTGGGCCAGAGGTTTCAGCTGTGAATCATTTCTGGGTTTCCTGCTGTTATGGTGAGGTGGTGAGGCATCCTCGGGTTTCCCGGGGAGTCTCTGTGCTAACGCTTCCCCCTCCAGAAACAGTGAGGATAAAAGGAAGCTCCCTACCGTGGAGCCACGTTTACCACCCAGAGCTTTATCTTACAGCTCAGGGTGGGCGAGGCAAGTGTCAAGGATTTCTTTCCAAGATGCTTCTGAATCACAAGAGGATCTTAGGGGAGGTGAACTACTGTAAGAGTCTCACCTTTCATCTCCGTTTCATTTTTTTTTTTCTTTTTTTTGAGACGGAGTTTCCCTCTCATCCAGGCTGGAGTGCAGTGGCGCCATCTCGGCTCACTGCAAGCTCCGCCTCCCGGGTTCACGCCATTCTCCTGCCTCAGCCTCCCGAATAGCTGTGACTACAGGCGCCCGTCACCGCGTGGGCTAATTTTTTGTATTTTTGGTAGAGACGGGGTTTCACCGTGTTAGCCAGGATGGTCTGGATCTCCCGACCTTGTGATCCGCCGCCTCAGCCTCCCAAAGTGCTGGGATTACAGGCGTGAGCCACCGCGCCCGGCCCATCTCCGTTTCACTTTTAGAAGAGACTCTTCCCCACGTGAGAGGCAAATGCACTAAGGCTTGGTGTGATCACATATGCTGGAAAACTTGCCTGAGTGTCCTGAGGGTCTCACAGGCTTTTCAATTTGTAGATTGCAAGAGAAGGCATTCTTTCAATTGGCTTAGCAAGACTGGAACCAGCTCAGAAGAAATGGTCTGTTCCCTTATTCAATCTACAAGCGTGCCTTGAGTGCCTGCTAGGTGGGGCTATACAGATAAAGAAGACACAGTTCCTTCAGGGAGCTCACAAGATGGCTAAGAAGTGTCTTCCGTAAATAAAACCTGGCAATATGCGGACACAAGTGCAGTATCAGTGGTGAATTCAAGGAGCGATAGAGGGAGAAACTGATTGTCTTGAGTAGGATGACAAGAGAAGAAGGGCATTCCAGGAAAAGAGCAAAAAGAAAGGAAGGACAGACAGATCCAAAGAGCTGCCACCTGGGAGGAGTTCAGTGTGGGGCCACCGCAGAAGGCGAATTTATAGGTCAGGAGAGTATTGGGGGCTGGAAAACTAGATCGGGCAGGTTATGAAGGGATTTGCCAACCTGACTCAAAGAAGTGCGAATGAAGGCAGTGAGGAGGCAGGAGGCTGAAGGCAGGTCCTGTGGATTGAGGGGCCCAGAAGGGTTAAGATGGGAGAAAATGAATATTAATAAATTTATGAAGGAAATATTAATATTAATAGCAGCAAACATTGTTGAATACTTTCTATGTGCATAGTAATGTGGCTAGGTGCTGCATTTACATTTAATACAGTTACTCAAGGAGATGGGTGCTATGCTGTAATTCTCTTTTTTTTTTTTTTTTGAGATGGAGTCTCGTCTGTCTCTAGGCTGGAGTGCAGTGGCGTGATCTCGGCTCACTGCAATCTCCGCCTCCTGGGTTCAAGTAATTCTCTCTCTCAGCCTCCTGAGTAGCTGGGATTACATGCACGCACCACCATGCCCAGCTAATTTTTGCATTTTTAGTAGAGGCAGGGTTTCACCATGTTGGCCAGGATGGTCTCGATCTCTTGACCTTGTGAACTGCCCACCTCAGCCTCCCAAAGTGCTGGGATTACAGGCATCAGCCCCTGCACCCAGCCTATTATCTTTTATTTTACAGATGAAGAGACTGAGGCTTATGGAGGTAACATAAATAAACCACTCAATGTCCCATAGGTAGGAAGAAGACAGCAGCTGGCTCAAACCTTGGTTGTCTTATCTAAGGGAGAAAAAAGACAAGAAATGTAAAAAAAGGAAAAGAAAGTCAATTTACTTGCCTTGAGTTATTTCTCTGACCATTTAATTATACACCCCTCATTTTAAAATATTTTATTTATCCTGGCCAATGCTTTTTCCCCTGAAATCTTTGGTAGAAAGTTTTGTCTTTACTTATATCTTTTATTATTTCCTTCTCTCTGCAATCTTTACTACGTGTACACAGTTCGTTGTGAAAAATCTTTTTAGGATGCACTCGTATGAAAAGTATAATGCAAAATGAAAATTTGTCTATAAACTATACAAACAGGGCAAACAGCATCTATTTGCGGTTTTCTCTGCACAGGTAGTTTGTTTCTCAGTGCTGAGCTTTGGAGAGGCTATTCGCCGAGGATATTCAGAGTGTCTGTTTTGTTTTTCCATATTTTCTGAGCAGTACACTGAAGCTTTTAGAATGTGTGCCTATCCACTGATATTTTGGCGTCAACTGAGATGCAAAGTAATTGAATAAGACAAAAAAATAAAAATAAAAGGAAAGAAATGGTTTACAAAACCACCGTGAGCCTGACTTGTGTATTTATGGGATTTATAAATACAGTTAGCTATAGCTAGGCTTTTCATATGAGTGGGGCAGGGACCAAGGCTGGGCTCAGCATATGGATGAACAATAAAGGTGTCCTCTCGCAGGTGAGGAGCTCTGAAAACCACATATCCTTGATCCCTGAGCTCTGAGTTCATTCCCTAATGGGGATCTAAACATTCATAGACCCTTATAGTAACTCCCAACAGAGGTATGTTTTTAGGGGCAGAACGGGTGGAGTGAAAAGCTCTTCTTGGCCACACTGTGCATCTCTGTCATCCTAGCAGCTGGTGAGATGAGTGGATGCTGAGAGTGATCCACAGGCAGGGAGACCTGGACAGTGGCTCTTCCCCTTCTCCCACATGGCGGTGTTCGCAAGGGTAGGAAAGGCTCAATGTGATGTTCATGTATCTTTTTAGGACTTGTCAGAAAGGACTTCTACAAGGGGCATCTGTGTATGTACAGCATTCTTCAGAGTCTCATAGTGGCAGAGGCGGCAGAATTGCCAGCACCTCCCAATGTGGGCCAGTTCACCAGGTGCTTGGTCCCATGTGCTAACATTGAGAACAGACAAGCTGAGGAAGGTGCTCTCAAACTACCAGGGCACACAGAAGCCACCATTGGGAACTGAGACATGACGCTTCTCCTGGCTATTCATGAAGCAAAGTCCTAATTCTAGGCAGGAAGGATTTTTAGCTATGATACCAAAGTTTCTTGCTAGTGAAGTCGAATTGGAGTGAGTTGAGAGAGTTCGGGAGAAAACTAGGAGACCACGAGTGTGGACAACACTTGCGTGGAGTCGTATTGCAAGACAGGCGAAGAGTACAACAGACACGGCAGTACTTGGTTGGCAAAGTTCGTGGAAGGTTTTCATTGTTAAGATGGGAGAAATATTAGCCGTTCGGATGCATGAGTTAGGCAGCATGGGTCATTATGGCTCCATCGAAAAAGAGGATGTCAAGTGAAAAGAGCAAGTGCAGACTAGAACACACAATATGATATAATTTATGTAGAAAGAAAAACTCTATTTCTTTACACGTACATATGTAGTGAGTATTTTTTAAAGTCTTCATGTCACCACTACTATTAGCCTCAGGCCAGTGGCTGCCTGCTGGAGTGGAGGGAAGTGACTGGGATCAGGGAGGGAGGCTCCGACAGAAGTACATGCATCTCAATGCTGTTTTTGTTTGTTTGTTTGTTTTTACAAAAAATAAATTGGAACAAAATATGGTAAATTATTGTGTTAGCTAGATTGTGGCTACATAGACATTTATTATTGCCTACACTTCTCTCTTTACATTGAAATACTTATCATGTAAAACAAACGACATGCAAAAATGTCACCATCATCATCATCAACATCAACAATAAAAATATTCTCTACTTCTATGGAGATTTCAAATATAGATCTACCAGAATATATGAGGCATTGGCTATGATTTTTCAAGGTCTTTTTTTTTTTTTTTTCTAGCCCGATGCTGTGAAAACAAAATTGCTTCAAGGCAAGCGTGTTGAGTGAAAGGATGTGTTAATTAGTTAATGCCCTGTTTTTTGCCGCCTCTCTTCCCACCACCGGGGAGGGTTCTGGCAGGTGGGGGAGACTGCAAGAGGAAGATGGGTGGGTTTTGGATGATGGCTCATGTCAGTAGAGTACACTTGCACCTTGTATTTGGAGCAATGTTGACACATTTGCTCAGATACTTCTGGAGAGAAGTTAAGGTTGTGGGCAATGCCTGCATGGAGACACATGACTGGAAATTAGAAAAACGTGAAGTGTATCATTGTGGGTTTTGTTTCTCCCTTAATAATCACTGAGAAGCAGGCACAACTGTCTTTTTCTTGATGTGCACAGCCACTTATGTTGGCCTTTGCCGGGTGTTCTCTGTGGTCTGTGTATGTCGAAAACTGCAATGACTGGAAGGTCTTGTGCTGTGAGGAAGGACAGAGGAGGGGGGCAGGAAAAGGGGCAACTGGAGAAAGCCATTTATAATTTGTCAAGATATAAGTCTAAATATCTTAACTTAAAAAAGGCCAGAAAACAAGCTAAAGGACCTCTCAGAGAGGAAGTTCTAGAAGAGATAGAGCAGACAACCATTCCTTTTATTTTGGCTGCCCATATTTTTTGAAGATACAATGCAAGTGCATTATAGCTGATGGACCAATGGAAGAAAGTGCTAGAGAAGCTGGTTTCATTTCAGTATAAGGGAGTTTTTTGTTTGTTTGTTTGTTTTTTTCCAAATAATTGAGTGTGTGTCAGAACCAGGGACAGCCTCAGGTAGGAGGTTTGTACAGATCAAGCTGGGTGGCTTCCTGTCCATGAGGCCATGGCTGGTTTCAGGTTTGCATCAGGAAGGGAGGTCGCATGAGGTCTAATTCAAGGCTAGACTGATTCTTTGAATGGTAGGGGTTCTTCCTACTGTTTTCATAGCATTCTCTCCTCTCCCTACCGTTCCATGGGCACCAAGATAGGAGAGCCTTCTCCCTGAGGGTAGACTATGAATATCCCCGTCTCCCCACCATGATACTTAGGGAAATTGTGCAGATGCAGATAGGTCGGCTACAGACGTGCTTGAATTTTAGGAGAACACTGCAGATTCAGGGAGATGTTACTGGATGTTCATTCCTGGATATCGTGGAAAAATTCCCTGCAGTTCTCCTCTAAACAACTTGAGAAAACTGAGAAAGAAGGAAAGAAGGAAAAAGTCACAGTGAGGACAATAACACAGCACCTGAAATTGACCTTTTAGGGTTTGGCTTGATGCTTTCTGATAGGCACAAGAGTTTGGAGCTGGGCAAATAAATCCAATTGCTTACCTGTTACATCTGATCTGGTTGTTGCAAGAACTGAGATAAAAGCCCAACTCTTCATGACCCGTGTCTTCTGGAGCTCAGCAGCTGCCACCAACAGCCAAGCACACAGTCGTGGCCTGAGTTCACCACGGGAGGTTCGAGTGTTTGCTCGAGGACTGCTCAGGATGGAGACCTTTGGAAAGACACCAGCCAGATGTCCAGGTGTGCTCAGAGGGGTGGACAGCTGCTGCCTTGTTATTCTGTGATGTGAAGTGCCATTCTAGACCCTTGGAGCTCAGTGGTCAGGGCACAGCCGTTTCGATATGGTGTTCGGCCAGCAGAGACAGGGCAGGGTCACAGAGAAGACCTGGGGTAGCGGCACCTGGGGTAGCTCCAGTGTGGCTAAACACTTGAGGATTTCTAGCAAAGGCTTTAGAAATTCTTCCTTTCCTCCCTGGCTCTTTGTTAATGTGCTATATAAATCTATGCCCAAGAAGGGATGGAAAGAAGGAGCTGGTATGGAAAGACGCCAGGCAGCCATTCTCCTCTGTGACCCTTCACTTTCTGTAACTCCACACAGCAGTCAAGACAGGGAGCATGTGAGAGAATTACTCCTTCCTGCAAAGGGGTAGTTTGAAATATTCAAATACGGTATTTAATGGGGCCTCTCACAGATTGCTGTAGAAAACTATCCCGGGTTTGATTAGAAGAAACGTAGGGATAACAAAAGCTAACAGTTACTTAGCATCCTTTTCAAAGCATGTTTGGACAGTCTCTCACCTGCACGTCTCTGCTCAACAGTATTCTTATTTACAAACGATGAAACTGACTCAGCAGTTGAGGGGCTTACAGAGATCGTGGGCCTAGTGATGGTGAGACCAGGACTGGACCCGGGTTCCTGCCTTCCAGTCCCATCTGTCCATTTCCACGCCAGCCTGCCTGCTGTCCGCCTGTTTTTGGACACTCCAGCACACGATGCTCACCTCATAGTCACTCCCGGGAATGGGGCTTCATCTCTCATTTATACCTGGTTTCTCCATACCGTGAACAAATGCACTCAACAAATACTTGCTGAATTAATTTGTTGCACTATCATTTCTCCTAGTAGATTGTAAGGAAAATGGACTGCACTATGGTCAATGCTGCACCTGCCATGGAACTATGGAGGGCTTTTTGTTTTGTTTTGTTTTTTGAGATGGAACCTCACTCTGTTGTCTAGGCTGGAGTGTAGTGGCGCCATCTGGGCTCACTGCAACCTCCGCCTCCCAGGTTCAAGCCATTCTCCTGCCTCAGCCTCCCAGGTAGCTGGGATTACAGGGGCCTGCCACCACACCCAATTAATTTTGTATTTTTAGTAGAGGTGGGTTTTCACCATGTTAGCAAGGTTGGTCTCGAACTCCCGACCCCAGGTGATCCTCCCACCTCGGCCTCCCAAAGTGCTGGGATTACAGGCGTGAGCCACCACCTCTGGCCTGGAGGGAATTATTATAGTGAATGTTTTGATTGTTCTTAAGAGATAAATAAGCTTTAGATCCTGGCTGTATGCATTAGAAGTCTTGGGACCTGGAGCTAGTTACTTAAATCCCTCTGAACCTCAGTTTCTCTTTTCTTTTCTTTTTCTTTTCTTTTTTTTTTAGAGACAGGGTTTTGCTCTGTCACTGAGACTGGAGTGCAGTGGCCTTGACCTCCTGGGTGCAATGATCCTCCTGCCTCAGCCTCCTGAGTAGCAGGGACTACAGGTGCACACCACTATGCTTGGCTAATTTTGAAATATTTTTAGAGATGGGGTCATGCTATGTTACCCAGGCTAGCCTTGAACTCCTGGCCTTAAGTGATCCTCCTGCCTAGGTCTTCCAAAAACACTGGGATTATAAATATGAGCCACCATGCCTGGCTTGAACCTTATTTTTATTCTGTGTAAAATGAGGAATACAGGAATGTTGTATGGATTAAAAGAGATAATGTACCTTGAGTGCTTAGCCTTTATACATTAAGATTTTTGGTTCCCATCATAAACTTGAATCACATAGACTGCAAGGCCGATCACTACAGAGGAAGGGCAGGGGAAGAGCAAGCCACAGCCTCCTCCTTATATGTTTGGGGAGCCAGAGCATTCTTGCCATTTATCTCTCAGGTGTGTCCAGGTTCTCTTGCACATGACATGCTCTCAAAAAGTCAGGCATAATAGTCTTTCCTGCCCATGGTTACACCCCACGGTATAAACCGGCGGGTGTATGAATTCCACAGACACTCTCCCATCAAAATAATTATCATTTAGTGGTCCTTTTTTTTTCTTTTTTTTTTTTTTTTTGAGACGGAGTCTCACTCTGTCGCCCAGGCTGGAGTGCAGTGGCCGGATCTCAGCTCACTGCATGCTCCACCTCCCGGGTTTATGCCATTCTCCTGCCTCAGCCTCCTGAGTAGCTGGGACTACAGGCGCCCGCCACCTCACCCGGCTAGTTTTTTGTATTTTTTAGTAGAGATGGGGTTTCACCGTGTTAGCCAGGATGGTCTTGATCTCCTGACCTTGTGATCCACCTGTCTCGGCCTCCCAAAGTGCTAGGATTACAGGCTTGAGCCACCGCGCCTGGCTAGTGGTCCCTTTTTTTGGGTGGACTGTCTTATTAAAACCCAGGAAGTATCAAATGGTATTTGATAACTAAAGGAATTTGTTTACCTTGCACAATGTATTTAAGTTAAACTATATGAAATTCCGCTGTTGATTTCATTTGGTCCAACCCCAATACCACTGATTTCATTCTCCACTGTTTCTGTATCCTCATTCACTCCACCCATCCCAACTCTTAAGCTGTTTGAACCCAGTTACCTTTAATTCTGACTTTTGGGTTATAATTACTAGCATTTGCTGTTTGTCTTCATAATTATTAAATATTCTCAACATTATCTTGTTTAATCCTCAGGAGATGAGCCAATGATTAAGGAGTATTATCCCCATTTTATAGATGCAGAAAGTCAAAAAGAAGCCAAGCCATTGAACAAGGTGTTCTGATTCCCGAGTTCAGACTTTTTCCATTATCTTCCAGCTGTCCCCTCTTATCTCATCAAAGCTTTCCTCATCAGCTACTATATAAGGGCATTTGCCTAGCAAGTCTTCATCTATTTCTCTTTATTTCTGTTCCCCCTGGTTTTCACTCCTAGCTTTCCCTGGCTGTTCCAGCCATTTGCACTCCCAAGGCCAGCTTTAGCCGATTTACCTTATTACATCCCAAAAAGGAAGAAGCCCTGGTGATTGGGTCTGGTTCTCCACCTATTTTCCCAGCTTTTACCCAGACATCTTCGCCATAATTATGACTATTATTTCAGAACTTGGAGGACACTCTTCAATTACCTGCATTTCCCCTGGCATAGCTGACAGACCATCCGTATGGGCAGAGTGCTCTTCGCCTCAATTGTAATAAAAATTTTAATTATTCATCAGTACAGTAGCTGTTAGACAAATGCCCAATTATTATTCATCCATAGCTAAGTAACCTCCTGCTCTTTTTTGGAACGGTGACAAGCGCGGCCCTGCCAGAACTGGCAGAGGGCACAGATCAAAGGGCGCTTTGTGCTCCGCTTTTACCAGGAAAGAGAAGGAGAGCCAGAGCTTCCTGCTGGTGCCCCGGCCTCCTCCCTCACCTGTGCCCCAGTGCAGCTCCAAGCCCAAGATCCCCAAGTCAGGAAAGCTGGGAGCAGGGGAGACTTGGAGTCCCTGCCAGCAGGCCGCAGCTGTGGGGCATTGGGCACGGCCAGGTCACCTGGCAGAGGCTCTCTGGGTGGAACAGCTGCGGGGGGCTTGTTGCCAAAGAAGTGACAAAATTGCAAACGAGGGTATGAGAGTGGCTTTTGCTTAGACATACACTGTGGCTGATTTTCCTTCACAATAGGTGGCACCTCCCTGCCCTTCCCCTGACGGCCCAGGTGACCAGGCTGGCAAAGTCGTGAAGGAGGACGTCTCCTCAGGTGGCAGCCCTTTCCCTCCCTGGTTCTGGTTTCTCCTTCCAGGGACTCTTCCTAGTGAAGCTCCTCCTCCAGCTCACCAAAGCATCAGAACCTTTAGGCTGACCCAGATCTCAAGGGCGGGGGCTTTTCCTGGCTGGACAGCTTTCCTGGTTTCCACTGTTTGCTACCTTTTCCTCTCAAAACTTACCACGAGGCAGCTCTTGGCCAGAGAGACTCGTGCCTCTGCCTACTCTCCAGAGAGCCTTTCTGCACATTCTAAGAGGCACCCAGGCTTTGCCACATCCCCTCTCATGTTCCATCCTGAGACCTCGTGGAACTTTGCTGCTGGCAGCTTCCACATGGAACCTCAGCCCTTTCCCAGAATGGGTCTCCATAGGGCAGCCCCTTCTGCCTGCTGCAGACTCCAGGGGTCTGTGCCTGTGGGACCCTCACATCACTGCACTCAGCCTATCCAAACCACTCTGCTGCCACCTCCTTGTCCTTTCTGCAACACACCTTTCTCCCGAGGAGCACACCCTTGTCACTTTCTCACTGCAGGGTTCCCATTCTCCCTTTCTAGATCATGTCACGTCGCTGCCCTGTAACCCACCATGGCTTTCCACCTTCAGCTGTAAAAGCTGAAATCTTTACAATGTGCCTACCTGGTTGGCCCCCCAGTTACAGTCCAGTGACTACAGATTCTCTTTCCTCCTCCTCCCTCTCTTCTGCAGCTCCACAGGTAAAATCTGGTCCTGCCCCAGGGCCTTTGCACTTGCTACTCTCAGGCTCGGAAACTCTTCACGCAGATATTCACTGTCTTACTCCTTCATCTTCCATGTTCGTTCTATACACAGTAATGCCCAGCCGCTCCTCACCCCACCAACCTAACTTTTTATAGCCTTATTACCTCAATATATCATTTATTTATTTTTTGTTTATTGTCCACCTGCCTCTAGTAGAAGCTCAGCTTCACGAGAATAGCGACTTTGTTTTTGTTCACAGACAGTGGAGTGCTGTGGACTGAATTGTGTCCCTCCCCTCCCCAATCATGCATTGAAGCCCATCGAGGAGCTCCTCAGCTGGCACCACCATTCGTGCCAACTCCAGAGCTGACTGCCTGGGAAGAAACAGAGGCACCCAGGGCCTCTTGGCCTCTCAGTGTCTCTTCAAAGTCAAAGAACATATGTGGTGGGAACGAGATGACGGGGAGTCAGAAGGATGGGAGCTGTGGTCACCGCATGAAGCACAGGGGTCTTAGAGTTACGGGGGGAGGCTCAGGGTGGGAATAACCAGTTGGGTTACCCAATGTGATGGTGTTTGGAGAAGGGGCCTTTAGGAGGTGATGAGGTTCAGATGAGGTCGTAAGAGTAGGACCCTCATGGTGGGATTAGTGTCCTTATAAGAAGAGACACCTTATAAGAAGAGACACCAGAAGACAGAACATCTTCTGTGTTCTCTCTCTCTGCCCCCACCCCAGGCGAGGACAGTGAGAAGGTGGCCGTCACCAGAACCCAGCCATGCTGGCTGACACCCTGATCTCCGACTCCCAGACTCCAGAACTGATATGGTTTGGATCTGTCTCCCCACCCTAATCTCATGTCAAATTGCAATTCCCAGTGTTGGAGGTGGGCCTGGTGGGAGGTGACTGGATCATAGGGGCGGGTTCTCATGAATGGTTTAACACTACCCCGCTTGCTACTGTCGTTGGGATAGCGAGGGAGTTCTCGTCAGATCTGGTTATTTAAAAGTGTGCAGCACCTCCTCCTCTCTCTCTCTCGCTCCCGCTCCCTCCATGTGAGACCTGCCGCTCCCTCTTTGCCTTCCACCATGGTTGGAAGCTTCCTAAAGCCTTCCCAGAAGCAGAAGCCACTATGCTTCCCGTACAGCTTGCAGAATCGTGAGCCAATTAAACCTCTTTTCTTTATAAATTACCCAGTCTCAGGTATTTCTTTAAAGCAGTGCGAGAATGGACTCATACAAGAACTATGAAAAATAAATTCCTATTGTTTAAGCCATGGTATTTCATTATGGCAGCCTGAGCTGACTAAGACATGGAGGTTCATTATTTGTTTAAATAAATAAATATTTGCTTAAATGAATAAATTGATGTTCCAGGTAGCAACAGGCCAGGAGAGGAAAGTTGGGCTGTTGTGGTTGTTGCTTGTTTGCTCCCATGGCTACTGCTGTCCTTGTGTGAAGTTGTCCGAGGCTATTACCACCTGGCTCTACCTCCTCTTGTTGTCACCTACTGTCTCCTTGTGATTCTTCCACTGCGAACTTTGGAATCTGGCTTCATTCTTCTTTTTCTTCCTCTCAATTTTTAATACCCCTGTAGATGATCTGCCTCTCAAACTGCTTCCTCAGTTTCAAGATCTTATCACCACTGCACTCCATCCTCCCATGGGACTTGCTATCCCATGCTGAGGGTCCCTCAGAAGTCTTACACCCCTGTGCTTCATGCTGTGACCACAGCACCCATCCTCATGACTCACCATCATCTCGTTCCCACCACACTCGCTCTCCGACTTTGAAGAGACTCCGAGAGGCCAAGAGGCCCTGCTTCCTTCTGTTTCCTCCCAGGCAGTCAGCCCTGGAGTTGGCACAAATGGTGTTGCCAGTTGAGGAGTCAGGGAGGGGCTGAACCCCAACCTGCACTTTACTCAGCAAGCTGTGCACTGGGGCAGGGTAATGTCCCCCAAAGAAGAAGCATGTTTCTCTTCGTATAAAGAGCAGACCTTGCTAAGTCATGTGCTTGCAGGATTGCATATGCCTAGTGGGATATTTTAACAGAGAAGCAGCACACACCCTAGCAGCAGCCTTGCTATGCCCCATAGTGCAGTGGGCTGCAACCTTTTTTGGCACCAGGAACTGGTTTCCTGGAAGACAATTTTTCCATGAATCAATGGCAGGTGGAAGGGGGCATGATTTCAGGATGAAACTGTTCCACCTCAGATCATCAGGCATTAGCTTCTCATAAGGAGTGAGCAATCTAGATCCCTCACATGTGCAGTTTACAATAGGGTTCATGCTCCTATGAGAATCTGATGCCCGCTGCTGATCTGACAGGAGGTGGAACTTAGGTGGTAAAGCTTACTCACCTGCCACTCACCTCCTGCTGTACAGCCTGGTTCCTAACAGGCCATGGACTGGTACCAGTCCACAGCCCAAGGATTGGGGTCCCCTGCTATAGTGACTGGCTGTCCAAAACCTTCGGAACTCTTTCCACACTTTGATGGTGTTTCATAGTATAAATACCAACCTCCCAATGGGGGTGCAAGGGGGAAGGGAGATGAAATGCACACGCGCGCGAGCGCACACACACACACACACACGCAGGTCCCCCTTGCCCCCTTGCTGCCAGGGGCAGATGTGTGATTTAGGTGTCACCAACCCTAATGCTTCTACATCAGGCTTTGCCTCAAAACTGAGTTCTCCAGGGGAGGCAGAGCAGAGGCCTCTATTTTCCAGGAGGATGGTGGCAGTGGGGGTTTGGTTCTCTCGCGGGCAGCTGTGGTGGCCGGTCCCCAAGTGCAAACTTCCTGATGATGGCGGAGGCTCAGCTCCTTTGATGGGCCGGCTCCACCGTGTGTGGTGGGGAGTCATTCCTGGAAGCTCAGCCAAGTGTCTGTTTCTTTGCACCTCTCAGGGGTTTTTTTGAGCTATCTATATCACTTTCTGCTAAACTAGCTGGAGCGGATCCTGCTCCCTCTAAAGAGAACGCTGGCTAACAGAAGCACCCTCCTCGCCTCCCTCCCTTCCCTTCCCAGCCCAAGTCCTGTGATCATCTGAGTTACTCTCCCCTCAACACCCTTGATATCTTTGCCTCCCCACACCCATCCTTCCTCTGCACCCGCTCAACAAAATACCTACCCCTACTCTCCTATCCTTTCACACCTGGGCAGCTCAGCAGTTTTTTTGGGGAAATGTCATCGCCATGCATGCTGCCACAATTTGTGTCTCAGCCTCATCTGGGTCTTTTGATGCCCCATACCAGCAACGTTTTATCTTCTTGGTACATCCCTTTCCTATTCTCTTCAACAACTTAAAAACCTTTGCCATTCCTCACACATGGCCTTCTGCACTCTGAGCAGACAGCTCTTTGACTCCCTGCTCTGCTCACTCCATCCCCCTGGAAACTCCTTGCCCATTTCCCCTGCCAATCAATTATACATCCTTTGTGCACTTCCTCCAGGGTCAGAGCCCAGAGCATCCCCTCTCCTACTTAAAGGCAACCTCATCATGCTGCCTCTGGTCCTGTCATCTCCCAACCTGTTTGGGTCCTACGTCCAGCATTGCCGTTTGCTCCTGTATCTTCTGAGATTTTTTCTCTTGTCAAAAAATAACTCAAAAACATCTAGTTAGTTTGCATGTTGGTTAATTATTTTATATGCAAATTGTTTCCTCATATGTGAGGGAATCAGCTCTGAAGCCTAGTTAAGGATTTATAAAAATAAATGGAGGTTGAGGAAAAACTGTAGTGTATACACAATAAATCTTATCTATGCTTTCTGGGGGTGTTTAGGGAGTGGCAGGTAAACTGTTTAGTGGCAGCTAGCAGAGATGGCCAGTCCGGGCCTCCTGTCCTTGAGCAGGTTAAAAAGGGATATCAAAGAATGATTTCAGTGGTTTATAGATTCTCGAGAAAACTTTGGGAGTTTGATTGAGGGACTCATATTCCAGACTCTCCCTGTAATGTCTACCAATGTTCTTCCATCAGCGCCTTCACTTCCATTAGGATTTCTCATTGTTGAGCCTCTCATTATGCTCAAATAATTACCATCCTCAATAAATTATTCTCGGCCATGTGAGGTGGCGTCTGCCTGTAATCTCAGCACTTTGGAAGGCCAAGCTGGGTGGATGGCTTGAGCCCAGGAGTTCCAGACTAGCCTGGGAGACATGGCAAAACTCCATCTCTGCAAAAAACACAAAAATTAGCCAGCCGTTGTGGTGCATACCTGTAGTCCCAGCTACTCAGGAGGCTGAGGTGGGAGGATCAATTGAGCCTGGGGAGATAGAGTCAGGATTGTGCCACTGCACTCCAGCCTGGGCAACTAAGTGAGACCCTGTCTCAAAAAAATAAATAAATAAATGAAATTATCCCCTGACCCTTCCCTGCCAGCAACCCTCCAATTTCTTATTTAAACATCTCTGAAAACTCTTCTCTTTTCCATCTGCATCCTCACCTCCCTTTTGCTTCTTATTCCATATGGGGCTGTCTTCTGAACCCTATCATTCTACCAAAGCTCTCATGAGAATGTCATTCATGACCTACGTACCAAACCCAGGGGATATTTTTTAGCTCTCTTCTTCCTGGATTTTTCTGCTGCCTTTGACACTTTGGGGCTCCTGAGATACCCCTCAGTCCTGGTTCTTCTTCTTCATGTACATCCGCGATCATTGAAAAGCTATCTCATCCGTGGGCTTCCTTTCTTCACACCACAGCCTTAGATGTTGGCATTCCCCAGGGTTTTTCTTGGCCAGTTCTCTTCTCTCTGGACTCCCAGAATCATCCACTGTCGTTTTTACAGCTAATGACTATGTGCTAGTGATTCCCAAACCTGCCAACTATTGCTAGAAAATTACACAGAAGAAAATTACAGTCAAGTGATGGGGAGAGGATTTGTTTTTTGCTAAGACAGAAATACCAATGCTTCACTGCACCCTTGCCATTTCTTATTCACCTTTCTCTGGGAGTTACCTGGATGTTTATGAGTAGGCGATCAGGTTTGCTAAGGTGACAGTGGAGCACCACTTTGTCTGGATCACTCCTCCTTCGCGGTGAAGACTGAGAAGTGGCTGTCCTTTGGTTCACTCCATCCATCTGTTGTCCCATGAGCTCCTCTGTCAATATTGACACTAGTTAGGCACATTGCAGGCAGGGGGTAATACACTCTGCCCCAGGAGCGCCACTGTTACTCAGATAGGCTAACTGGGCTTGGGAATGAATGATAGTGGCCTCTTGCATCCATAATCTACCCCATCCAGCCACCTATGAGCCATGTTTCTGCTATTTAAGCATAATTAGCGTGCCCCATTGTGTAGCATCAGGTAAAAAGACCTCTTGAGGGGCTGCTGTTGCAGTTTGCAATTTTTGTATGCAGAATTTGTCCTGGGAGCACCGGTAGAATTCCATGGAGGTAGCTAGAGGGATGTGATGCTTTCAGAAGGGTGGCCTCTTCCTAAGGCACAACCCCTCCCTGAGAGACATCGCTGCAAACCACATTCCCTGCAGCATGATTTGCTGCTACCATACATATGGGCTTTCAATCACCCTGTGGCTCAACATTTTCTTTCTTTTCTTTTTTGAGATGGAGTCTTGCTCTGTCGCCCAGGCTGGAGTGCAGTAGTGCAATCTCAGCTTACTGCAAGCTCCACCTCCCAGTTTCACACCATTCTCCTGCCTCAGCCTCCCAAGTAGCTGGTGCCTGCCACCATGCCCAGCTAATTTTATTTTTTTGTTTTTTTAGTAGAGGCAGGGTTTCACCATGTTAGACGGGATGGTCTCGATCTCCTGACCTCGTGATCTGCCCGCCTCGGCCTCCCAAAGTGCTGGGATTACAGGCGTGAGCCACCGCACCCGGCCTGGGTCAACATTTTCTTGTCCCCCACCATCTTGTGTACATGACTTGCTCCTCGAAGGCAGAGGCCATGGGGATTCCACATGGCATAATATGATGCGTTTCTAGTGAGAAAGGAAACAGAAGAAAGAGCCCAGGCCTAGACATAGAAAGAGCGTAAACTCTGAGTTGGAAAAACCTGTTTATGAGTTGTGCTCAGTTATTTACAGACTGTGTGACTTGGGGTAATTACTTATCTGAAACTGCACTTTGTTAACTTTAAAATACGAGATTAGTAATTCACTTTATCACATGATGGTTGCAAAACTTAAATGAGAAATCACAGGTAAAGCACTTGGCATTCAGTAAATGCCTCCAAATGGCAGCTGTTAGTAGCATCATTAATAGATGCTTAATACGTATGTTCCTTACTCCTATTGTTTTCTCATTTCTTTCTAGAGAATTCCCTCAGTCCTGTGCATTTGCCTATTGCATTACATGGTGGATAATTTCTCTTCCAAACTCTCTCCTGTCTGTTCAGCACGCTCAGGCATTTATCATTGCAGGTGGGCATGGATGCAATAATTTTTATGTCTATGGTTTGTCTTAAGCTCAAGTTAAGGTTTCTGAAGTTGGGATTCTGTTTTATAGGTTTTGAATCCCTACTGGCTTACACGATGTTACAGTCACAGTAGATGCTTAGTAAATATGGAGTGGCACAGATGAATAACATTTCACCTTAGAGTATAATCAGACCTATGCCGGGGTGAAAATACCCCCTTAATCGTCACATTCTATTCTACTCCCAATCACCACCACCCCTGCGCTCCACATCCTATTTTTTTTTTAAAGACAGGGTCTGGTTCTGCTGCCCAGAGTGGAGTGCAGTGGTGCAATCTCTACTCAGTGCCACCTCCGCCTCCTGGGCTCAAGCAATCCTCCCATCTCAGCCCCTCGAGCAGCTGGGACTACAGGCACATGCCACCATGGCTTGCTAATTTTTGTATTTTTTGTAGAGACAGGGTTTTGCCATGTTTGCCCAGGCTGGTCTTGAACTCCTGAACTCAAGTGATCCACCTGCTTCTGCCTCCCAAAGTGCTGGGATTACAGGCATGAGCCACCACGCCTGGCCTCTCCACATTCCTTTATACAGCACTGACCCCACCCAAGCTGGGGCCTACTGTGGTAGCCCAAGCTGGAACAGATTGCTGTGCAAATACTTGGCAAAGTAATCATCTATTTGTGGATAAGCAGAAATTGGCTGTATCCCCAGTAGAGTTTTGAATTGTCACTATTAACACCCATGAGTCACTAACATGGTGGGCCGAGTGATTTTTCTGCTAAGCTTATAGGGCATATTATACTAAAAATGCCACTGGCTTAGTCTGTTTTCTGTTGCTATAACAGAATACCACAGAATGGGTAATTTATAAAGAAAAGAAACTTCTTTCTCACAGTTCTGGAAGCTGGGGCGTCCAAGAGCACAGCATTGGCATCTGGTGAGGGTTGTCCCATGGCGGAAGGGCAGAAGGCAGAAGCGATTACAGGAGACGAAAAGAGGAAATCAGGCCACACCCATTGTTTTTATCAGGACCCAGCTCCTGTGATAACTAACTGCTCCTGTGGTAAGGGCATCAATCCATTCATGAGGATGGAGCTCTCATGGCCAATCACCTTTAAAGGCCTCACCTCTTCATACCGTTACAATGGCAATTAATTTTAGCACATGAACTTTGGAGGACATAGCAGTTTACAGTCTTGTCCATCTGTCTGTCAGTGTCTGCTCCACTGATGTCACAGATATTTAAACGAGCTTCTTTATTTTTGACCAAGCACACAGGGTCATTAGGTAATTCCTGGATCCCACATGTGGGTTGGTTTGGGGTTTAAATAAGAGGTGTTATTTTTCTCTTCATGGCTTCCAGGACAAGTTATGGTATGATGAGGGAAGTTAAGAGGAGAGATAAGAAAACTAATCCTGTACTTCTATTCCCAAAGCCAGCACTTTGATCTCACATCCTAGAAATGGAAGCAGTAGGAACTAGATGGAAGAGCAGATGACTGGAATGACCCTTAACTCAGTGGAATTTAAGCCCCAGAAAACATTGTTTCATTGACCATACTGTTTCATGTCCACCTTCCAGATTGCTCACAAATTCCTAATTTGACCAGCTCTACTCTGGGACATGCAGGGGAGTGAATTTTGGGAAGCATGGCTCCTGCTTAGTTAGACTGACACAGTGTAAAGTTACCACAGACAGTAGCTTAGTTAGCATCCTAGGAAAAGAAAAGCCTGGAAGAGAGAAAGGAAAATACCAATTATATCTCTCAATTGTAAAAGTAATTTCTCGCTTCATAGTTACTATGCAATCTGTGAGTAATAGGTTTAGCTTGTATGAAAATCCTCATGCCCAGCAAAGCTACCCAGTGGCTTCAGCATTTTCTCATGATCCTTGCTGAATCAATGTTTATAAATTGTCCAGATTGACCCTTCAGGTCAGGGCCTGTGAACCTTTACTATGACCCTTGGACTCTGTGTCCTTCTTTACTTTGGAGTGGGAGGGAAGATATCTCAGGCTCAACTTGCACTCCAGTCTAGACCTGGAGCCCTTGTTCTTTTTAGTGGAGAATGATATTTAGAAACCAAGATCTGGTTGTTGGATGTGCTCATTGCTATTGGTGTGTCATTACACCTAAGCCCTTTCAATGAAAGTGATAAAAAATATGTTTTTACAAATCATGAGTTCATACTGATAATTATAGTTCAGATTTATTCTTAGCCTTTAACAAATTTTAAATTTTTATTTTTTCTCTCACAGTGAAAACTTTGGTTCCCAATAATATTAACATTTTTTATTTGTTTTATGTTACAATATACATAAAATAGTTTCAGAATGTAATGCCATTATTACTACTATAATAAACTACTAAGTAAAATTTATATTTATTTGCAGTTTGTCCATAGAATATGTGTCCTACTAATGATATATAGAATATATTCTTTGAAAATTACTTGGTTTTGCTGTGTGGATATGCTATTGAATCTAGATAAAGTTAGGTTAGTTTAAAAAATTAATAAACTTTATTTTTTAGAGAAGTTTTAGATTCACAGCAAAATTAAATGAAGGGCACAGAAGGTTTCTATATATCTTTTTTTTTGCACACAGTGCACAATTTCCTTCACAATCAACAGCCAGACCAGAGTGGTACATTTGTTATAATCCATCAATCTACATGGACACATCATTATCATCCAAAGTCTATGGTTTACATAATGGTTCACTGTTGGTGATGTACATTCTATGAGTTTTGACAAATATATAATGATACATATTCACTATTATGGTATCATACAGAATAGTTTCGCTGCCCAAGAAATCTGTGCTCTGCCTATTTAACCCTCTTTTCTCCCTAACCCTTGACAACTACTGATCTTTTTATTGTCTCTATAGTTTTGACAACCACTGATATTTTTATTGTCTCTATAGTGTTGGCTTTTCCAGAATGTCATCTAGTTGAAATCATGCAATCTGTAGCTTTTTCCAATTGGTATTTCTTACTTAGCAAAATGCATTTAAGTTTTTTCCATGTCTTTTATTGGCTTGATAGTTCATTTCTTTTTAGGGCTGAATAATATTCTATTGTCTGCATGCGTCAGTTTACTTATCTATTCATCTAGTGAAGGACATCTTTGTTGCTTCCAAGTTTTGGCAATTATGAATAAAGCAATTTCAAATTTAATTTTAAACTTTATAAGTTTATAGCAATATATATCCGTGTGCAGGTTTTCATGTAGGCATAAGTTTTTAATCTATTTGGATAAATACCAAGGAGTACACTTGCTCGATCATATGGTGAGAGTGTGTTTAGTTGTATGTGAAACCATCAAACTGTCTTCTGAAGTGGCTATACCACTTTGCAATTTTAGCAGCAATGAATGAGAGTTCCTGTTGCTCTACATCTTCACCAGCATTTGGTGTTTTCAGTGTTTTGAATTTTGACTATTTTAATGGGGGTGTAGTGCTATCTCATTGTTGTTTTAATTTGCAATTCCCTAATGATAAATGATGTGGAATATCTCTTCATATTTTTATTTTCCATCTGCATATCTTCTTTGGTGAGGTATCATTTAAGTCTTTTGCCCAGTTTTTAGATATATACGTATTTATTTGCTTGTGAAGATTTTGATGTATTACTCTACTAATACATTATTTATTATATAAAACATACAAAAATAAAAAATTGAAGCTTGAGATGAAGATGAAATTATATTATAAAACTATTTACATTACTAAATGATAGCAAATACTTTTTGCTTTCACAAAAATATTATTAATAATTTAATTTAAAATATTAAATATTAATATTTAAAAATATTAATAATATGGTTGAAACGGTCTCAATTTTTTTCTTCTATTGATAAATAATATTTTCATATATTGGTGGGGTACCTGTGAATGTTTTTTACATGCACAGATGTGGAATGATTAAGTCAAGGTATTTCAGGTATCCATCATCTTGGGTGTTTATCATTTCTATGTGTTGGGAACATTTCAAGTCCTCTCTTATACATAGCAGCAATTTAATATATCTTTGCTAACTATAGTCACCCCAGTGTGCTATCAAGCATTAGAACGTATTTTTTGATCTAACTGTAAATTTGTACCCAATAACCCACCTCTCTTCATTTCCCTCTTCCACTTTGCCCATTTTAAAAATCATGTTGTTGAATGTTAAAAGGTTTTTTGGTGTATTTAGATAACAGTCCTTTATCAGACATCTGCTTCGCAAATATATTCTCCGAGTCTATAGCTTGTCTTCTCATTCTCTTGATATTGTCCTTCACAGAGCAGAAAAGTCCAGCTTATTGATGAATTCTTTCATGGATTGTGCCCTTGATGATGTGTATAAAAAGGCATTGACATACTCAAAGTTATTTAGATCTTCTCCTATGTTATCTTCAAAGAATTTTATAGTTTTGTGTTTTACATTTCGGTCCATGATGTATTTTGAGTTAATTTTTGCAAAGGGCAAAAAGTCTGTGTCTAGATTTTTTTTTTTTGGCATGTGGATATTCAGTTGTCCCAGCACCATTTGTTGAAAACACTATCTTTCCTCTATTGTATTATCATTGCTCCTTTGTAAAAAATGTCTCTCTATATGGGTCTGTTTCTGGGGTCTCCATTCTGTTCCAGTCATCTATTTGTCTATTCTTTCACAATACCACCCTGTCTTGATTCCTGTAGCTTCAGAGTAAGTCTTGGAGTCAGATAGTGGCAGTCCTCTAGCTTTGTTTTCCTCCTTCAATGTTGTATTATTGATTATTCTGGGATTTTTGCTTCTCTATGTAAACTTTAGAATCAGTTTGTCAATACCTACAAAATAACTTACTGGGATTTTGTTTGGGATGGCATTGACTTTGTATGCCAAATTTGGAAGAACCAATACCTTTACAATATTGAGTGTTCCTGTTCATCAGCATGAAATATCTATTCTTTTATTTAGTTCTTCTTTTATATTTTTCCTGTGTTTTGTAGTTTTCCTCATATAGATCTTTACATATTTTGTTAGATTTATACCTGTTTCACATTTTTGGGTGCCAATGTAAGTGTAAACGGTAATGTGTTTTTAATTTCAAATTTCACTTGTTTATTGTTGGTGTGCAGGAAAGTTATTGACTTTTGTATATTACCCTTGTTTTGTGCAAACTTGCTACAATTGCTTATTAGTTCCAGGAGTTTTTGTTGTTGTTATTATTGCTCTTTCAGATTTTCTACATAGATGATCATGTCATCTGGGAACCAAGACAGTTTCATTTCTTCCCTCCCAATCTATATATTTTACTTACTTTTTTGGTCTTATTTCATTAGCTAGGATGTTCAGTACACTGTTGAAAGCAGCGATGAGACAGGGGACATACTTACCTTATTTCTAAGTTCAGTTAACTTTTTATATTTGTGTTCAACCTTAGGCTTTGCTTAAAAAAATTATCTCCCCATTGCTCTTATCTGTATCCTTTCTGTCTCATTTTCATCCATTGCTTCTTGGTAACCCTTTTCACTTATTTCTGAAATGTATTTCCTGTGTTTCTTTTCTTTTTTAAAAAATAAGCAAACATGTATGCTCATATTTTTAATTTCCTTGTCATTCCTAAGCAAAAGTTGGCATACTCTATATTATCTTCTGCATCTTGCTTTATTCATTTAATAGTATATCCTGGAAATCACTAAGTATTAATTTATAGAGATCTTTCACATTCTTTTTCATAGCTGCATAATATTCTACTGTGTGAATCTACCATCATCTATTCAATCAGACTCCTTTGAATAGGCATTTGGGAGTATTTCCGTTATTTTGTTAATGCAAATAACGCTGCAGTTGGAAAATCTTATATATACGTTGTTTGGTGTTTGTAGAAGTATCTTCAGGGTAAATTCCTAAAATTCCTAAAAATCTGATTGTTAGATCAAAGGATAGGGGCATACATTGTTTTATTGGAAATTGCCAAATTCTCCTCTGTATGAGTTGTACTATTTTTTTTTTTTGAGACAGAGTCTCGCTTTATTGCCCAGGCCGGAGTACAGTGGTGTATCTCGGCTCACTGCAACCTCTGCCTCCTAAGTTCAAGTGATTCTCATACCTCAGCCTCCCAAGTAGCTGGAATTACAGATGCCTGCCACCACGCCTGGCTAATTTTTGTATTTTTAGTACAGACAGGGTTTCACCATGTTGGTCAGGCTGGTCTCAAACTCCTGACCTCAAGCAATCCACCTGCCTCAGCCTCCCAAAATGCTGGGATTACAGGCATGAGCTACTGCGCCCAGCCCATGTGAGTTGTACTATTTTGTACTCCAACCAGCAATACATAAGAAATCCTGTTATCTAAATCCTCACCAACTGCATGTGTTCTCAAGAATTTGAATTTTTACTATCTTGATAGGTGAGAAATTGTATCTCAGTGTGGATTTAGCTTGAATTTCTC
Source organism: Mandrillus leucophaeus (assembly GCF_000951045.1). NCBI lineage: Eukaryota > Metazoa > Chordata > Mammalia > Primates > Cercopithecidae > Mandrillus > Mandrillus leucophaeus. The sequence goes on from NW_012104599.1 coordinate 1,909,354, forward strand.
TCATTAAACTGAAGTTGAACATCTTTTTATATGCTAAGGCACACCCTCATTTCTTGGCTGGACTATTAATAGTAGCCTCCTGACTGGTTTCCTTGACTTTATCCCTTTCTAATTTTCTGCAATTCTACTAGAGAATTCTTTTTTTAACAAAAGAAATCTGATCATGAAGTACACTTAGTAAAAGTCATTCAATTATGTCCATTGTTTATAGGAAAAAAATCTAAGGTTTTAGCAAGGTGTACGGTACACTTTAAATCACCTGATACCAGGGCAGACAGGGTAACTCACCCCTGGTCCTCTCACTCCAAATATGTCTTTAAGCATTTATGTATGCCATTCCTTCTTCTTGCAATCCCCTTCTCCTAAATTACCAGGAAACTCCTATCCATACTTCAAAGTTCAACTCAGATATCATCTCTTTGATGAAGTTTTTCTTTATTCTCTCAGAAGCACTACTTACCTTTCTGGATTCCTACAGAACTTTGCAGTACTGACTCCCACAACAGCATTCATGAGACTGTGCCTAATTATTTATTTTGAAGGCCATTTCCACTAGTCTTTGAACCCAGGGCCTTATTTTACATATCTGCCTCCAGTTTCAAGCACGGTGCCAGTTATATAGTGAGTACTAAATGAATATTTGCCTAATGAGCAAATAAATAATGAGTGTGATTTCATCCTCTTGCTGTTTGCTGATATAAAATTTGATATTTTTTCTTTCTCTCTTCTGGGATTTTCTTTTTATAGGATGCTCATGTATAGGTTTGGCTGCTTAGCAGGTATGATGAGGCTTATGACATTTCCACAGCTTACTACCATCCACTCTCCTAGACTAAGTTCATTCAGCAAATGATGGATCATCCAGTTATTGAATCTTACAGCTGGAAAGGATGGTGAGGAATCATTTGGTTCCTCCTTCTCCTCAAGGAAGGACTTGGGCTTCTGTTCCATTGTAAGTGGGAGGGAAGAGAGGACTATGTGATTTCAGATCTCAACATCATCTCAGTGTACACTTTTCCTTTCAAATATATGTCCAATAGTCCTTAAGATAAGTCATCATGATTTTGGACAGGATGGGTTATAGAAGTGACAGGGATGGCCAGGCATGGTGGCTCATGCGTGTAATCTCAGCACTTCAGGAGGCTGAGGCGGGTGGATCACCTGAGGTCAGGAGTTCGAGACCAGCCTGACCTATATGATGAAATCCCATCTCTACTAAAAACACAAAAATTAGCCGGGCCTAGTGGCATGCATCTGTAATCCCGCTACTCGGGAGGCTGAGACAGGAGAATCACTTGAACCCAGGAGGCAGAGGTTGCAGTGAGCCGAGATTGCGCCATTGCACTCCAACCTGGGCAACAAGAGCGAAACTCTGTCTCAAAAAAAAAAAAAGAAGTGACAGGGGTTAAATTTTAAGGTAACAAAATAGTTAGTTATTTTCAGGTCAAAGAAAGTGCAAGTGCCCCATCACTAGCATTACTCTAACATCCTGCAGATCTTTTTAATGATTATGGTGTAGCTATGACTAAAATGTCTGAAGAACACAGTGAGGGTATTTAGCTGCCTATCCCTTTTCATCGTCGGGTTCCCTGCTCTCTTGCGTTATTACAGTTTTAATAGTCATCATAATTATGAAATGCTAGGCTGTTATAGCACCCATCTGATGTGATTCAAGTGGAAATTGGCATTTGACCCCATCTCCCAAAAGCCTGTCAAGATAGGGGTTCCTGCCTACTATCTAAGGAAGATGTATTGATCATTTTTTAAAAACAGCATTCTTCCCCACCCCCGAATCAGTTTATCTGTGTGCTTTTCCTATTCTCTACTCCCTCCAGTATAAATAGATAAACTGTTGCACGAGCCCCATAGGGAGACGTCTTAGCAGTTTGGAGAGTGACTGATGCTGTGTCACACGTTAAGGAGAACTGTTGTCAGACATCTTTAATCCTTAAGCAAGTTTGTTGTACTTACTCCGAAGAATAGTACGACCTGGAAAACTGCCTGGAGAGATGCAAATGATATTTGCATTCACTGTAGAACGTAATTTATTCAAACAGGTACTGTGCCAGATACTAGAGATAGGGCACGGTCCTTGCCTTTATGGTGCTAATTTTCTACTGGAGGAGCAGAAGAATAAAGCAAGCGAATAGATAAAACAATACAATGAAAAATGTGATGAAGGAAGCAAGTAAGATGAAACAGACGATCACAGGAGTGACTTACTTTTGATAGGTTGGTGGAGATGGTCTTCCTGGGGAGGTGATGTTTCTGTTGAGACTTGGATGGGATGGGACCAGTTGGATGAGGAGCAAGGCAAGCACCTTTCCGTGCATGTAGATAACATAGGTAAAGGCCCGAAGCAGCAAAGATCTTGGCTTTTTTTTTTTTAAAGGAATTGTAGGAAAGCAAAATAATGAAGCTGGAGCTTAATGAGCAAGGAAGAGAGTGGAGCAAATCAAGCTGGGGTTGAACAGGTAGGTGGGGGTCAGATCCAGCAGGGCCTTAGGGGTAACTACTGGAGTTTGTATTGCAGTTTGAGGGTGATGGAAAGACACTTTGGGGTTTTCCATGATCTCATTTACCTTCCTTCTTCTGTTTTAGAGATGGGGTCTCTGTAGGTTGCCCAGGCTGCTCTCAAACTCCTGGGCTCAGTGATCCTCCCACTTCAGCTTCCCAAAATGCTGGATTACAGGGGTGAGCCACTGTGCCCAGCCTGACTGACCTCTTACGCAGATCAGTTTTATTGCCTTGAGGATAATAAATTTATTACCTTGAGAAGGGGCGAGGTTGGAAGGAAGGAAAACAATACAGGGCTGTGTATAACTAGGAAGAGGTGCTGGTGGCATATTTGAGGATGGTGGTGGCAAAGATGGAAAGAAGTGGATGAATCAAGAAATATTTTGGATGTTAAACAGGTGAATCTTAGTGATAGACTAGTTTCGTAGGATGAGAAAAAAAGGAAGAATCAGAGATAATTTCCAGATTTCTCTATTCTTCAGCAGATAGGTTGTTGGTGGTACTTATATTTTCTTTTATTTAAATTATTTTTACCTGGCCAGGTCCAGCGGCTCTTGCTTGTAATCCCAGCATTTTGGGAGGCTGAGATAGGAAGATCTCTTAAAGCTGGGAGTTAGCAACATAGTGAGACCGAGACTCTACAAAATTTTTTTTAAAAAATTAGCCAGGTATGGTGGTATGCGCCTGTAGTCTCAGCTACTTGAGAGGCTGAGGTGGGATAATCACTTGAGCCCAGGAGTTTGAGGTTACAGTGAGCTACAATGGCAGCATTGCACTCCAACCTGGGTGACAGAGCAAGACCCTGTCTCTTAAAAAATTATTTTTATCTATATATGTGTATGGATATACACACATATTTAAAAATCAAACAGTACTAAAAAATGCACAATTGAACATATTAGTTCTTTCCTGTTCAAAAACTTTGCTCCCCAGAAGCAAATATCTTCAATTCCTTTAGCTCTGCTCTTGGTAGTTATTTCTCAGTTTCTAAATAATCTGCTTACCTTGCTGTTTTCCTTAAATGCCTGTTGATCCTTGGCTGTTTATCTACCGGTAAGAGTGGGGCCCTACTGCATGAGTCAAAGCTTCGTGGGCATGGCTGGGCCTTGCCGCTGGTTACCAGGAGGCTTCTCAAGAGGAAAAGTGGCCACACGGCCATGTCTGAAGGTCACTTTTGTGGAGCCCCTCGGTTTCTCCAGTGACGAAACTGCCTGGGGGTTCTTGCCTGGAAACTGGTCCTATTTTTCTGGGTGCAGTGCTGGATATGCTTCCTCCCATAGAGTGTACAGATTTTCTGTGAATTACCCTCTTTTCATCTCCAAATCTCCCTCTCACCCTTCTCTGTGCTTGGTGTCTGGAGCCGGAGCAGCAAGCTTCAATCTCCCTGAAGATCAAACCTCTAGTCTCCTGTCTGACTTACGAAAGGGTTCTGGTCACATTTATTCTGCAAGTGGATGGGTGGGAAAAATCAAGAATTCTGGGTTTGACCGTGTAATGAGATACTCGTAAGTGGTGAGTGAGATATGTGGTTGGGTGTGAGGTTTGGGACTCTGAGAAGTTGTCTTTGGAGAGAGAAGCCTGGCGCCACCAGCCCTGGAGGGTACTAAAGGCCATAGAAATAGATGCCATGAACCAGGAGAGGGTGGACAGAGGTGTGGGGAGGGTGCTGACCCCAATTCTGAGGAGCTCCTGCAGTGGAGAGCGGACCTGCTTGTGGGCTGGGACGAAGGAGCAGGGGGAGGGCACCCCTTCTTTGAGGCGAGGGAAGGGAAAAAGTCCATGTCACCTAGTTTGAGAAAAAATGGTACCTGAGAAACCAAGTATCCATTGACAGAAGAGTGAATAAACAAAATATGGTACATCCATACGCTAGATAAATAATAAATTTTATCCCTAAAAAGGAAGAAAATTCTGACACATGTTACCACATGGATGGGCTTGGAGGATATTATTTTAATGAAAGAAACCATTCACAAAAGGACAAATATCATGTGATTCCACTATATGAGGTACCTAATATAGCCAAATTTATGGAGACAGACAGTAGAATGGTGGCCGCCATGGGCTGGGTGTGGGGAGAGGGAGGGGCTGGTTATTTATTGGGCACAGAATTTCTGTTTTGGAAGATGAAAAGAGTTCTGGAAACGGGTGGTGGTGATGTTCAATGTGAATGTACTTAGTGCCCTGAACTGTACCAACGTTTTGAACTTCAAAATGGTTAAAATGATTTATTTCACGTTGTGTATGTGTTATCACAAGAAAAAAGAAGGAAATTAGAAAGATAAAATGAAACAGAATGAGATGGAAAAACCAACCAACCAACCAAAACTGGTAGCTGAGAAAAGACAACAGAACCATGTAAACCTGCTTTGTTAATTTCATCCAGTCCCACCCTCACCTGTTTTGTATCCTGCTTAGGAAGGGGGTACGATTGTTGCAGGGAGTAAATAAACGGTGAGAGTACAGAGAGCTAGAAAGAAAGCTGGGGAAAGAGGAAAAATGGAGGGAGGGTAAAGGGGTGAGAAGAGAGCAAAGAATAAAAGTAGAAGGAGGAGATAGAGAAAGAGAAGCTTCCAGTAAAGGCAGGACAGCCAGGCTCAAGGACAAAGACAGGCTGGCCACTCGTTCTCTTGGGCTTGCACTACCTCCGTGTGACCAGGACAAGGACGCAGGGTGTGGGTCCCACAGAGCTCTGTGCACCGCTGGAGAAGGCCCAAGTGAAGTAAATGGAAGCAGTGCTTCTGCGCCTGTGGACCCGGATTCTGCAGATGAATGAGATGTCCTCTCACTCATGCAGTCACAGATAATCCTGATGCCTCTTAGGTCATGCATCACTGTGTAGAGAGAGTTTATGGAAAATATACGGTGCATTTCTGAGCTCTGTTGCTGTATCAAACTCACAAGGAAAATGCATGAGAAACATAGATTTGCTGTGTTGCATGGAAGAGAACTTTAAGCGAGATCTGTGATTTTTCCAAAACATGTGTTTTATAACACAGTTTGTACTTGCTTGTTTAGACAAATTAGGCAATAAATGTAGGCCAGTGGGGAAAATGAAAATCTCCCCAAATTCCACTCGGTCGGGATAACGACTGTTAGCAAGTTGATGACTTTCAATTTCTATGTCCCGGCATCCTGGATCTGGGCAGGCTGGTGACTGCTTCAACCAACGGAGCAGGGTGGAAGGGAGGCTCTGTGACTTCTGAGGCTAGCTATAAAAAGCAGATGCTGATCTGCCTTTCTCGTTGGAACACCTGCTCTCGGAGCCCACCACGGAAGGGGTCTGACTGCTCTGAGGCTGCCATGCTGTGAGGATGCCCCTGCTCCACGTCGAGGTCACATGTAGGCACGCTGGTTAAAAACGCCAGCTGAGTTATTGCAGCCTGAGTGCCAGACATGCAAGTGAGGAAACCTTCAGATTTTTCCAGCCCCAAGCCATTTGAGTCACACACCGCCAATCAGTTCCTCTCAGCTGGAGCTCCAGACATCAATGGGCAGAGATAAGCCATCCCTGCTGTGTCTTGTCCAAATTCCTGACCCACAGAATCTGTGAGCATGAGAAAATGGATGTGGTTTTATGCCACTAAGCTTCAGGGTGGTTCGTTATAGTTACAGATAATGGGAACACCGGTGCTTCAGTTCTCCTTCTCGGAGACAGTCACCCTTACCAGCTTCTTGTGTGTTCCATTAAGGAAGTTTATGAATGTACAATCACATATTTTCCCATTTAATATGTTTTTAAAAGAATTGACTGCATAACAAACACATTCTGGACTTTGACTTTTGTTTTATTTAACAACGTATCTTGAAGATTGTTCTTCAGCTATACATATAGAACCTCTTCATTTTTTCCTAGCGGCATAATTTTTTGTATTATTATAATTTAAGTAACTAGCCCTATATTCATAGGCACTTAGATTATTTTCAGCCCTTTAATTGTAAACACAGGTTGTGATTGCTGGGGTGGCATCTGTAATTTTGGTGACATTGACAAGTTGCTCTCCATGGAAGTTATTTTGGTTTTCTCTTCTAACAAAAATGCCTGAGAGTATCAGTTCTCCACAAACACAGTGTTTTGTTTTAAATCTCTATCAGACAAATGTATAGGAATGATATATTCCTATAGTTTTAGTTATTTTGTTATTATTTTATTATTTATTTTGAGTGAGGTTGAAAATCTTTTCATGTGATGAACAGCCATCTGCATTTCTTTATTGATGAACACTTAAGTTTAAATATTTAATCCATCTTGAGTTAAATTTTTGTATATGGTGAAAGGTAAGGGTCCAGTTTCATTCTTCTGCATATGGCTAGCCAACTATCCCAGCACCATTTACTGAACAGGGAGCCCTTTCTCCATTGCTTATTTTTTGTTGACTTTCTCAAAAATCAGATGGCTACGGGTGTGCAGCTTTATTTCTGGGTCCTTTGTTCTTTTTTGTTGGCCTATGGTGTCTGTTTTTGTACCAGTACTATGCTGTTCTGGTTACTGTAGCCTTGTAGTATAGTTTGAGTTTGGGTAAAGTGATTGCCTCCAGCTTTGTTCTTTTTACTTAGGATTGCTTTGTCTATTCAGGCTCTTTATTTGTTCCAGATGAATTTTAGAACAGTTTTTCTAATTCTGTGAAAAATGCCATTGGTATGCTCACTTTGGCAGCACATATACAAAAAAATGACATGGTAGTTTGATAGGAAGAGCATTGAACCTGAAGACTGCTTTGGGAAGTATGACTATTTTAATGATATTGATTCTTTCAATCCATGAGCATGGATTGTTCCATTTGTTTGTGTCATCTATGATTTCTTTCAGCAGTGTTTTGTATTTCTCATTGTAGAGATCTCTCACCTTCTTGGTTAAATGTATCCCTAGGTATTATTTTTGTTTTTTGTGGCTATTGTAAATGGGATTGCATTCTTGATTTGGCTCTCAGCGTGAACATTTTTAGTGTATAAAAATGCTACTGATTTTTGTGCATTGATTTTGTGTCCTGAAACTTTACAGAAGTTGTTTATCAGTTCCAGGAGCCTTTTGGCAGAGTCTTTAGAATTTTCGAGGTATAGAGTTATATCATCAGCAAAGAGAGATAGATTGACTTCTTTTCCTATTTGGATGCCTTTTATTTCTTTCTCTTACCTGATTACTCTGCTAGGACTTCCTGGTGAACACTATTTCTATCCCTTGCCCATTTTCCTGCTGGACTATGGTCTTTTACTTTATATTTGGTGAGATTTTCATATAGTAAAAATATTAGCCCTGGACTATAATGTAAATGAAAAAAGATTTTATATTAGTTTTTTTTTCTTTTTGGAATTCTTTTTATTTTCAAAGAATTAAAAAATTTTTCATGTTGTCAAATTGCTCAATCTTTTCCTTTAGGGTTTCTGAATTTTATGGCATTCATGGTGTGTCAGGTAGGATTCCAAGAATCACACAACTGCAAGAAACTAAAACTCTAAACACAGTGGCTCAAATAAATAGGATTTCATTTTTTAAATTTCATAGTGAGAATTCCAGAAATAGGTGGTTGATAGCACTGGTTCAGCTGTTCAACAATGTCAGGGCTACTGTCTCTTATTCTACTCTCTTGGCCTCTCTTATCTGATCCCAAGGTGATTTCTACAGAACTAACCTTTCAAAGGAGATGGGGCACCAGCATGTCTATCCATTTTTATTGAGAAAGCAAGAATTTTCCCATCAGATTTCCACTTATGTCTTATTGACCCAAACCAAGCCACACAGGCACTATGGCTGCAAGTGAGCATGGGACAGTGGAGAACATGACTGTCAGTATGACCCATCTTTTGGGGTTAGGCTTATTCTCACCCTGAACAGAATTGGGGTTCTGTTTCTCTGGAAAGAAGAGGAAAGTGGACAACTGGTATAATGAACAGACCACTCACAGTGTCTGGGACACTAGAAAGGGTTTTCCCCACTACAAGATTCAATTTTCCATGTTTTCCTCTAATATTTTTATGGCTAATTTTTCACACTTAAATCTTTGATGCACTTGGATTTTATTTTATTATTTAAGGGCATGAATCCAACTTTTTCCTGAGATGAAGACCCAGTTGTCTAACACTATTTATTGAGTGATCCATCTTGTCTGCACTGATTTAAAATTCCACCTTTATCTTAAAAAAAACTCCTGTATGAATTAAGTAATTTTCTTGATTTTCTAGTCTATTCTGTTGATATATTTATGAATGAGTGCCACACTGTTTTAATTAACTAAATTTTAGTAGAATAGACTTTTTTCACTATCTTCCCCCCAGAATTCTCCTGTAATTCTTGTGTATTTATTTTTCAAATGAATTTTAGGATAATTTTGTGTAGTTACAAATAATATTTAATACTTTATGAGGATGATATACATTTTAGATTAATTTAGGAACCATTAACGTCTTTATGATGTTGATCCTTCCTATCTGGGAACACATATTATTTTTCATATGCTAAAGATTTTTTTTTGGAGGGGCAGACCTTCAGTAGCATTTTACAATTCTCTTGTATATATTTTTTCAGTTCCTCTTAGGTGCTTTATCTTTTGCTACTATTGTAATTAGGATCTTTCCTTTCATTGTAATTTCTAAGCAGATGTTATTTGTATACACAAATACTTGATTTTTGAATATTAATTTTGTACCTAGGCACCTTCAATTTCTTATTATTTATACATTTTCCAATGAATTTTTGTGGGTTCTCCAGGCAAACATCATAGTATCACCAAGAGTTACACTTCTAATTTTTTCTTCCTATCTACTTGATTTGAATAATGCTTCCAAAATCATATTAAACAGAGTTAGAAATAGTGATAGTTGATGGCCTTGGCCTTGTTTTATTTAAGAATTGAACAGAGAATACATATATGTTCCTTGTTTTATATATATGTAATATTGTGTGTATGTATATTCATATGTAACATTGTCAAGAAAGTATTCATCTATTCCTATGATGTTAAGAGCTTTTGACCTTTTTGAGCTTTTGATCTTTTTTTTTTTTTTTTGGGGTGGAGCCTTGGTGGCGCAATCTCAGCTTACTGCAATCTTCGCCTCTCAGGTTCAAGCAATTGTCCTGCCTCAGCCTCTCAAGTAGCTGGGATTACAGGTGCCTGCCACCACGACTGGCTAGTTTTAGTATTTTTAGTAGAGATGGGGTTTCACCATGATGGCCAGGCTGGTTTCGATCTCCTGACCTCAAGTAATCCGCCCACCTCAGCCTCCCAAAGTGCTGGGATTACAGGCATGAGCAAAGCCTTGTTCTGAAAAATGAAATTAAGATATAAGTCCCTGCATTTTAGACTCATTGGCTAGATGGGAGATAATCCAAGCAGTACAGAGGAGAGGTGAGTGAGAAAAAGATTTTTTTTATTTTGAGACAGAGTCTCGCTCTGTCACCCAGGCTGGAGTGAGGTGGCGCGATCTCGGCTCACTACAAGCTCCGCCTCCCGGGTTCAAGTCATTCTCCTGTCTCAGCCTCCCGAGTAGCTGGGACTACAGGCGCCCGCCACCACGCCCGGCTAATTTTTTGTAATTTTAGTAGAGACGGGGTTTCACCGTGTTAGTTAGCCAGGATGGTCTTGATCTCCTGACCTCGTGATCCACCCGCCTCAGCCTCCCAAAGTGCTGGGATTACAGGCGTAAGCCACTGCACCCGGCCGAGAAAAAGAAATCTTATGTAGAGAGTGGTATGATGATTAAGTTGGTAAAAGGGGAAGCGTTTTCAGAATGGAGCATGTTGCAGTGAAACACATTTTTGTTTGCTTGCAAATGGGATCCATTTCCATATCGCCCAGGTAATTATCAAATGGAATTGCTGCTCATAATTGGGAGTGAAGCTCAACATGATATATTTTGAAATGACCTCCTATTCTGCCACATGCCTGCACTGCTCAGCTCTTCCTGGAAAGAAATACATTTTTAAAAAGTAATGTTTCCATTCATGTTTGCTTTCTTGTCAACATCTTTCAAACCTGCAGATCCTTTTGTAAACCTTCCTTTTTAATTTGAAAAATAAGGAAACTCTTGATTTGGAGTTAATGAAGAAGAATGTAGAAAACATAGAGGAAAAAGTAGTGTTTTTGCTTCTGGAGAAAGTTAATGTAGGCACAATAATGCTGGCTGAAGACCAAGGCATCTTTTGATGGTTTTAATTGCAGAATCAGTTTGTACTATGATTATTTTAGTATTTGGAAAGAGGTTGACTTCATGCTAACTAATCACCCCCCATCCCTGGGTCAGGTGTGCTTCGGCGCTCAGGAGGCTGACACTGGTTTCTATGTTAGTTTCTGCTTCCTGGAGCGAGCTTCTAATGGACTTGAAACAGACAGCAGCATAAAGAATGAATGACTGAACAAGGTTGAGTGACTCTGCACAGGTGAAAATGATGGCAGAGGAAGACACAAGAGAATTAGAGTTGATAAGGATCCCACATGCTTTACTGTAGCACAAGCTCTCCAGGGAGTTCAAAGGATGTTACAGTATGATCTGATTACCTCTCCCAGCGACTCTGGACTCTGGGTAATAAGTAGAAAGGAAGCTCTGATCTTTGGTAGTTAAGTGCTGGAAGTAGAACAATAAGAGCCCTGTTCTTCTAGCTTTCCCCAGACACAGACACTGTACAATGGAAACCCCAGTCTTCTCTGGATCCTCTGTCCAGGTGAGGTGACACTGGCCAGGACTCCTTTTGCCCTCCTCTTAGTTGAGTCAGCTTCGGTTTCCCCCTTGTGTTGGAGAAAGTGAATCCCACACTCTTTTTAATCACAGTCAACAATACTGGCTTTGTGGATTCAGCTGTCCCTCCAGTGCCTGCTCTTGATGAAGGGTGAAAAGTGATAACATAGAAACTGGACTCATTGAGTTGGGCTTGGCTACAAATCAATGACCCAGGCAAACAAGTCTTATCACCTTTCATTAGATCAGTTCTAATCCCTGAACTGTGTAATTCTTCCCAAGCTACAGTCCTTCCCAGATCTCGAGATGCCAAGATGCATTGAAAAGTAACCTGCAGGTGTCTGGGTGGGGGATTTGAGGAGGAATGTGTCCCTGATAGATGCAGGTTTGGGTGATTGTTAAGAGTGACATCTATTAAATAGTTTTAAAAGTTCAGAGGGAGCTCAAGTTGCTTATTTTTGTAAAAGTGAACTGGGGGAAAACTGAAAGGAAGGGGGAAAATTCCCAGAAGTTGAATTTTTGAAGAGTGATGCATTTCATATTTAGCTGCTAATTACTGTTGTCATTATTATAGTTGTATCAGAACAGTGCCTCACATCTTGAGGTAAGGCTCTTGGGTATCATGGCTGCCTGGATTATGCCTCTGAATCTAGAACTTTTGAGGATAATTCATTCCACAGAAGAGACAAAAAATTACCCTCAGGAACTCTTAGAGCAGCTATCTTAAACTTAAGTGTAAAATAAGGTTCCCCTGGAAACCTAGATTGATTCCCACTTAATTACAATGTATGAAGGAGAGAGGCTTGGAGGAACTGAAGGGGTGAGAACAAAAGGAATAGGTTGTAGAAACAGTAGAATCACTAAAAGGTAATACAATCTGGGGTCATTTTATGTGATGGCAAAGAATAACACACATTTCTGAGTCATTAAAAATTAAGATACATAAATATATGTTTCATAAGCCAAGGAATTATACCAGCAGCAAAACTTCTATCCAAAAAGGTTTTAATTAATTTTAAAAAGTCATTCAGGCAACACAATATTGAAGGAGAAGAAAAAAGTTAGAAGTCTGACACTGTCCAACCTCAAGACTTAATATAAAGCTATAATAATCAAGACAAAGTGGTATCAGTGAAAGAACAGACAAATAGATCAATGGAATAGACGAGAGAGCCCAGATGCAGACCCGCACAGAAACACACAACTGATCTTTGACAAAGCAACAAAGGCAATACAGTAGAAAAAGAATAGTCTTTTCAACAATTGACACTGGAACAACTGGACATCCACATGCAAAAAGTTGAACTTTGACACAGACCTTATACCCTCATCAAAAACTGATCAAAATGGATCACAGACCTCAGTGTAAAATTCAAAGCTATAAAACTCTCAGAATGTAACATAGGAGAATGTCTAGATGACCTTGGGTTAGTTGATGAATTATTATTTAAAAAATTTTAAAAGATTCTTTTTTGGGGGACCCGGGTACTAGCATGCAGTAGCACTGTCCAGAAGCACACCACCCCTCAGTGATGACTTTTTAGATAAAACGCTAAAGGCACTATTCATGAAAAAAATGGATAAGCTAAACTTCATTAAAATTAAAACCTTCTGCTTGGTAAAAGACCATGTTAAGAGAATCAGAGAAGCCACAGACTTGGAGAAATGTGTGTAAAATACACATCTGATAAAGAACGGTTATCCAAAATATGCAAAGAACTCTTAAAACTCAACGATAAAAAAACACCACAATTTAAAAATGGGAAAAACTTGGATGCCTCACCAAAGAAGATGCATAGTTGGCATATAAGTATATAAGTCCACATCGTATGTCACCAGGGAAATGCAAATCAAAACAGTGAGATACCACTACATACCTATTAGAATGACCAAAATCCAGAACACGGACAACACCAAATACTGGTGAGGATGTGGAGCATCAGGAATTCTCATTCACTGCTGGTGGGAATGCAAAACGGTTCAGCCACTTTGGAAGATAGTTTGGTGGTTTCACACAAAAGTAAACATACTCTTACCATAAGATCCCGCAATTGCACTCCTTGGAATGTACTCAAAAGAGCTGAAAACTGATGTCTACACAAAACCCTGCACACAGATGTTTATAGCAACTTTAGTCAGAATTGCAAAATCTTGAAAGCAGCCAAGAGGACCTCCAGTTAGTGAACGGATAAACTGGTACATCCACACAAAGGAATATTATGAAATGAGCTATCAAACCATGAAAAGGTGGTTGGGCACGGTGGCTCACACCTGTAATCCCAGCACTTTGGGAGGCCGACGCGGGCGGATCAGGAGGTCAGGAGATTGAGACCATGGTGAAACCCCGTCTCTACTAAAAATACAAAAAAATACAAAAAAATTAGCTGGGCGCGGTGGCGGGTGCCTGTAGTCCCAGCTACTCGGGAGGCTGAGGCAGGAGAATGGTGTGAACCCGGGAGGCGGAGCTTGCAGTGAGCTGAGATCGCCCCACTGAGATCTCGCACTAGCACTTTGGGAGGCCAAGGCGGGCAGATCATGAAATGATCTGGGCCACAGCGCTAAAAAAAAAAAAAAAAAAAAGAAAAGACATTAAGGAAACTGAAATGCTTATTACTAAGTGAAAGAAGCCAATCTTAAAAGGCTACATGTTGTATGATTCCAGCTGTATGCCATTCTGGAAAAGGTAAACTGTAGAGGCAGTAAAAAGGTCAGTGGTTGTCAGGGATTAGGGGGAGGGAGGCATGAATAGGTGAAACACAAGATTTTTAGGTTAGTGAAGCTATTCTATATGATACTTCATTGGCGGGTGCATGCCATTATACATTTGTCAAAACTCATAAAGTGTACAATACCAAGAGTGAACCCTAATGTAAATGATAGACTTTAGGTGATAATGACGTATCAATATAGGTTCATTAATTGTAACAAGCGCCACTCTGGTAGGGAGAGCCGACAATAGGGGAGGCTGTGCATGTGTGGGGTCAGGGGAGTATATTGGAAGTCTCTGTACCTTCTTCCCAATTATTCTGTGAATCTAAAAGTGCTCTAAAAATAATTCTATTAACCTCCCTATTAACTGACAATTTAAGTTTTCTGAATTTTATGTACATTTCATGTCATCAATGTACATGACAAATGAATTATTTCTTTATAAAACACACTTTTACATTCTAAAATTATTGAGCTCTAAAAATATTGAAAATAGGATACATTTGGGGATTTTGCTAAACATTCTAGTTTGGGTGTCACTAAGGGTACAGAAGTCCAGTAACAGAACCTTATGAATATAAGTTAGGAAGCAAGTATTTTCTCCTTGAGTTATTTTTTTAATTTGATCTGGGGAATATGTGTCTTCCTGACCCTCTACTTCCTAGCTTCTCGAGCTAAGCATTTTTTTTTTTTTTTTTTTTTGAGGCAGAGTCTCGCTCTTTCACCCAGGCTGGAGTGCAATGGCATAATCTCGGCTCACTGCAAGCTCCGCCTCCCGGGTTCTCGCCGTTCTCCTGCCTCAGCCTCCCGAGTAGCTGGGACTACAGGCGCCCGCCACCTTGCCCGGCTAATTTTTTGTATTTTTGGTAGAGACGGGGTTTCATGATGTTATCCAGCTGGTCTCAAACTCCTGGCCTCATGATCCGCCCTCCTTGGCCTCCCAAAGTGCTAGGATTACAGGCGTGAGCCACTGCGCCCAGCTGAGAGCTAAGTTTTTATTAGCCATTGGTGTGAAGGAGCAAAGCCCTTGCATGAGTATTGCAACATGAATATGTTACTGAAAGGAACCTCCTAGGGGCTGCATTTCGGTACAGCACATTCTACCTTTTATATTGCCTGGGGAATGTCACGGCTTAGGACTTGGGTAGAATCTGAGCTGAGTCTATGTGTACTTGGGGCTAAGAACGTTGGCTCATTGGCAAGAGTTGAGCTTGGCAGAGGCTGGAGGTCACCTCAGAGGAAGACTGTGGTCATAAGGACTCATACCGTGGAAGCAAGTAGAGGAGCAAGGTAGAATCTGAAGGAAGATTCCAGTAGGTGACATAATTAAAGCTGTACGTGGGTTTCAGAACCAGAGACTGGTCCTAGTATGCACAGGTGTTGCCTTTACAAAACTGGACAGATCATTGCCACTTGAGCTGGATTTCATCATAGCATTTGCATCTGGTACTCTATCTGTTTCTAAAGGGAGGAAAAGGAGATGTTTTATAACAGGAAGGAATAAGGATGGCTGTGAGGATGTAGGGTCTACCTAGGTAGCAGGGCTGATGGACAATTTTAGTCATTGCTGAACTAGTTCATCTAATGAGTGGCTGGACAACTGGACTGGATGGGGTACAACCAAGAAGAGGTCAAAATGATTTAGAATGCGTTGTCGACTCTTGCTTTTTCTCAGTGAATCTTGCCAGTGGAAAGATCTACTTACGTGGATCAAGGAAGGACAAAAGTGCCCTTTAAAAGCAATATGTTTACATTTGATCTATTCAGCCTATTGAATATGAATTAAATCATTAAGAGAAAGTCTTGGGTCTAATAGGATCTCTTTATTTGCGGAGGGCGGCGGGGGGGCGGTGGGTGGCGCTGATTTTGTTTTTTCATGTCTTTAAGTTATTGGCTGTTCTCTTCCTCCAACCAGACAGAACTGCCTTAGAAATAGGACCACAGCAGTCATCTGCGGTGATGTGGAAGAGCCCAAATTGTTAAGGACTCTATCCCCTACTTAATTAACTCACCTAGGCCACCAGGTGTGATTCTTGGCTGTTGATTTATGCATGGCTCAGATCCCAGATTGCCATTCCCCTTCTAGACTTGGTGATTGAGATGATCAGATCAGCCTTATATCCTCGGTTTGTTTCTCCAGAGCTCCCACAGGGACAGTTAAGTCTTGATCCTCTTTCCTGAGAGTCTTTTCCAGTGGCAAGGACAGTAAAGCATGGATGTCCTGAGTCAATCACAGTCTTGCCTTCCTGGAGCTTAAGAAATTTGTTTTGGGATGGGAAGCAAGCAAGAAGTACATTAATAATTAGGCATCACGTCAGAATCCAAATACTGTCATAGAGAACCAGTATCCATAGAAATAAGTAGTCAGTCATCCAGTCAAGCACTTGTTATCAGAGCTAATTTTGGGCTAGTTGTGGTTTGAAATTTAGTATCTAGGAATGTTAAAAAAAAAAAAGGGACAGGTGGAGTGGCTCACACCTGTAATCCTAGCAATTTGGGAGACCAGGGTGGGAGGAGCACTTGAGCCTAGGAGTTTGAGATCAGTCTGCACAACATAGGGAGACCTTGTCTCTATAAATAATAGAAAAAAATAGCTAGGCATGGTGGCATGTGACTGTAGTCCCAGCTACTCAGGAGGCTGAGGTGGGAGCATTGCCTGAGCATGGGAGAGACTGCAGTGAATCCTGATTGTGATCATTCCACTGCACTCCAGCCTGGGTGACAGAGTGACACCCTGTCTTAAAAAAAAGAAGAAGGAGAAGGAGGAGAAGAAGAAGAAGAAGAAACTCTTCCCTCTTTATGGCCGGAGTGCCCTAGAGTGGAAAGAGCTATAGGAAAAATTGAGTAAAAGCTTCCTGTGATGTGATGTACATCCTACCCAGTAATGGATCTATGGCGAATGTCTTAGCCATGTCATATACTCCAAATCACTCAATTACTTCCCCTTCTACTACAGAATTGAAAGTGGGAAACTAGGCATGGAGAGTTCACAAAGGCATCAGTATGCTTTATTTAGTTGTGAAACAGACAAACAGAACTCCTCTTTTTGAGTGTGGAAATCTGGTTCTGCTTTTGAAGGCCACCTTTCTGATTGAATTATGCACTCCCAAGATATCAAGTGTTAAATGGCTTGGGTATGGATTTAATGATACTCACTTAGATGGACCAAGGAATGACCTTGAAGATATGTCTTTTAAAAGTAATATGTTTACATTTAATAGATTCAATTGAATGAATATTTGTTGAGTCATCAAAGAGGTCTGAGGTTTAATGAGGTCCTTTCATTTTGTTGGATATAAGCATCTGAGACTCGTAAAAGAAAGAGATTGTTTTTAGGATAGAAAAAGGGCTGTCAAAGGCAATTCAAACTATCTGGGAACAAATAAAATTAAGCCTTTGATGGATACTTGCCCCTCAAAGTATGTTTTGGAATCTGGTTGATGGATTACTCTGTATGTAAGTCATTAAAATTTTATATTGAAGGCATTATTTTCTATCATACCTCTCTGCTCCTGAAAGACCAGCAATCCCAGAACAAAGAGCAACATCTTTCATTCTACAAACAAAAAAAAAATGACTGAATTCCTGCTACTTCCCAAGTGCTGTACTGTACATCTACCATGTATTAATTTATTTAGTCATTATATAACAGCTGAAGGAATTAGGTATTGCCAATGTTTTACAGAGAGATTACACAGCTGGTAAATGGCCAACCCTGACCCTAAAGCCTTTCTCCAGAGGGAAAGGTAATAGGACCATTTAAGGTGAAGTTGTGGGCTGAGGGTAGGGAGAAGAGCAGACTAGGTTCCAAAGGCAACATTTACCTATCCACGAATTTGCATAGGGCCAGTTCTCTTCTGCAATATACAATCTGAAATGTTGTGTTTCCAGGACCTAAGTGCAGCCTATTAAAAGCTTGTTTGCATCTCAGTCAGGTGCACATTTTCCTGGGAAAACATCATGAAAGCATATTCCAATATGAAAAGCAACAATAAATTGTTTCACCAGTTTTCCAAGGTGTTTTGGGCCATTTCATAATACTTCCCAGGGCCTATGTAAATATTACTATTTGCTGGATTTGGAATTTTTATATCTATTTGATGAGTGAGATTGTCTCATAATTGTCCATTTTTTTTTTTGTATCATCCTCATGTGGTTTTGGCAACAAGGTTAACCTTGTAAATGAGTAAGGAAAGTGTTACTTCTTTTTCTACTTTATGGACAATTTTATATAAGGTTGGATTTTATGCCCCTTGGAGGTTTGGTAGAACTTACCCACAAGATTTAGTTCTTGTTTGCCTTACTCTGAGCTCCAGCTATTCTGGTCATGTGTCAGTTCCTTAGAAACTCCTGAGCCCTTTCCTCCCTGAATGCCTTTGTACACACTGTTCCCCTGACCTCACCCGTGTCTTTCTTTGCAGCCTCTTCCTAAACGTCACCTCCTCTGATGCCTTCTCTGATCATGCTATCCTGGGCAGCTTCCTTCTTCATTTGGTATTCTCTGTCTCAGCATCATGAGTATTTTCTTGATAATATTTATCACCATTTGCAGCTATAAAAAAGAATGAAATCATGTCCTTTGCAGCATCATGGATGGAGCTGGAGGTCATTATGCTAAGTGAACTAACTCAGAAACAGAAAATCAGATACTCCATGTTCTCACTTCTAAATAGCAGCTAAACAGTAGGTATACATGTACATGAAGATGGAAATAATAGACACTGAGGACTCCAAAAGAGGGGAGATTGGGAGGAGGTTGAGGGTTAAAAAATTACCCATCAGGTACAATGTTCACTATGTAGGTAATGGGCACCCTCGGAGCCCAATTCCCACTAGTATACAATATACCCATGTAGCAAACCTGCACATGTACCCTTAGAATCAAAGGAAAACAACATTTTAATAAAAAGTAATTATCATTGTTTATAACTGGTATAGTGACTTGTTGGCTTATTTGTTTTATCAATATGAGGGAAGAGGCTAGGTGTGAACTGTTCACCAAATGCTTAACCCAGTGCCTAGCACATGATGAGAACGTACTAAATACTTGTTAAACCAATGGTTGGTCATCCCCATTCATGTCAATGATACATAAAGCTGGAGAGTCCACACAGCTCAGTGTTTCCACGTGTCCTTCTAGTTGAAGAGCCTATTCTTTGAAAAATTTCCTTTTATCTTTCCTAGTGAGAACCCAGGAAGTTAAGTGTGATTGAACCGAGTTGTCTTAAATTATTTTCAAAATAAACCATAGGGAATTTGGGAAAATTGCTGTACATACTACATTTCCCTCTGCCCCAGCTTTGGCTTTCTTTCATTATTTAGCTTCTATAGTCAACAAACTGATGCTTCATTCCTGAGGCTCCCATTTTGTTTATCTCCAGTAATACTGTTTTGTTTTTGTTTTTGTTTTTGTTTGCCCTGAAGTCTACTTTATCCAACATTAATATAGCCACTTCAGTCTTCTTATGGTTACTGTTTGTATGGTATATGTTTTTCTCTTCCTATTTTTAACCTATCTGTGTCCCTATATTAAAACTGTGTCTTTTCTAGGCAGCATATACTTGGGTCTTACTTCTTTACCCATTCTGACAATCTCTGTCTTTCATTTGGAATGTTTAGTCCTTTTACATTTAATGTAATTATTGATTTGATTGCATTTAGATCTATATTTTTTCTTTGTTTTCTATTTGTCTCATCTGTTGTTGTTCTCTGTACTGCTTTCCTGGCTCTTTTTGGGTTAATATTCAAAAAAATTTATCTGTTAGTCTTTTAGCATTTTAAGTGATTGCTTAGACATTATCATATATATTCCTAACCTTTTAGAGTCATAGAGTTAATATTTTATCACTTCATGTAAAATGTAAGAGCCTGATAGTCTTATAGATCAGTTTACCACCTACCCCTCTGTCATTTATATCTATTTGATATAGATGTCAAATTAGTTAGTTGTCACATGCATTACTTCTCTGTATATTATAAACCCCACACTACAATGTTACAACTTTTGCTTTCATCTCATTTTGTTTAAAGTTTTGCAATTTTAGGTATCAGCACATGATAAGAACTTAATAAATACTTGTTAAACAAGTATTTCATTTCTAATCATTTCTGGGGCAAGACTGAAAACCAAGGCCTAGTTTGTAGCTCTAGTAGACTCTTTGTTTCTGAAACTGTCTATGTGTATGTATAAATCAATGAGAAACCTACTGAAGGCTTCTTTTTTGGAGCACCCAACTACAGGCTTTCACCTCACAAATTAGACTTGTCCATCCTCTTTTTTGATTTAAATTTCAGTGACCGTCCAAACCTCCTTCGTCTCACACAAACCAGTTCCCTGTATTTCTTCATGCAAAATCAGATATTTATGGCATGTACTTTATTATCACACTCTGGCATCAAGCTGTCCATAAAATTAATCTTTTTTGCTTTTTTTTTTTTTTTGCATTTCTTTCTGAGACTGTATCTTATGCCTTTTCTGCTTTGAGTATCTGTTTTTCCTAAGACTAAATTGTCCTTTTGTGTGGTGCTTTTTCATAACTGAACTTGTGCTTTCTGGAACATTTTCCTCTCTTCTTTCTGTCTTCATGTTTATGCTATTGGCTGGTGGCTTTTGAAGAGTGTTTTTAATTCTTTTCCTCTGATTCCTTGCTGAAGTATTTTTCTGGCTCTGTGTGCCAAAGCCAATGAACTCTACAGAGGCATGCTAGCAATGCCACTGAGAAGCTGTGTGACTTTAGGCCAGTCACTCAATTCCCGTGAGCTCTAATTTATGTGAAATTATCTAAAGTTCCTTCTAGTTCTAACATTCTATGTTCCCATCACTTGAACTGTACCTTTACTGACATACAAACAGTCTTCAATAGGAAGTGGGGTTGAAGCTGCTATGGTAATATTGTCATCTGTTCACACACACAAGTACGCACACACAAGTATACACAAACACGCTCCTCCTCTCTTGTTATTCTCTGACACTTGTGATTTTGATTGTCCTGACTCTTAAATGCTGTTTCTGTTAATCTTTTGATTCTCACCACGTATTTAGCTGCACACTCCTTCCTCTTCAAATACCCTCAGGGCTTATGTTCTTGAAATCTGGGGGCTGTACTCACTTCAGCTACCTGGTAGCCCTCTGCTCCTCCCCTGGCATTGTGCTGACGTGTGCCTACTCAGTCACAGAGAGTTTTTTCCTCCTTAATCCCTTCACCAGACTCTCTCTTTCCAGATGGCCTCACCTGGGACCATGGACTTCCGTTCTGCTATGTCCCCAGCCATTTCCAGTCTATGAACAAAGTGGGCTACATTCTTGTGGGTGACAAGGCCACCACTGAGAAAAGGCCATGAAAAAGTTGGAAAGGTTTATGAAGTCAGTACAGTAAAGAAGAGAGATGGGACTGGCCCAAGGTGAAATTATAACTTTGGGAAAGTGTATTTTCCATACTCTTCCATATCTCTTTCAGATATGTTTCCTTTCTTTGGTACACCACATTTCGTGACATGAGTGCTCTCATACTACCTCCTCCCTTCTTAGGAAACACCACTGGCACCTCTACCTACTTCTCAGGACTCCAAATTCCAGATCACTGCCATGTCTGACTCTTTCCTCCAATCAGACTTACTTGTCTTTTTGTTTTTGAGATGGAGCCTCGCTCTGTCGCCCAGGCTGGAGTGCAGTGGCGTCATCTCGGCTCACTGCAAGTTCCGCCTCCCGGGGTCACGCCATTCTCCTGCCTCAGCCTCCCGAGTAGCTGGGACTACAGGCGCCCGCCACCGTGCCCGGCTAATTTTTTGTATTTTCAGTAGAGACGGGGTTTCACCATGTTAGCCAGGATAGTCTCGATCTCCTGACCTCGTGATCCGCCCGCCTCGGCCTCCCGAAGTGCTGGGATTACAGGGGTGAGCCACCACGCCCGGCCAGACTTATTTGTCTTATGAACACTCCTTAAGAGCTCTATTTTCTGCTAACCAATTCGAGAAACATCTGTATTAAAGGCTGACAATGGTTCAAAGAGTTTCCTTTCCTGAATAATATAACAACATGTAAAAAGGAATCAGAGGATCTCGATTTGAAACCAAGCTTTTCTGCTTTCTAGCTAGGTGAACTTGACCAAGTAATTTACCCTCTCCTGAGTATCAGTTTCCTTTTTCTTAAAATGAGAGAGAAAACGTTTTTAATGGGGTTGCTATGAGGTTATAGATACAGTGTAAGCAAGCACTGTTTGTAAGTACTGTGCGAGGATAAAGGATTTTGAGGCCAGTTCATTTGGAAAAAGAGACATCTAGAATGATCACTATGCTAAAGTTGCTTCTTTTTAAACTTTTTTTCTGTTTATTATTTTTTTTTAATTTATTAATTTTTTTTAGGAGATGGGGTCTCACTGTGTCACCCAGGCAGGAGTGCAGTGGTGTGATCATAGCTCACTGCAGCCTCTACCTCCTGGGCTCAAGCAATCCTCCTACCTCAGCCTCCTGAGTAGCAGGGACCACAGGCATGGGCCACCACATCCAGCTATTTTATTTTTTATTTTTGTAGATATGGGGTCTCACTATATTGCCCCGGCTGGCCTCAGACTCTTAGGATCAAGTAACCCTCTTGCTTTGGTCTCCCAAAGTGCTGGGATTACAGATATGAGCCACCGTGCCCAGCCAATTTTTTTTCCTTGAATAATGAAGGGGAAAGAGAAGAAAATGTGAAGAGAGTAACTGGTAAGATTTGATGAGTAGGAAGTAAGATTTTTGGATACAAGTTCCCCTATCTGGCTATCCATCCACTTTCTGGAGAAAGGACTCACCCAGATGAATATAATGAGTCCTGTTTATTGAATGTGTATTATGTGCCAGACAACTTACGTACAGTGTCTCCACTTTTCAAAGAAACCCTTCCAAACCCTAGAGAAGGAAATGGCTACTCAAGAATCATGGGCACTTTTTCCAAGACGGCATTGCTGTGGGTGGTAGAGCCAGGTTCCAAACTCGGCTTTGTCTGATTCCAAGGCTGGTGCCCTTTTCCCCATACCACCCTGATCTTACTTCCCTGAGAAAGCTTAATGATGCACCTCGGGGGCCTCACTCCACCCCGGGCATCTGGATCTCCTTCAGAATGTACTCAAAACACAAAGAGCAAGCATGTTCCAAAGTAATCTGAAGTTGATTAGCCTGAAGGCCTCTGGGCTCGACCTGTTAGAACTGTACTGAGGGCTGAGTGGTCTCCCGATAACTGGATCCTCTGTGGGGTACCCAGTGGGAAAGGGAATGTGCCTTGGCAAGCTTGAGCTCATCCAATGGTTGGCACCGAAAATTACAAAGTAGAGGAGACTAAAGGAGCAGCTACATCGTGACACTGCATGATTCTTTGATACTGGCGTAATTCCTGCTTGACTGCTGCGTGAGCCACATCACATGTCTGAAGCGGAAGAAGCCTTTAGAGCTAAGTGTAGAGCTGAACTAGGTATTCCTCACGGCAAATTTCTCAGCCAGGTGGCCTAGTCCGGAAGTCCCTAAAGTGGCCACCTCTTCACCTACTCATGTTGAATTTGAGTCCAAGTTTACACCCTTCACAGGGAAGGTTCTTAAGGGTGACTTTCCCTCACACCTGGCCAAGTGCCAATGTCATGGCACCGAGGCAATGTTTGAAGATAACTATGGTGATGAATCCTGTTCGGGGCAGAGAATGAAGTAACTACTAGCAAGGGAGATTTATTTGATCGTTTAAAACCCTGATGGCACTGAAACAGACTAAACCAAACCCCAAATTTCCTTTAAATGGAAAATCTTTGGTCTGCGAACACAGCCATCTCCATGCCCTCCTAGGTTTTCCTCAGGTAGTGAACTGGTATTGGGGGCTGTTAAGGAAAGGAAACGAGAGAGATCCAAACTGAATTGCCCAAAGCAGATTTCAGATTTCTTGGAGAATTTGCATTCATCTCATGATTTGACTAACCAGCTCCAAGCTGATGCAAACAGCACACACAGACTTTTACTAGGAGGAAGAGATTGAGTGGGAAAGAGAGCTTGTGGATTTCTAGTCTTGGGGGAGGCTCCTCTTTGGGGAGACTGGCAGAGGAAGGATGCTCTGACTTCCCAGGTTGTGTCAAAAGGTAATTACCTTATTTTGGCCAAGGTCTTGACTGAGGGCTATACATCGCTTTAAGAGGTGAAGTGGCAATTCAGTTGATTAGAAACAAAAGGTCTAAGATACCTCGGCAATTGTCATTGGGTGATTTTCCCATTCATAATTTTATAGAATTAGAAGACAGAAATTTAGTGCTGGAAGGGCAGTGTGGATCTGCGTTGTGGGGAGGATTTAGCAGGCAGGAAAAAGGGAAGGGAACTATCATGTATGGGTTAGGATTGTTGCCCATTTTCATCGTTGAATGATTTCCATGGTGCTTTGAGGAAAATAATTCTACAAGAAACCGAGGCTCCAACCTTAGGTGAGTTGCCTGAGATAGTGGTTAGATGGGACACAGCGTGGCTGCTGTTCTTCCTGTTGCAAAAGAGGATATTCTCAACCTGGTCATGTGCACCTTTTCCTTTTCTAGCAAAAGGCCGGGCACGGTGGCTCATGTCTGTAATTCCAGCACTTTGGGAGGCTGAAGCGGGCCGATCACCTGAGGTCAGGAGTTCGAGACCAGCTGGGTTAACATGATGAAACCGCGTCTCCACTAAAAATACAAACATTAGCCGGGCGTGGTGGCGGGTGCCTGTAATATCAGCTACTTGGGCGGCTGAGGCAGGAAAATCGCTTGAAACCGGGAGGCAGAGGTTTCAGTGAGCCAAGACCATGCCATTGCACTCCAGTCTGGGCAACAAGAGTGAAACTGTCTCAAAACAAAAAACAAAAAGACAGAAAAAACAAACCAGGAGTCCAGCAGGGAGCAAGATGGTTGGGAGATTCTCACAGCTTGACCCCCTGGTTCCTCAAATGGCAAGACTTCTAGGGCCTAGCGATGTGGCTCCTCCACATTCAGGGCTCCTTTTTGAAGTGGTGTTCAAATTTCCCAGCCCCAAAACTGAACCCAAATAATACTGTTTTGTGCATAGGGTAGCTGAGTCAGGACTTTCTTAAAAAGAAAGAGAAAACAAAATCAAAGAGCTTGGCATACTAATTTTACATAGAATGAAACCTACACATTTCCTAAAGCTATTGAACTGGAACAAAATCAGATCAAAATATTCTCCGTAAACCTGAGTCAAGCCAGTATTTCCCTTGGGTTGAGTCCATTGCCACAAATAAACATCACTGAGGGTCAGGTGCTCTTCGAGACTGAGAATGTGGCCCCATGAAGGGAGGTGCAGTGAGGATGCCAGGTGGGGACTCAGGCTCAGACAACCCCAGGGTATGGGAGGACTCGGGGTAGCCTCTCACCCCGCTGGACCTCTGACCCTTCATCTGTAAAGTGAGGGGGTTGCAATCCTTCCATGATGTTCAAACTGAAACAAAACAAAACAAAAACCATGGAAACTTTTTTTATGAGACAGTGTCTTTTGGTGGAATCCCAATGTGTAGAAATGATAAGAGCAGAGCTGCTCTGAGTGAAGCAGTGGTTGGTGGCTCAGTAGATCCAGACTAAATTATAGAAATCATAGCAGTTAATATGGAATGTGCTGTGCACTTTTCTAAGCACTTTCTCTGTAATCCCTCCTTTAATCCCCACAACCTTCCTTCTGAGGTGGGCACTATTATTATCATCATCCCGATTTTGCATTTGAGGAAACTGAGGCACAGTGTGGTTAAGTTCATGGCCTGAGGTCACATTGTCACATAGCTAATGACAGCAGGTGTGGGACTTGGGTCCGGGCACTCTGACTGCAGACTGCACCTGTGTAAGTGTCCTGTGCTGTTGCTCTCAGGCCAGCCAGCAGCCAGCTGTGTTGGGCACCAGCCTATGTCAGGGACACTAAATCAGAAGGGAATAAAGCAGCAACTTGGTACCAGTGAACTTGGTACCAATTCTAGTCTCTGTCTAGAATTCCTGATGCAACTGGCAAAATGAAATTTGGACATTGACGTTCAGACATTGCCCATCAGACAGAATTCTCAGGTGGACAAAACCAACATCCTTTCTGGTACTGCCCTCTCTCTAATGACAGTTTTGCTCCACACATAGCAAAGCATGTGCTGAGATTGCAGGCTGTTCACCTGGCTCTGAGACCGTGGCCTCAAAATGCTTTTCCTACGGTTGCAATAGGCTAAAGTTCTGAGGAAAAAAAATGATTGACTGTATAATGCTATTTATCAGGAATGAGTGATTTATTTTATTATCTAATTTGAAAAGTCTTTCATACACTTCCCAAGAGGCTGCCTAGTTCAGATATTCATAAAAGGAAAGAGAAGAGGGAATATGAACTACAGAACAGTGAAAAACGTTTTACCAACATGACAGACAGAGGAAATCATTTTAAAACACATTTTGAAGATGTTTTCCATTGTAGTAGACACGGAATATAGCTCTGTCTTTTATACGTGACTGTTATGAATGGAAAGATACTATCTTTTGAGATAGTTTTAGATAAAATAAAAACTTGATATTTTCAGTGCATATTTCTTATTTTGTACATAAAAGTCTCATCATTTTTTGTTGTTGTGCTTGAGACAGTCTTGCTCTGTCACCCAGGCCGAAGTGCAGTAGTGCAATCTCGGCTCACTGCAACCTCCGCCTCCCGGGTTCAAGCCATTCTCATGCCTCAGTCTCCCAAATAGCTGGGACCACAGGCACGCACCACCATGTCCAGTTAATTTTTGTATTTTTAGTAGAGATAGGGTTTCTCCATGTTGGCCAGGCTGGTCTCAAACTCCTAACTCGTGATCCACCTGCCTTGGCCTTCCAAAGTGCTGGGATTACAGGCGTAAGTCACCACACCTGGCTAAAAGTCTCATTGCTGTTAGTAAAAAATCATTTGCTCTCCACTCCAACTAAATAGATGTTAATTTCATAGTTGAAGAGCAATAGCCCACAGGTGTGTTAAACCATCTCCCTGCTTGGTGTTCCCATCGTCTGATTTCAGTTGGGTCCTTCTCAGGCTCCCAGCTTCATTCTTGAGGCATTCCCCGCCCCCGCCCCCCGCATTACTTCTTATTCCCTTTGGGAAGCCCTGGGGTCACACATAACCAAACACCTACTGATTCAGTTGGCCTTTATGTTGCTGTGTAGCTTTAAGAATCTATGACTTGGAGTCTCAGCATCAAATGGTCTTCCAATATCCTAGGCTACCAGTTCAAATTAGGGCTGCTGCCTATACAACTGCCTGGAGCCACCTGATACTGGCAGGGGGTGGGTGTCCATAAAGTATTTCTGAGAGATTGTGGTTTACTCAGACTCCCTGGACTGTTGAGAGGCCCAGCCCTGGGGAGGTTGGTCGATGAACAGAACATAGTTGATGATTTCCCACTGTCACGATTTCTCTTAATGTTTCATTTTTATTAGTATATTTTTCTATAGTTCCTTTATTTGAGTCCTGTGTGCAGCTCCTGAAGACAGTCCCACTTACCATATAACCAGCATGATTGATTTATGAAGACTTTTTTTCTTTTTCCTTTTTTTTGTATTAACAGCATTTTTGAAGTAAAATTATGTACCATAAAACACACTCTTTATAAGGGTACAGTTCAATAAATTCTAGTAAATGTATAGATTTGTGCAACCATCATGACTATCCAACTTTAGAACATTTCCATTATCTCCAAAAGTTCCCCCTTGCTTGTTTCCATTCAATCCCCACTCCCACCTCCATCCCCAAGTAAACACTCGTCTCCTATCTTTATAGATTTGCCTTTACTGGAAATTTTATCTAACTGAAACTAGACAACATGTGGTCTTTTGTGATGGGCTTCTTTTAACTTAATATGCTTTTTAGTTTCATACATGTTATTGCATCTATCAATGGTTTGTTGCCTTTTTGTTGCCAAGTAGTATTCCATTGCCTGAATCTACCACATTTTATTTATCTATTCACCAGTTGATGGATGTGTGGATTGTTTCTGGTTTTTGTCTTTTTCTTTTTCTTTCTTTTTTTTTTTTGAGACAGAGTCTTGCTCTGCGGCCCAGGTTGGAGTTCAGTGGCATGATCTCGGCTCACTGCAACCTCTACCTCCCAGTTCAAGCAATTCTCCTGCCTCAGCCTCCCAAGTAGCTGGGATTACAGGTGTGAGCCACTGCGCCTGGCCTTTTTTTTTTTTTTTTTTTCTGAGACAGGGTCTTCCTCTGTCACCCAGGCTGGAGTGTAGTGGTGTGAAAACTGCTCACTGGAGCCTCAACCTCCTGGGCTCAAGCGATCCTCCCACCTCAGCTTCCCAAGTAGCTGGGACCACAGGTGTGTGCCAACACACCCAGCTAATTTTTAAATTTTTTGTAGAGATGGGGTTTCACTATGTTGCCCATGCTGGTCTCGAATTCCTAAGCTCAAATGATCATCCCACCTCAGCCTCTCGAAGTGCTAGGATTACAGGCGTGACCTATTATGAATAACGCTGCTGGGCCGGGAGCAATGGCGCACACCTGTAATCCCAGCACTTTGGGAGGCTGAGGCAGGTGGATCACCTGAGCCCAGGAGTTCGAGACCAGCCTAGGCAACATAGCGAGACCCCGTTTCTACAAAAAATAAAAGAAAGCCAGCATGTGGCACACACCTGTAGTCTCAGCTACTTAGGGGGCTGAGATGGGAGGATCGCTTGAGCCCAGAAGTTTCAGGTTGCAGTGAGCTGTGATTGCAACACTGCACTCTAGCCTGGGCAACAGAGTGAGACTCCATTTGAAAATAAAGTAAAATAATGCTGCTATAAATATTGGTGTATAGGTCTTTATGTGGACGTGTTTTCATTTCTTTGAGAAGATACTTCAGCATGAAATTTTTTGGATATGACAAATTTATGCTTAACTTTTTAAGAAGCTGCCAAACTGTTGTCCAAAGTGGCTGTGCCATTTTACATCCCCACCAGCAATGTATGAGGGGTTCCAGCTTTTCACCTCCTAGCCAACACTTGGAATTGACAGTCTGTTTATTATAGCCTTTTGTGGATGACTTGTGTAATCTCACTGTGGTTTTAATTTACCTTTCCTTAGTGACTAATAATGTTGAGCATCTTTTTGTGTGCTTAACAACCATTTCTATAAATTCTTTGGTGAAATGTCTGTTTAAATCTTTTGACCATTTTAAAATCGGGTTGTTGATCTTATGGAGCTGTGGAAGTTTATCCTGGATACAAGTTCTTTATCAAATGACTTGCAAATATTTTCTCCCAGTCTACAACTTATCTTCATTTTCTTAATATGGTGTTTTTTGAGGAGCAAGTTTTAATTTTGATGGAGTCCAATTTATCCATTTTTTTCTTTTGTGGATTTTTTGGTGTCATAGTCAAGAAATATTTGCCTAAATTAAGGTCACAAAGAGTTTCCCTGACTTCCCTCCCATTTAAAACACTTATTAACATACAACTTGCGCCAGCCACAGGCAAGGGGCTGGTAGTAAGAATGTACATAAAATACTCCACCTTTAGAGAGCTCTAGTGGGGGACAGGGGCACATGAGCAATTCACTGCATGGAGGCATTTAGTTGCTTTTCTAGAAGTGCTTGCAGCTGGGCCACCGAGGTAGCACTTAGCTCTCCCAGAGGCATCGGAAGAAACAAATGTCAACTCAGGTGGATGATCTGACATGGGATCTCATGACCAAAATTCTGGTTGAGGGAAAAGGCATGAACATCTCAGAGGACTCCAGGAGGCCATTACTAAGAGGGTTTGGGGAGAGGAAATAGTCTTCTATGGTCTCAGACAAGATTAAGCAGACATTCCTCAGTGGTTTTTACTAACAGAAATCTACCATCTGAATCTGGCAGAGACTGAAGGCCTTAATTAAAAAAAATAAGAAAACAGTGAATCTGCTAAGTCCTAACAAACAGGATTAACTGATTTTAATATCAACATCTTGGACTGTTTGGATGGAAGATCTGCTCATCCATCCTCTCTATCCATTTAGAACATCAAGAATGGCACTGTTAGCGTTCTATCTGCTTTCAGCAATCAAGACCGGTCTTGCTAGAGGCTGAGAGACAGCGATGCTTGGAATTCTCATTGTTTCCCACAAGAATGATGACCATGAGGCATCTGGTCATGAATGTCCATATGAAGGTCCAGGACATGAATAGCTAGCTGTTCCTTCACTTGGTGAAGAGGCTTTTGATCATGTTGTTTACTCTTGATGCTGCCCTGAAAGGGAACAAGCAAACGTCTCACAGAGCAGGACTGGGCCCAGGAACCATTCTAGGGAAGAATTAACAGAGGAAAACAACAAAGAGAGGGGTTCGGTCAGTTTTGCATTACAGTCAGCATTTCGGGGTCTGAAGGGAGACTGCCCTCTCGCTACTCAAAGTGTGGTCCCTGGACCAGCACCATCAGCACTACCTGGAGCTTGTAAAAAGTGCAGACTCTCGGCCGGGCACAGTGGCTCACACCTGTAATCCCAGCACTTCGGGAGGCCACGGCGGGTGGATCACGAGGTCAGGAGATTGAGACCATCCTGGCTAACATGGTGAAACACCATCTCTACTAAAAATACAAAAAAATTAGCCAAGCATGGTGGCGGGTGCCTGTAATCCCAGCTACTCGGGAGGTTGAGAAAGAGAATTGCTTGAACCTGGGAGGTGGAGCTTGCAGTGAGCCGAGATCGCGCCACTGCACTCTAGCCTGGGTGACAGAGCGAGACTCTGTCTCAAAAAAAAAAAAAAAAAACAAAAAAAAACAACAGCGCAGAACCTCAAGCCCCACCCAGAGAGTAGGGTAGAAGAATAGATCTTCTGTCCAGACTTCACAATATACTACTGAAGCAAAATCTGCTTTTTTTCCTGAGATCATCTGATGATCCATAAGCACTTTCAGGTTTGAGAGGCACTGGTCTAGACCAGCGGTTCTAGAGTCCTCTGCAAATGCCCTGGTTAAATGCTCATCCAGGCTCTGCTTAATAATTCCGGGTACAGATAGCCAAGGTCAGTTAGCAGATGAGAATGATCCTTTTATTTTTCTTTTTAGATCAGGCTGGTTAGGCAGATAAGTGGGCATAAGTGGATAAATTGCTGTGCTCTAATTTGCAAGGGCAGGTCAGCTGTTAGAGTTACCCTTTAAAACAGCTCATCTTTACAAGCAAACTGATTGCTTAAAAGGTTTGGAGAAAACAAGATGATGACTTTGGTATGTGATTCTGTGTCCACTTAGCCTCATTCCACACTATATCTACCATTAGGAAAATGCGGCGTTATTGTGTGTGAGTACTATTAATGCAAATTAGTTGTCATCAATTATTTTGAGTTTATTGTTTAAATTGCTACAAGCTCTCTTTCACACTAAGATGAAGAAATTGGTAGCAGTGACTCTCAGACTTCAGTGTGCATCAGAATCACCCAGAGTGCTTGTTAAAACATACTGCTCGGCCCCTGCTCCAAAGTTTCTGATTCCGTTTATGGGGTGGGAACTGATAATTTGCATTTCTAGCAGTTCTCTAATGCTGCATTATAGAAATAGTAGCTTCGAATGCATTTTTAGCACCACAAAAAAATATCTAGACCCTTATTTGATACTGTGCTCTGATCATACAGAATATAGGGCCAAATTTCAGCAATCATTCTCAGGGGATACAGAGTAACTGGGTTAACCTAAATACAAAGGTAAACTAACAACATTTTCTAAGACAGTCGATTTCTTAGACATTTCGAACCTATGTCCAATTTGCTCAACAGCAACGCATTTGCTTCGTTTTTCATTCTTCCCCTTGTTTCCACCCACCTCTGATGGCAGATAGTTCTGGTCAAGTGCAGAATGTTTGATCTTGAACTCCCAAGTGCCCACTGGTTGGCGGGTGGCTCTGTTGGCCAGGTTGGCTGGGACATTCTGAGCATGTGGGCTGGCTCTGAGCGGTGTGATGACTTTCTAGGTCATTACAGTCCTGTATTTAGTCATAGGATCTATCCCAGCCCTTACGCCTTCATCACCTTGTAGGCTTAGACCCCTGATCTCAGCAGATTTAAGGGGCAATTCTATTGTGTGAGGACCAGGCATTGCTAAGTTCTCGGTGAGCTAATAAACCTTCACCACAGCATGGGTCCCAAGCATCTCTGATCGGGGTTCCTCTTGGCAATTTTTCCACCTGTGGCAGCTGCTCAGCTCGGAATGGTTCACTCTGACTTTTCCGGTGCCACTTGTCTAAGGATCGCCTGCAGACTGCTCTGCAGTGGAGGCTTCCTGCCAGGGAAAAGCCATTGACTGCCCTTTATGCCATAATTGAGTGGAGACAGGATTTACCTCATCAGAGCACCTTGTCCGACTGCATTTCATATTATTAAAAACAGAGACTCTGGACTTGTTTTTTTTTTTTTATAAAAAATTTATTGAGATGATGTAATTATAGGCTTTTCTTTAAAAATTATTTGCAACTCACTGGCCCTGAGAAAAGGCATTTTTTTTTTTGTTTTTTTTTCTTTTTTGTTACATTCATTTGATTCAGTCCCTTATAAACCCCACACCTCATAAACAAGAGATTAGAAACTAAACAAAAAGGGGCGGGGGGGAAAGGAAATTCTAGATTCGTTCTGGTTTGCAGGTGGTTGCAGTCACAAAGAGAAATCATCAAGAATGTTCACTTGGCATGTGTGAAAGATTCAGGGGGTCTGCAGTTGTTTAGTGTTGATGCAGTTGGGTCAAGAGTATCAGGTTAGTCTTCTGTGGGTTTTAGGCAGGGATTATTGTGCCCCCCTCCCGCCCCACTGGCTTCCTTGTGTCACAGCCTTTATTTCTACTCCGAAGAGGAGCAGGAGAGAGTGAACAGCCTCTGACTAGCACCAAATGCTTGGGCAAAGAAAACTGCCCCTTCTTCTTGATGTGTTTTCCCAAATCTTTTATCTTCAGTTTGCTGGGTGGGAATGGGCCAGATAAGGTAAGCCCAGGCTGGATCCTGATCCTAATTCCATTCTTGGCATGCTGTCTGCTCCTAGGGCAAGTCACTTCACCTCCCTGACCCCCAGGTTTCTTTTTTGCAAAAGGGAGTTCCTATTTCAAAAATGTATTCAGACTTGGAGCCTAGGCAGTAAAAGGTGGGAATGGTGGTTTACTTCATCATTTCGGTAAATTGTCACAGCCATTTGAATTTCAGCTAAAGCGACATTCTCATTTGGACAAGAGATCAGTATCAAGAGACACTGGATAAGAGGGTTCCAAACATACTGTTGAAAGGAGAAAATCCATTGGTCTGTCATTCCTCTTTTTCTGTGGGGATGCCCTCACCTCCCCAAAGGATCTGGAACATGGGTGATGCCACCTTAAGCAAGACCAAGTCGCCTTGGGTCAAGATCTTAGAGTTCATGTTACCTTCAACATAGCCAGTCTAGCCAACTACCAGTGCTTTCTTCTGATACAGAGGAGACGGCCTGGCTAGCTTGAGATGTAGGAATGAGAACTTCAAGACCCAAGTGAGAGTACAGATCCATCACATGGCAGGGCTCCTCTGCATTTTCCTCTCCTAACTTCCGATTTGTCTCCTGACAACACCCCTAGTCCTTAGTGTTGAAATGAGAAATTTCATGCTGGGTGGATTAGGCAAGTACAATCTAAACTCTGAAAGCAGGGATTATGGCTGATTGAGCTTTGGGTACCTCACTGTGTCCAGCAGGTACTTCATCAAGGTTTGCTAAATTCAATCTGAAATCTTTAGGGTCTGCAGGGTGTAAATACTGTATCCAGGTGCTGGCACTACCCAGGTCTTCTCATAAAGAACAAATGAAGAGGACATTTGCAGTTAGGGGGATTACAAAATCATTATTGGTAGTACAGATGGATATCCCTTACCTGAAATGCTTGAGACCAGAAGTGTTCTGGGTCTTGAATTTTTAAATTTTTTTGTATCTTGGAATATTTGTATATAGATGAGAAATCTTGGGGATGGACACAAAGTCTAAACACAAAATTCACTTATGGGTCATATATACTTTATACACATAGCCTGAAGGTAATCTTATGATATTTGAAATAATTTTCTATATAAAACAATTTGTGTACATTGAACCAGAAGAAAGCAAAGGTGTTAGGTGTGGAATTTTCCACTGATGGTGTCATAGCATTCAAGAAGTTTTGGATTTTGGGGCATTTGGGGGTTTTAACTGTTCAGATTAGGGATGCTCAACCTGTATCTGAATGGGAAATAAAGACTATATTGGAATGAGTGCCTTCTATTTCTTCTTCAAGTGGCTGAAGGTATCATCCTAAGTCTAACTTATTCTCCTGGGATATTGCTTTAAATATAGAAACTCTTGGGGCAAAAGGGAATTTCCCTCCGTAATTCAACTGTAAGATTCTTTGAGCAGTAAGAGACTGAGTTCTTGTGCTTGGGTGAAGAGGCCAGACTGAGAGGCTCTAACCCGAGCAACATCATGCCCTGGTCTCTGATTTCATATTCATACAGAGGGATGCAGTACAAATCCCTTTCTCTCCATTCTTAAAATCAGTGGCCTTCATAATACATCAGGTATTTGGCTTAATCTCTGCATTTGAGATCAAATACCAGTCATCTTAGAGGCTGAATTAGGGATCACCATGTCCTACTGAACGCTCTCAAAAGACACCTGCAGTGTGCTGAAATCTGGCAGAATCTCATCACCATTCAAGCAGACTGAGACCCGCTCACCTCACATAGAAGGCCCCTGACCTCCTGGAAGGTCAAATGGTGGGGCACCTGTGACAGTAGGAGTGGGTTGGCTATGCCCGTGTGTCTACCTGTGCTCTGATAAGAGACAGGGACAGACCAAGGCTGAAGGGAGCCTTGATCAGTTCAATTCCAGTGTCCTTGAACCACAGTCCATCTGTTCGCACCCTAGGTTGGTGTCCTTGTCAGTAAGGCCCAGGGAAAATTCCTCTTGCCTGTGTGACCCAAACTCTACAGGTCTGACTCAACTCAGAAAAGGCTGCGGAGAAGCCCGGGGGTCTGGTAACTTCCCTGGGAGCTGCTGCTGAGGGCACATACGTATCCTGGAGGAGCTGTGAGTTGCTCCCCCAGCTGAGTGGAGGAAACAGAGGGGAACGAGGAGGGGGTGCTTTGTAAGGCAGATCTAATCTGGATTAAAAGAAATTGTATTCCAAATATTGGATTTCTGAGACCTATATTGGAAGAGTCAATTTAGATGGCTAGAAAAGGAAAAAAAAAAAAAAATCTAAAACAGCTTTCTAAAAATATCTGTTATAAAAAATACTAAGAAGTGGCACTACCCTCATTTTACAAGATACCATCGATCTTATTTTGAGGTGAAAAAGAGCCACAAATGGGTCCTTTCCGAGACATAGCTATGAAAGAAAGAAAAGTAATGGATCCGAGGAATTTCCTGTCTGCCCAGGGTGGGCAAACACTGATTGCAACTGAGACTGCCCTTTGGGATCCTCCGTCTCCAATGCTCTGTGTCCAGTGGAGACGAGGAAACTTTAAAAAAGGCTAGGAACTGAAAAAAAAAAAAAAAAATCAGGCAAAGGCATGAAACTGACGGCAAGATGGCCTTTGGAATGGAGCAGAGAGGATCTTTCCTCACCAGCCTCTGTTACCTGCTTTGGAAAAATCAATCTCCACTGCAGAATATTTTTGCCCAGTTTCTAGACTGCTGGGCCTGTGTGGTCTTTTCATATTTTCCACTTTGCAGCGCTCCCAAGCTAATCCCAACTGCCGAGGCCTTCCAAGTAACTTGGACGGCCTTCCGTCCTTATCTTACGCCTTAGACGCATGGTTCTCACAGTCATCTCAGGGGTGGCTCTCTAGACTAGCATGTATCTGTCTGCAGTACAGCAGCATCTGTGATGATTCTGGCCTCCCTCAGATGGGTGGCCAAATGCTGGGATGTGGGTTGGATTCTGTACTGCTGGCCACAAAGCACCCAGGTCACTGATTCTGTTTAGGTGCCAACAACCCCCAAGACTCTCCAAGAGGCTGAACTCTGTCAGAAGGCATCTGAATCGCAACAGCAGGCAGGGAGGGAGGACAGAGGGGACCAAGGGAAGAACAGAGCAAGAGAGAGAAAAAGAGAGCTCTCCTTTTCATTTTATCTTTTTTAAAAGCATTTTTTTTTTTTTTTTTCAGCCAAGACCCAACAGTAACAGGAATACACCTGATCCGTGTGGCAGGAAAAAGAGGAACCTGAACCCCTCTGCAAGTATTTCTCTTTCCTGACCAGCTGGGCTTGCCGCACTTTGTGAGATTTGCAAAAAATATATATATACTAGATATATATTTCCATAGGAAAACAACATCGGATGTCTTCCCCTAGATGAATGATGAAGAGTCAAACTGCATGTTCTTAAAATAAAAACAAAAACACCATGAAACTAACAACGGTGGAAGGGTGAGGGTGAGGAATTACAGATGGAGATTCCAAATGAGAAGGAAACGTGACATGCGAGTCCCGGGCTCATGCCCTCTGCCAGAATTCCAGCCCCGCCTTTGCTGGGTGGTTTGTCCAAGGTGCTCCAGGGTCCCTCTTCGTCTGCAAGAGAAGTGTCCCTGCCATTTCCGGGTCGCTTCCTTTTCCACTCTCCTCAGCCCGCCTGCTCCGTCACACCTCCAGCAATCCTGGTGGGCAGGGGCTCCCTGGGCTGCTGGCCCGCTGAGGTGGACTGTTGGCTCCTTCAGCATTCATCTTCTTGGTATATTTGTTCATCCAGCTCCTGGGACTCTAGGTGCTCCAGACGGTCTGTTCGGCCACTCATGATTTCATCTGGGGTTTTCATAAACCTTTGGAAGAAGTGGAGGAGTTAAGAGATTCCATTTTCCTAAAGCTGTCTTTACTTTGAACTCTAGCCTGTGTATAAAGCAAGTCTCCATCATCTTATACAGCTGGAGAGCTACTGAACCCCGAGATTAACGCTAACTTAGTGCAAATTAGGAAAAGGTACCCCTTTCTCTGACTGTCTAAAAAGTGGCAAAATGATTATTTAAAAAGACTAGGGCCAGGCATGGTAGCTCAGGCCTATAATCCTAGTGCATTGGGAGGCCAAGGTGGGAAGACAACTTGAACCTAGGGAGTTTGAGACCAGCTTGGGCAACATAGCGAGACCCCACCTCTACCAAAAAAAAAAAAAAACAAAACAAAAAACCAAAACGAAACACAACAACCTGGGTATGGTGGTGTGCACCTGTAGTCCTAGTTACTTGGGAGGCTGAGGTAGGAGAATCCCTTAAGCGCAGGAGGTTGAGGCTGCAGTGAGCTATGATCATGCCACTGTACTCTAACTTGGGTGACAAAGTGAAATCCTAATTATTTAAAAAAAAAAAAAAAGTCTAGGATGTCTGTGAGGTAGTGAGCACCCTTTGGGACCGTGTGGTGTATTACTGCATGACCATACAGGAAAGCCTTTGTCCAGACCATGTATATATGTTTCTTTCTTTTACAGGATTAGATTTTACAGACTCACGAGAGCTGTATATCCTCTTCCATTCCAGACTGTGAGCCCAGGAAATGGTATTCAAAACTTACATTTCAAAGGATATAGTTAAATGTTAAGTGAAAAATGCTGACAATAGGACAATTTAGTGGAGCTTCTGGAAAATTAGAAAGGCAAAAAAAGAGAGAATCTTTTACAACGTTATCACGGATTCACCCAAATGACAGCAATGAACCTTCGTTAGTCTGTCTACCTTTGCAACTGGGTGTACAGCAAGCCTCATCTTCCTGTTCAATGGGTTAAACTGGAAGTGACATCAATGACATGTTTCGACCATGATTTACAATGGCTCAGGAAGGCAGCCTGGTTGCAGATATTCCGCCTGCACTGTAGGAGCACCCTTTCCAGTCCCCCTCTGTGCCTGCATACTTTTCTCTCCCCATATACTCTGCCCTGTACCACTATCTTAGAACTTACATTTTCTCTCATTCATCCACGTGCAAAAGCCTACAAGGACCACTCAACAAGTCAAGGGTACATCCTTTTGCTCTGCTCATCGGGTTCTTCTACCATCTTTACCTAGGAAGCTCTTATTTTCCACTGTTCACCAGTATGAACCCACTGCAGTCTAGCGGTCTAGGCTCTTGTATAAATTATGGCACACGCTCTCCTACACATCTTCAGCTTTTCCCTTATCTGGAGCCCTCCTGACTCTTCTCACGAGTTGAGTCCTACTCATTCTTTGTGTTCTGCCTCCTCATCAAAGAGCTGCTTAATGGCACTAGTCCATGATTTCAACACTTAAACATCCATCTTCAACACGGAAACATCTTGTGAAGAGTACTCACAATTCAACACCTCACTTGATTACATACTAGGTCTTACACCAAGAAACCTTCATTTTGTGGCAAGTCTGGCTTCTAACATTCATTTCCTCAAAAAGGACTCATCTCTCCCTCACGAAGAGCACTATTCTTCTTTTACAGAAGATCTTTTGTTGGAAGCCTATCAATCTTCTGGCTACTACTGCTTTTCCTGCTCATTGTTGGCAAACTTCTCCAGCAGTATGATCTGTAGCATCTGCAGTCTTTCTCCTCTTTTATCCCCTAACTAAAATTTCTCCCTCCACATCTGAAGTCAATAAGGAGCCCCTCTCAGCCAGCTCCACAGATGTGCTGTGCTTGGCCCCCCAAACTACCCCTTTCTTCTTTTGATGACTTTCCCGTATTAAGCTTCTGATATTCCACACCAGGCTGTCAATAAGCATTTATTGAAAGGTGTAATACAGAATGATAAAAAATAGAATCCTCTACCTTCTAGGAGCTTATAGTCTAGTTGTCAGAGAGAAGGGCTTCACACATGTTAATTACAGGCTGAGCATCCCTAATCCAAAAATCGGAAACACTTCTGGTCCCAGGCATTCCAGATAAGGGATACTCAACCTGTATTAAAAATATAAATCATGTAGTTACTCTAGCTACTCTGGAGGCTGAGGCAGGAGGATTGCTTGAGCCCAGAGTTTGAGGCTTCCGTGAGCTATGACCACACCACTGCACTCCAGCCTGGGCAACAGAGTGAGACCCTGTCTCTAGAAAAACAAACAAGTTGGCCAGGCACAGTGGCTCACATCTGTAATCCAAGCACTTTGGGAGGCCAAGGTGGGCAGATCACTTGAAGCCAGGAGTTCGAGACAAGAGTGGCCAACATGGCGAAACCCTGTCTCCACTAAAAATACAAAAATTAGCCAGGCATGGTGGTAGGCACCTGTAATCCCAGCTACTAGGGAGGCTGAGGCATGATTATTATGAGAATTGTTTGAATTCAGGAGGTGGAGGTTCCGGTGAGTTGAGATTGTGCCACTGTGCTATAGCCTGGGTGACAGAGAAAGACTTTGTCTTAAAAAAAAAAAAAGGAAAGAAAAGAAAAGAAAAAAGCAAAAGCAAATCATATCCCTTGGGGGCCCAAGGGAACCCAAGCGATGATGGAAGATGATAGCTATGTGTGTTGGAGCAGCCGAAGAAGGCCTCATTCAGGGCAATAGACTTGAGGTTGAGCCTTGAGGGTATAGGTATTAAAAAGGCAAAAGTTAAAGGAATCGTATTAGTGTTGTAGGGCAGCTGACAGTTTGTATTATGGTTTCATGAGGCAGAGGAGTGGACCAGACAGAAAGACATTGTTAAGTGAATCCCGATGTGAATCATGAAGTCCAGACATCAGCTTCCACTGCCAGGGAAGCCTTTGCCTTTTTCTCATCTCCCAGATCTCATGAAACTGCTTGTCATTGAAAGACTCCAACCTGGGACCTTCTGGCAAAAAGCCCTGGGAAATGTAGTTCCCAGGCTTCTAGCCTCTGCAACACAGAATAGAGTGGGAATGGTGCTGAAGAGCCAATGGTCAATCTAGCACAATGACTGGGATACAGGAAGAGTCAAAGGGAACTCTAGTTTCAAAGTTGGTTGCTTTAAACAGCAGTGATGCCTCTGATGAGTAAAGAATTCAATAATTCTGGGTGGAATTTATTTTTTCTTTTTTTCTTGAGATGGAGTCTCACACTGTTGCCAGGCTGGAGTGCAGTGGCGCAATCTCGGTTCACTGCAACCTCCGCCGCCCGGGTTCAAGCAATTCTCTTGCCTCAGCCTCCCAAGTAGCTGGGACTACAGGTGTATGGTACTACGCCCAGCTAATTTTGTGTTTTTAGTAGAGATGGGGTTTCACCATGTTGGCCAGGATGGTCTCGATCTCTTGCCCTTGTGATCCGCCCGCCTTGGCCTCCCAAAGTGCTGGGATTACAGGCATTAGCCACCATGCCCGGCCTCTGGGTGGAATTTCTAATCTGAGATGAGTTTCTGTTTTGAAGGTGTAATGTCTGAAATACTTAAATGTGACACTTAAGTGGACACAGCCTACAATAAACTCTTGGATATTCAAATTTGGAATTTCAGGGAGATTTTAGAGTTGGATGTAGAGATTTAAGAGCCTAACCACTGAGGTGATAAATGAAGTTGTGTGTTGGGATCAATTCATCCACAAAAAAGGTATAGAGTGGGAACAAAGGGAGCCAAGGACTGCATTTAGGTTGAAGGATGAAGAAAAGGCATCAGTAGAGCCAGAGAAGGGAGGGTTCTTTTTTTAATTCCTTCTATTCTGTTTCCCTTTCTTGAATAGCCTTTCTCGTTTCTTTTGAAGATCTTAATTGCTTTTACTATTCCTAAGTTACCATTCCTTCTCAATGCTAAAGACCAGGTTCTCCGCTCTTTCCAATAAATTAATCATATCAGTGAGCTCATCTGTTCATACATGGTATCACTTCCTACCTGTATACAGAAAATTCACAATCTACATTTCTAGCCCCATCTGTCACTCTCTTCTGTCCCACCTGCCAAAACCCATCACCCAAGATTGTGTTTGTTGATGTCACTTCTACCAACCTGCACTTGGTCCCACTAATGACTACTACCAGCACCAGAGGTCTACTTCTACGTCTCCTGACTGGTCCTTCAGATCCCCCATTCTTCTAATTCTTTCTCCTCTCTTGCACAGTACTTGGAATCGCAATCTATGTGGCAGGCTAACTGGTTATCTATGAGGATAACTCATTATGAGGAATTCTGGAGAGAAAAATTCTAGTACAGCAGCTTGTAGACTTTTCTGACTATGATGCATTATAAGAAATAGAAATGTATTTTACATCATGACTCATCACGTACATACACACCTGGAACAACATTTTCATGAATCAACTGTCATTCTTGCTACATGTGATGCAGTCTGGCATTTTCAGCTCTATCCTATCCTATTTTTATTTCATTAAAAAAAAAAAGCTGTGATGGACCCATTCAATCTATTTCGTGACTCACTGTGGGTCATTACCTGCATTTTGACAAATACTGGTTCAGAAAGTTGTCTTACAGGGTTGGTAACCTGGAAGTCTAGGGTTAATTCCTTGTTTTGCCATTGACTTTGTGCTTTTAACTACACCGGACTTTAATGCTACATAATATTATTTGATCACTGCGTTATTTTAAAGGTGAGTCAGATTCTGTTCATTTAGTTTTGGCTTTATTACAGGACAGACATAAGTTAAAAAATAATTTCCTTAAATCCTAACAAACCAGTACCCGGTATTCAGTTTGTAGCAATGATTGGCTTTGGGTATCCGATAGGCAGGTAGAGATCTTAACAGTCTCCCCCCACTCCCCGTTCTTTAAAGAAAACAGCATCCTCCCAAAAGAAGGAAAGGAGAAAAAGGAAGTGCTACCTGAACAAAAGCCTTTGTCCTGGCTCCTTCCTGATAATGTTTAGTTTGTAGTAGTGGCGCAGGGCTCTGGACATTTTCTCATAGGTCATGTTTGTTCTGTTCTGTTTGTTCAAAGGAGGAAGGGAGAAAAAAGCACAAAGACACAATGAAATGAACCTCAGAAAAGGCACTGGGGGAGCTATTAAAATAAAAGCTCTTCAGCTGCTGCCTGTGGCCCTGCCAGTTTGGGAAGCTACCTGCTAATCTGCTGCCTTCCAGGCACATCTGTCCCCACCGTTTAGCTTTTTATATTCCCTGTCACCAAGGTTTACTCCTAAGGTGAATCACCCTTTGTCCAAAGTCCTGGAGCCCTAGCTAATAAAACAGATCCCATAGCAGCCTCCCTTATTTCCTTTTCCCAAGACTGCTCTCTGCTCCGCCTAAGGAATTTCCTGCAGGTTCCCCCTATCTCTGGGTCACCCTTCACCTTCTGACCCACACAGCATTTCTTTTTTTTTGTTGCAATGACCTTTTCTCAAACTTGTGTTTCTGGTCTGTCGTTTTAAGGAAGACAATTTTTTTGTTTAAATTCCTGTTGTGGAAGCAAGAATACAGTGGTTCTGGGCCTGAGGCAATGGTACAATGTGGGAGTAGCAGAGGGATTTTTCTCAGTGACTCACACATGGAAGTATCTGTCAGTGGGGCCTTGCCATATTTGGTCATGGTCTGCATTACCCACTGCCTTCTTAGAAGGCTGCAGGTCTGGGCACACCTGGCTGGACCTCTCTGCCTTCTCACTCAGCAGATTGAGGTTGTGCCACCACCGTGCCAACATCAGGCTTTGCTTCAGGTCCACCTATCGGCTGGCCTGGATCACGGCTACCCACTTTTTACATCTCCACACTTGAGCAGTCTTCCTTACTGCAAAAGACTTTATTCAATGCCATTCCCTCCTCTCAGTTTGGAAAATTGTGGGGCAAACTTCTTGCATTGCTTGCTTATAAAGGGGATGTTTTACAGCCAGAATGTAAGTATTTCCTATGAAGAAATGGGCTTTGGGGAACATGGGAGTTTCTAACTGAGCAGAAAAGAAGTGGCACTTCCCAAAGGTCCCCTGTGAGTCACAGAGTCTTGCCGTACTTCCCTTTTACCCAGTCCCTAACAACAGTGGAGGTGACGGGATCAGGTCAAGGGGAGTGGAAACAAGAGTCACTCATGATGCAGCCCAGTAAACCAGGATATGTGAGTTAATGGGCACCTGGTCTCAGGAACAAATGGAAAGATGCATCTTTAATTATTTCCTTCCCTTTGCAACTGCCTAATTGCTTGCCTAGCAAGGAATAAACTAAATAAGTATGGGCAGATGTAAAAAGCAGAAGATAGACGATTATCCTCCAATCCAGGGATAAAGACTTCATTTCAGCACTAGTTTATGCAACAGATATCTGCTGCCCTTTTACCTTATGGTTTCCCCACAGTCGAGCCAGTCCGTTGGGATCCACTATCCGGAATATTTTGGATTCTTTGTCCTCCCATCGGATGAAGTTTTCGTACCGGCTGTCAGAAAGCAACTGATAGACGTAATCCCAAAGCAGTCTACAGTCTACAGAGGAAAAGGGCAAGAAAACACTGTTGAAAACGTTTCTTGTTGAGTCACTAACCAGAAGAATCAAAAAACAATCCAGCAACTGCTTCTGCCTAGCTTGAGTTGACTGATTGTCTAACTTCCTTGTTTTACAGGGAAGGAATGAAGGCCCAGAGAGATGGAGGGAGGTCCTGTTGTGTGACCTTTGACCCACTGGAGGCCTCAGAGATGATCCAGGCAACAGCCTCCCTCCACAGATGATGATACAGTGACCTGGAAGTCCACAGTCGTGACCCAAACTTAAATCTGGGCAGAGCCCATGTGAAAGACGGGAAGCAAGTTCTAACTGTGAATGAACGGGCTCTGAATGTGTGTTAAATGCAGCCTGGAAGGAGAAAAGGGTGGAAAGAGGGTCCTGATGTTACAGAGAGAGCTGTGTGGTAAAAAATAGTGGGATGAAAAGATTATCCTGGTGTTGGTGGGAGACGGATGGATAAAGATGAGAAGGCTGGGGTAGGCTAAAAACACAGCAAAAACGAGTGAGGAGTGAAAAACGGTGGGAAAAGAAAAATTATGTGGCTTGGTGACTCTGTGGGAACTGTGGCTAGCATGGTTTTAAAAAGAAATACAGATATGCTCATTCTATCACACTTTGGAGACTTTTAAAAAATGTTTTGATACAATGGATCATGGCAGAAAGCAGCCCAGTGCAAAAATCACTTTCTCCATTTGCAGAACTGATGTTTGAACACTCAGTCAGGCAATGGATATTTATTAAGTGTTAAGTGATTTAATATGGCCTAGGCATGGTGTTGGGCCTTGGCTTTCAGCTGTGGGTTTGTAAATTAAAAGAGAAGACACGGCCGGGCGTGGTGGCTCACGCCTGTAATCCCAGCACTCTGGGAGGCTGAGGCGGGTAGATCACTTCAGGCCAGGAGTTTGAGACCAGCCTGACCAATGTGGTGAAACCCTGTCTGTACTAAACATACAAGAAATTAGCCAGGCATGGTGGCGTGTGCCTGAAATCCCAGCTACTTGGGAGGCTGAGGCAGGAGAATCGCCTGAACCTAGGAGGCGGAAGTTGCAGTGAGCCGAGATCGTGTCACTGCACTCCGGCCTGGGCAACAAAGCGAGACTCCATCTCCAAAAAAAAAAAAAAGGACGACGATGTGATGTGCACCTTCCCCTTGTTCTAGGACTTTCTGGATGTGTGCAATGAAAGTGTATGGTTGCCCCCCAGCAGAACCTGGAGAGGTAGCTGGGGACAGATGTGTGCCTTCTAGGTTGAGTTAAAGATTAACTGGCCTCCAGATGAGGAGAAGCAACATCAGTTTCCAGGTGTTCACTGCATGATTCTGGAAATGCGCACTTTTTATAGGCACTCGTCAGAATGGCTGGTGATGGAAGATCCATTACTAAATGCCAAGTATGAACTCAGCACTTTACCTGTATTATTTCTGATCCTCAGAGAGGTTGAAATAACTTGCCCGAGGTCACAGGGATTTGCACTCTGGACTCCTGCACTACAGTGTTCTTTCTTTTTCACTTTGGGCGAGGCCTGGGCCTGGCACATTTGAAAGGGGAGTGTCCAGTTGAGACTTGGAATATATTACAGCCAATACATCTGCATTGCAGAGAAAGACATACACCCTTCTCTGGGGGTATATTTACAA
Source organism: Mandrillus leucophaeus (assembly GCF_000951045.1). Taxonomy (NCBI): domain Eukaryota; kingdom Metazoa; phylum Chordata; class Mammalia; order Primates; family Cercopithecidae; genus Mandrillus; species Mandrillus leucophaeus. The sequence continues at coordinate 1,954,140 of NW_012104599.1, forward strand.
GGGGAATTCAGTTGGGCCATCCTGAACATGTTTGTTAATCTTCCTGAGGTTCCATTGCCTCACTTATGAAGTGGGAATAACAGCACTTACTTTACAGGATTACTGTATTAGTGATAATGGGAGGGAAGAGAAAGTAATAAAAATAACAACGGTATTTAGTGGGTGCTATTTGTGGGTACTGTGCTGTGGCTTCGACAAGCCTGGTTACATCTGACCCTTATGCCACCTTATGAGGCAGGTGCTGTTGCTATTCCTATTTTATAGACCAGGAAGCTGGGGCTGGGAGGGTTTGATGATTTACTCAGAAGGACACAGCTTACGAATGACACACAGGATTCTTGGCTCTGTATGACCCCAGAGCCCATGCTATGACACACTTCCCACTGCAATTTCTAGTCTCAGAGAAACTCGTTAATGGGTATACGTTCGTAAAATCTTAGGGCTTTGCAGAACAAAGTACACCTGCTCAGTGTACCTTTTCTAACTCCAGCATTCTCTTTGAACAGCAGAAGACACTGGCAGAAAAATGTGGCATTTTCCAGAAGCTTAATCTTTCAAGGAACTACCATTAAACGTACAGCGACCCTAAATCTCTAGTATCCCTTATGGTATCCTTTCTTCTGTATTATCTGTGTTTAAACATTAATGTAGTATGTCACTGATTGTGTTTTGGAAAAGGACAAGTGGCCTCCTTCTTAAAACAATGACACCATAGTTCTGGAGTGTGAACTCCATTCTAACAACAGAAGCTGTCCAGACACTTCTATTGCCCACCCCATCTTGCCATGGCTGCATTCTGTATTGCCAGAGGGCAGGCTGAGGTGGGGGGTGTGGAGAAGATGAGTAACCGGAGCATCATAAGTACCTTGAGAAATCAGTGTCCTACTGTAGACTGAGAATAATCTAGCTCATTTTTTTTTTTTTTCTTGAGACGGAGTCTCGCTTGGTCGCCCAGGCTGGAGTGCAGTGGCCGGATCTCGGCTCACTGCAAGCTCTGCCTCCCGGGTTCACGCCATTCTCCTGCCTCAGCCTCCCGAGTAGCTGGGACTACAGGCACCCGCCACCTCGCCCGGCTAGTTTTTTTTGTATTTTTGTAGTAGAGACGGGGTTTCACCATGTTAGCCAGGATGGTCTCGATCTCCTAACCTCGTGATCCGCCCGTCTCGGCCTCCCAAAGTGCTGGGATTACAGGCTTGAGCCACCGCGCCCAGCCAATCTAGCTCATTTTTAAGGTATTTGAAGGAGGATGATTCTAGTTTCTAGGCAAAGCAGTAAAAAGTGGCAAAGTGTCTTTTTCCCTTGCAAGCATCTTCTTGTCTTGAGTCACTTTCACTATAAAGGGAAAATAGAGATCTGCTGTGGTCTGAATCTTCATGTCCTCCCCAAATTCATCTGTTGAAATCCTAACTGCCAAGGTACCTTTGGGAGGTGATTAGGTCTTGGGGGCTCCACCCTTGTGAGTGGGATTAGTGCCCTTTTAAAAGAGGCCTGCGGGAGACCCCTCACCCTTCCACCAAGTGAAGACACAGAAAGAAGATGCTGTCTATGAACCAGAAAGTGGGCCCTCACCAGAAGCCTCATCTGCCAGGGCCTTGATCTTCCCAGCCCCCAGAACTGTGGAGCAGTCCGTGTCTACTGGGTATAAACTACCCAGTCTATGGCAAGTTTGTCAGAGCAGCCTCAAAAGGACTAAGGCCAGAACTCAGCTGTGGCTTAATATTTCAGTGTTTCTCCTACAATCAAACGGCAGATATATTTTAATTTTCCATAATCTCTTCCAACTGGAAAACATCTGACAAAATCAAATCTTATCACATAAAGTGCCTGTAAATTAGGGCTGGGCGTGGTGGCTTATACCTATAATCCCAAAGTTTTGGGAGGCAGAGGCGGTAGGCTTGCTTGAAAGCCCAGGAGGAGTTCAAGACCAGCCTGGGCAACATAACGAGACCTCATCTCTACAAAAAAATTAAAATTTTTCCGGGCGTAGTGGTACATGCGTGTAATCCCAGCTAGTTGGGAGGCTGAAATGGGAGAATTGCTGGAGCCCAGGGGTTTGGGGCTGCAGTGAGCCATGATCAACCCACTACGCTCAGCCTGGGCGATAGAGTGACAGAGTGAGACTGTATCTATAGGGGAAAAAAAGCCAGTAAATCAGGAGGAACAAAGGCAGTGTGTGTGCAACCCCTCCCATGTCTCCCTATAGGTTTACAATCATTTTCACTGCAAATAGGCCAACGACACCATTGGATTCCTCTGGATTGGGAATGTGATTTTCTAGTGTGTTTATTTTAATAAATTTCAGCAATTAAGAAACTACCTGGTTGTCTTTTACAGTTTGATATAAAGACATTTTGCCCATATGAAGGTGACTGACATCACGGCAGCCCGCCTGACTCCAGGCGGAAGGCACCCCACTCAGAAGCCTACCGTAGAGCTAAAACAAAGCGGAGAGTTTTCCATCCACAAGCATGGGGGTTTTCACTGCATGTTTCTGTTGCTTCTCTTTTACTGTAATGGTACGTTCCACTACTCACCAAACAGTGAAATGTGAACCAGACCATTTCTCCATGTAAGGGCTTAACCTGCGCTGGGCTACCATGTTGGTTTTTCGGAGGCATCAAACCAGGACCTAGAATGTTACCTACTTATCAGATGGCAAAGGAAGGGCAGGGCTTCCAGAGAACGCCGTTTCCCTGTGAGCTTCAAGAACATTTGTATCCGGCGAACTTTTTCCTTTCATAAATGTGAAAACAACCCCAAACAAGCTGCCAATCGATCATTTTAAATGACATTTAATCCAGCAAAGCCAACTTTAGCTGAGTAATAAAAATATGTCGACATTCAGGACATATTGAATTACCCAGTCACTAACGGAGAGAGCAGTAGGAATTTTGTGGCATAAAGCAGTTGTTTCAAGCTCAGAGTATAAGTGGCTTTTATAACATTATTGATTGTTTTGTTTCTTTGGTAAAAACGATGCCTAGATGATAAAAATAACTGCCTGACCACACAACAGATTTTTTTCCTTTTTTTTTTTTTTTAAACAATTGACATTCAAGCCATGTCAGTTATTTTTGTTTCTAAGATTTCTATTAAATAAAAGGCAGATCCTCCTTAGGTTCCTAGATCCTTTAGAGGCTGCTGTCACGGCTCACCTGGAATTTTTCAGCCTTTTCGGAATCCATGTCTGCATAGATACAATGTTCTTTGATCATCAATGTAAATGCACAATACTATATAATAAAGCGCACCACACTCTATAAATAGAAGTTCAATCCACTTCAAAACACTTGAACATATATGTATAAAATGTTTTTGGATCACAAGGTATTAATTTTAAGTGCATTTTTCTTAAACTAAAGGGCTTTCTTCTATCTCAAGGCACATGGATATTTTAAAGAAATTTCTACTATTTGCATTTTCTTGTCCAGGAGAAGTAGTTTATGAAAGTGTTTAGCCCAAGTATAGTTCCCTCGCCTTCCTGCTGGGTGAGGTACCCTGGGTATCCGCAGCTAAAGGCATTGTAAAAAATCCCTTCCTGTGGTTAAGGAGAAATATTTTCACTCCCACGTCTGTCTCTTACCAGAGACTCATTGTATAAACTTATTGAGCAGAGATTGTAAAAAGATGGGCAATTCACACATCACCAACATGGTTTCTAAAGAAAAAAACCACACTAGACAAAACTGATGCTTAAAAAACTTGAGTAGGCAAGTCAAATTATTGACATAGGGAATATGTAATGATTATGGTTAATTTAAATTTCAGGAAAGCCTCTAAGAAAGTCATTTTATGTTGTTTTAACTGCCCAAGTGGAATTTTAAAGAAGGCCTGGAAATGACAGTCCCAATGGAGAGGCTGCGTGTCCCTGTTACATTTTTTGAAATTTATTACCTAAAAATTAATATGTTTATTTCCAGTTCAGCAACAAAACACGCAAAGTACCATACGAAATAAAAAGGTGCTACTAAGCTTTACAAATACGGTTCTGAACTGGGGGCATTTGGCAATATCTGGAGGTATTTCTGGTTGTCACGCTGGGGTGGAGGGTGCTCCTAGCATCTGGTAGGTAGAGGCCAGGGATGCTGCTAAATATCTTACAATATACTAAGCAACCGCACAAATTACTATTTGGCCCAAATATCAAGAGTGTGGAGAAACCTTGCTTAGAGAAACACGGTTTGCAACATTCAGGGGGCCATCTGCTGCTTGGTTTTTTTTTTCTCCTCCTCCTCCATTCTAGACCAGCCATTACCTAGAAGCAGAAAGTTGGTCACTCCAGTGCAGCCAGGTGTGTGTTGACACGCAGAGGTGTGTTTACAATGGGCAATTGCTTGTGCTTTGCCGTGGCTCAGGAAAACAGAAAACATATGTGCACAGTGGCACGCTGCGGGAGGGAGAAGTGGAGGCAAATAATACAAAAATCTATGCTTCCTGGCTTCCTAGGGCAGAAGAACCACAGCTGCAAACGAGGCTGGACCTTTTCACCTCCGATTACATAAGGTGTGGAGAAGGCTAGGAAACACCAGTATCCGAAACTCACACCCTGCAGCTGAGATCCAGCCCGCAGCCAGAACCTAGTAAGGCCCAGCCTCTGCTTTGCTCAGGTGTGGGTGCAGCCTGGGAATTCACATCCGGGGACTGCAGAGAGGTAGGGACTCTGTATTACAGCACTGTGCGCCCTTACACAAACTGGAATTTCCAGTCTCCTCAAGCCCCTTCTATTATTTTCCACTCAGCCACCATGCTGTTGATGTTTTTTATCTTTTTAAAAACATTGTCCTGAAACTTCCTCCTCTTTTAGGGCTCTTTGATTTCTCAGTCGTTCACACTGAAAATAAAGTGCCGTGACTCAGCCGCTGGGAATATTCCTGCTGGAGTGATGGCTCCTCCCCTCCCCAGTGCTCATCTTATTAATCCCCTCCAAATATGGACAGCAGGCAAAGCTTCAGGGAGGGGAAGCAGGAGCACGGAAGTAAATCTCCCAGGAAATAAGAAAACGGAGGTGGCCTTGAAGGGCACCCCTCATAGGCCTTCACTGTCAGTGCCCTGCGTGGCTCCGCAGGCAGTTGTGCTGGCTGCACCCACAGCTCCTACACAGTCCCTCTCAGATGGACAGGCTGGCAGCTCAGCAGTGAGGCAGAGTGGGGACAGTAACTCGTAGCAGTTAACCTTCTTGTGCCATGCATTCACACGTTGTCTCATTAACAGTCAAAAGAGCCCAGAAATGGGTTCTCAATATTACAGATAAGGAAAGGAGGGCTCAGGGACATTATGCACCTGCTTGGGAGTCAAGAACTGGATTCCAATCCTGCTGACCTCACAGTCCAGGCTTTTGCCACAGGCCCACACTGCTTCCCTAGGACTGTTCCCGACTGTCTGTCTCCAGGAGCTCTTGAGGGTACCGGGCTACAGAAGTCTACAGAAGGGCATCTCCCAGAGGTAGTGTGGGAGGAAGCGGCTCTTTCACCTGGTACTAAAACTCTGGAATCCTTGTGGCTTCTGGGGACATCCCACAACCCTATCTTTTCTTTCCTGCAAACACAGATATTTATGCACAGATGCATGTGTGC
>NW_012104599.1:1960427-2012259 GCF_000951045.1 Mandrillus leucophaeus
AAAAAAAAAAAAAGAAAGTACACTGTTTTAGTTGGGTGACAAATAAGACCAAATTGATGTCTCCCTGATTAGCATCTTTTTGTTTCTGTTAAGGATGTAACCTTGAGAGATAGTAAACGTATTTTTTAAAGTCCCAAAAGGCTACCATTAAAGATTCCAAGGATTGCTGCAGAGTGTGTTCTAAGAGGGTTAGGAGTGAGGAGACCTGGAGCTGAGAGGAAATTCTGTGTCTTGCCTGCTGCAGGATTAATGACCCAATTGACCAGTGATAGCCTCACAAATCGAGAAGTTCATGTTCACAAAGATGGAGAGACTTTCAGCAAAAGTTGTGAGATAAACACAAGAAAGGTGATACTCTCTATTTGGGCAGGCCATGGGCTTTGAACACCCAAATCTGTACAGATTTAGGTCCCCACTTTTGGGTAGCAAATGAGGGGTTATGAAATGAATGGATTATGAAACAATTCTCAGTGTACCAAGGAATCTTCTTCCTCAGCAGAGTTTTGGATTAAGGCCAAGGAAGAGATCTGGTGGCTTAGGTTTTAACGGAATTAAAGTACTTGAAGAGAAAACGAAAATGACTGAGAAGTTTTAAGATTTAGCTGTCTATAGTCAAAGTAGGAGCTTAGTTTGTGTCATGGCATAAAGCAAGAGGACGTTGCCTTCCACCAGCAAGGATACGAACTTTGGCATTCAGAGATGCAGTGCCCTATCATCTAGAACAATGCCTGGCACATAAGCAGACTGGCAATAATTTCTGAATCAATGAATGAAGAACTATATAATCCAAAGTGCAAATAAATCATTTCTTTTACTTAGCTGTATTTTATTATGTTAATGCTGTTTTCGTAACTATGCTGGTTGGTCTGAAAATATAGCCTGCAGTCCAGAACCTGTCTATTCTCTTACATAACTGGTTATTGTTCCTTCCACGTGTCTTAAACACGCCTTGTCATCTAAAGTGCAAATAATTCCTTGAGAGCAGGGGGACTGTTTTCTAAGCCTGCATCCTACATTGCCCCTATGATTCCAAGCTTACTGAACACCGGGTATACAAGGTTGCAAGGCAGAGAACATCGAATGTTTTCTGTAAAGGGCCAGTTCATCAATATTTTAGGTGTTGCTGGCCATGCAGTCTCTGTTGTAACTACTCAACTCTGCCACTGCAGCATGGAAGCAGACATAGGCAATACCAAATAAATGGGTTTGGCTGTTTTCCAGGAAATCTTGATTTTAAAAAAGACAGAAGGTGGCTGGATTTGGCCCACAGTTTGGGCCACAGTTTTCAATCCTTGCTCTAGAGTCCCACACCAGAAGGCAACCATCGTTTTGGGAAAAACGCTGAACAGAAGCTCGAGGCCAGACTCTTGATGTATCTGAATCTCAGTTCCTTCACCTGTAAAAGGCCCTTCTATGTTTGAAATCAAGTCCAAATAAGGAATTTCCATACATACTGAAAACATGACTCACGGGTGACTACAGTCACACCTCAGCCACCTACAGGTGCTTGTGGCCAATATACTTTCTGACTTTCAAACACACTGGTGGGACACAAGCCAGTAAAACTTTTGTAGGTAAAGTTTTAGAAGACTGACAGATGCTTTCTGCTAGGCTCCTTGCTCCTAAATAGCCTGTTCTTAAAGATACCAAGTAGAAAACAAGCATAGAAAGAAGCAACTTTTTCACTGTTCCATACACCATTGGTTGCTGCATTCAAAACAGACCCCAGGCATCTTGTCTCACTCCGTCTTGTGCTAAACTCTCTCTCGTAAACACTAGCCATTCCAACCTAGTAAACTCTTAATAACACTTCTCCTTATCCTTTGCAAAGTGAGTGACACCTTTAAAAATAAGCTACGTTATATTTAAAAAGATGTCATTTGTGATTTGTATTTAAACTGTCAACCACCTACTGAATTTCCTTTCTTGATTATTTTAGTTTTTCCATATGGTAAATACCTAACAGACATACATTTGCATGTATCTTAATTGTATGATGGGATTTCAGTGATATTAGATAATGAAAAGAATTTATGAAAAATTATATATCATATATATAAAAACATATATATATATATATGTATTTTTTTTGAGACAGGGTATCACTCTGTTGCCCAGGCTGGAGTGCAGTGGCATAATCTTGGCTCATTACAACCACCACCTCCCAGGCTCAAGCGATTCTCCGACCTCAGCCTCCTCGGTAGCTGGGACTACAGGTATGCGCCACCATGCCTGACTAATTTTTATATTTTTTGGTAGAGTCGGGGTTTCACCATGTTGGCCAGGCTGGTCTCAAACTCCTGACCTCAGGTGATCTGCCAGCCTCGGCCTTCCAAAGTGCTGGGATTACAGGTGTGAGTCACAGTGCCCAGCCTGAAAAATGATAGATTTTTAAATGACCTCAACAGACCTCAACTTGTAGATTTACATTTCTACCTGAAATAGAAAAAACACACTGAGCCTTATCTTGCTTTGCTCCTGGTAAGTTTTCTCCATCTGGAATGACCTCTTTTTCTCTAATCTCCACTTGTCCACATTCTAAGCATTCATCCAAGCCCAGCTAAAAGCCAGCCCTCCACGTAGCTTCCCCTGACATCCCTTCTCTGACCTCCCACGGTACTTAACAGGAGCCCTTCTAAGATACATGTCACGTGCTTTGCTTTTGTAGTTAACTGTGCTCAGCTCTTTCATGATAAAGACTGTGTCTTATACCTCTCTGTCCCCACCCCGTCAAGAATGCAGAACAGTGCCTTATAGGCAGAAGGTGTCCAAATGCATAAATCCTAGGGCACCTGAACAAATCACATCTGAATAGTAAGAATTCAGCTTCGTTTTGCGATCCACATTCATGAGTACTATTTGCATCTATACCCTCCAGCTATAGTACTCATCAGTTTGACATTCAGCAGCACCTTCATTTCTTTTTGTACTGTGCTCATTTAAAAAGCTTTAAGGGGCTAAGTTTTCTCATCTAACAGCTGCTTTATGGAGATTTAAAGGCTTTTTATGGCTGTTCAGTAATGACAGAACTTTTACATTGTACACAGGAATCACCCGATGAATTTCACCTCCAATAAACAGAATCAATTTTACAAGGATCTGAGGAGTCCAGAAAGATATCAGAAGAGTGGAGTACACACAGGGTTATCCTCAAAGAAACAAAAGTGCCTAAAACTCTTGTGTTTTCTTGGGAGGGTTACAGAATCAAGACTGTCAGACTACAGACTGGCAGAGCTGGAAGGAACTTTAGGGACCATCGAGTCCTACCTTCTTCACAGAAAAACAATAACTTTCAGTGGAATGAGTTAAATTTGGATTTGGTTAAATTAGTTAAAATATACATTGGGAGATTTAAAAACTTGGCATTATAGCATGGTAATTAGTTTTAGGACACTGTGTCATACTGAAGGAGTTAATGCATTCCCCTAAAAGATCTAGGCCCCAGGATTATTTTACATGAATATTCTGACTTCCTAGAGCCATCAAGAAAAGCACATGTTGCCTATTTCTGTGTGCCCTTGAGAGAGCGGGCATCCACAGACACCCAGGCTCATCATCTGGTGGGTGCAGTATTCTACCAAGCTTCCTAACTGATGAGGCTGCATCCATCATCAAACACTGATATTGCGGAATGAGATGAAAAAAATAGTAGTATAGGCTGGGTGCAGCAGTCCATGCCTGTAATCCCAGCACTTTGGGAAGCCAAGGCAGGCAGATCACTTGAGGCCAGGAGTTCAAGACCAGCCTGGCCAACACGGTGAAACCCCATCTCTACTAAAACTACAAAAAAATTAGCCAGGCATGGTGGCGTGTGCCTGTAATCCCAGCTACTCAGGAGGCTGTGAGGCATAAGAATCACTCGAACCTAGGAGGCAGAGGTTGCCATGAGCTGAGATTACATCACTGAACTCCAACCTGGGTGACAGAGACTCTGTCTCAAAAAAAAAAAAAAAAAAGTAATGTAATTTTAAGAGACTAATATTTTGAAATTTACAAACCTACTAAACAATGGAAAAATAACTCCTCAAGTCTAAACTATGTATCTTTCTTGATTCATGGGCTTATGGTAGATTCCCAAAAAGTGGTGAAGGCAGTGTCACCTGGGAAGTAGACAGGAGAGATCTTGGGAAGGAAGCCAGGCCCATGAGGGCAGCACTGCGGACAGCAGCCATGGGGCAGCAAGGGTTGTCATGCACAGCTCGGTCACAGGGCCCCTATCTGACCTTGGCAAAGGCCTTTGCCTCTCCGGGGCTCAGTTTCCTTTGTGGTTTCCCCTGTACAAATGACCCTTCTACATAAGATGAATACTGCAGTAATGAGCTACCTTAAGAGCGGTCCTGAGAATTATAAACAAGCAAAAGGTATCTGCAAAATGTCAAGTACTGCTGCACACACCACACAAGAAACAAGACAAGAGGGTATATAGACAAGAAGGGTATTGCCTGGAAAGCACAATGCGTCATTTACAGAATTCACAGCAATACACTGACCTCATCCTACTTCTCCAATTATCTGGGGAAATTCACATGTTTTGCCTAAGCTCTTTGCTTCCTTATCTACTATTCTTTTTTCCCCAGTTTTATTTGTTCATTTTCTGATTAAAACAATCTAATGTACAGGTAAAAGCGGAGAGATCAATATTAACCCCCATGCATCTATCACCCAGACATATAACCACCAGCTAGTGATGGCTAGCCTTGTTTCATGCAGACCCCACCCACACCCCACCCCCTAACTCTGCAGGATCATTTTGAATTGAATCCCAAACATATATCGTTTCCTTTTTCATAGTTTTTAAAACATATAAGTCATTTCTGTTTGTCATTTTATTTTCTTGATTCAACATCCCTGATGTAAATTATTTGTAATAATGAAACTGAGGCAACACTGGTGGTGCACTTGGGGCCAGAGAAAAATCTAGACACAAATGATTTAAATAAAAAAGGAACAGTACCGGCCGGGTGTGGAGGCTCATGCCTGTAATTCTAGCACTTTGGGAGGCCAAGGTGGGCAGATCATGAGGTCAGGAGATCGAGACCATCCTGGCTAACATGGTGAAACCCCATCTCTACTAAAAATATATAAAAAATTAGTCAGGTGTCGTGGCGGGCACCTGTAGTCCCAGCTACTCGGGACGCTGAGGCAGGAGAACAGCGTGAACCCAGGAGGCGGAGCTTGCAGTGAGCAGAGATCGTGCCACGGCACTCCAGCCTGGGCAACAGAGTGTGGGAAAAAAAAAAAAAAAAAAAGGGACAGTACCTCAAGGCAGAGGTAGGCTTGTAGGAGCCTGTTATTCCATTGCCATCAGCATGGCAGCACCCTGATGGTCAGCTGGGACTCTGACCAGGTTATGGGCTCAGGGAGGAGGGGGCATTTCTCTCCTTTCCCTGAACAGGTCTGTTCTCTCCTGTCTCCAGGTCTCCCTTCCACTACTGAAAGCACAATCACTTCAGTGTCACACTCTCTCCCCTGCAAAGCCTTGCTTGGTCCCTCCAGTCAAAACACACCTTCCTTCTGCTTTGTTTCTACAGCACTTCATTACTCCGGCAGACAGTAGGTGCTCAATGAATGCTGGTACATAAAATGAATGGGAAATGGGGCTTACTTCATTCTGCCTTATATCTTAGTGGTTTTCACCCTTGTCTCCTCCACTATATTCTAAATTCCTCGGGGAAAAAGATATTGCATGTTAAATTAGCTCTGTATCGTACTCCTAATGCATTGATTTGCACACAGCAGGTGCTCAACAAATATCCCACTAACGAAGTAATGCACTATGAAAAGAGCTAACCTTGTCACATGGTTAGAGGATTAAGCTTCTGAAGAATGAGTTCACGTAAATTATGAGCATCCTAGGAAACAGACAATGTGTAGATATTTTTCCCACTGGTTTCCATTGGTTTCTTCCCTTAAGTAAGCAAATTTGGGCTTCTTATCATACATGAAAGAGAATCTGAGAGTGGTTTCCTCTGTCAAATGGCCCAGCAACACCCGCCTCCAATACCATAATCCTGTTTTCCTCTCCTACCCGCTCCCAAGGTGAAGGCTGCACGACGTTACTGCTCGCAGGATGGAATTACAGGCCTGAATCGGAGGACAAAGCTTCTTTTTGCTATGTCTGGTCATTAATTAGCTGCTGGAAACTTCAGGACAGGGCCATTAGCATGCTCATAAACCTTTTATTTTAAATGTTTTCGCTTAGCCTTGATTCTGATGTGACTCTCCTTGTAAGCTGGACGTAGGACATTTGTTTCTTAACATTTCTGAGGCTCATTAACTACTCGATCCCAGCGGCTCATTAACCAAGCCATTAGGGATTTCGCCTCATGCAGGCAGAAGCCTCCACTTGCCCTCACAGAGCCTTGGAGGGCGCCTAATTGGGAATGGTGCGAGGCTGGCTGCAAGCATCACGGGGGAGAGTGGGGCTTTGTCAGGTCTCCACGATGCGGGAGCAGCGAGAGGGGAGCTCACTCACCTGCTATTCTCCCAATGGGCATGGCGTGCTCTTCAGGGGGGGAGACAGAGACCATGATGTGGTTCATGTAAGCCAGGTCTTCCCGATGAGAGAGGTTGATGGGTTTCCCTTCTCTATGCAGCCCGTCCTCGGAGAGCCTGGATTGTTTGAAATCCACGGAGTGCCGGGGGTTCAGGATCAGAGGGTGCATGATGGGGCTGGGCATCAGCTGGATCACGCGTGTGCTCTCCTGCCGGGGGCTGGATGGCTTCGGGTGGGACTCAGAGGACGCTGGGCAGTGATTATTCTCCATGGGAGACACTGACAGAGGGTAGGACTCCTGGTGGTTGTTCTCCTGGTGCGGCCTGGGTCCCTGAGCTCTCTCAGCTGGGGAGAGTCGGCGGATCATGTTGTCCAGGGGGGACCGGAGGGGCCGCTGCTCGGGGTCAGGAGAAGGCCGGTGATTTGTCGTGATGGGTGACCTGGAGCGGTGCAACAGTTCAATGGTGGGAGGGTTGTGGTGCACATTATCCACGGATGGCCTGGGGGTCCTCTGGACACAGTTATCTGTGGAGCAGAGGGAAAGGCAATCACGGTGAGTTGGCAGGACAGGACCCTCCCCGTGGCTCTCCAGGCGGTAAATGGAGGAGCGTGTAGGTTATGTGTAAAGAACCTTTCTCCCCAGAATGCAGTGTCTTTTTCACCGCTTAACAATGTAAAATGTGCATATTGAAACTATTTTTCTATTGCCAGGCAACCTAAGGATGTCTACAAGCATTCCGTTGATCACCTACCTGTGGCCTGTAAGCACAAGGAAGCCAAACGTCCATGCCTCATCTTTTGGTCATCATTTAACTCTTCTACATCGCTTTCAGAGGGGGAAGCGTTCTTAGGGGTTTCTCTCTAGCTGCTTTCATTGACTTACATTTTCACAACTAAAATTTTCATATTCTCTACCTCTAGGAGTTATTAGTATTAGTGTTAATGTTAATCATATTAGTAATAATTATTAGTAATAACTATATCTTAGATGCTGGATTTCACTGTTTAAAACTTAACAGCACTCCTGGCTGGGTGCAGTGGCTCCCACCTGTAATCCCAGTTACTCGGGAGGCTGAGGCATGAGAATCACTTGAACCCAGAAGGTGGAGGTTGCAGTGAGCCAAGATCACACCACTGCACTCCAGCCTGGGTGACAGAGCAAAACTTTGTCTCAAAAAAAAAGAAATAAAGAAAAAGAAAAAAACCCCAACCTTATAGCACTCCTAACCAGGAGATACCACTAGTACCCCTGTTTTACAGATGATAAAACTGAGGCATAAAGAAGTTAAGCAACTTACTCAAGGCCACACAATCTCCTAACAGTCAGTTAGGAGATTAGAACCAGACTCCAGTCAGATTTTAGAACCTGTGTACTCATGACATCTGTCACTGCAACATAGAAACTACGACGCAAAGTCACCAAAACCAGCTCTAAGCATGCACAGTGGCCCCAATTTACAGAATGACAATCTTACTGAACTTGAAAGAACTTTTGGGAGCACTTTGCTTCTGAGTGCACAGACCCTACAAGTGCTCAGAGACAGGCAGAGGTAAGGAAGAAGCAGGATGAATGGACACCTCTAACAATACCTCTAACCCGTCCCACTCGAAGTTGCAAGCTGGTGACGTGTGTGCGAGGATAACATCAGAAGCGTACACAGCTCAGCAACAGAAGTAGCTCTGAGGGCTGGGTTGGGGAATGGACCAGCACACACCTGGCTCCAGAAGTCCCTGCTAAGGTGCAGAAGGACAGAAATCTGCCCATAAAAATGGAGATTTCTACATGGCTGCTCACCCAACTCAATGAACTCTCTCTGGCCACATCTTTTCCCAGGGCAGCCTCACCAAAAGGATGTGCATGCTTGCTGTCCTTGTTCTGGTCAAAGAATTGTCCACAGTTCTAAGTAAAGCAAGTCAAACACATCACCTTTGTCCATTAAGATCATATATATATAAAGAACACATAAAGGGAATTCAGTAATTTGATAGGGTCCGTAAACAGAGACAGACATGGTGGTTTTAAGTTTTACACAGGGTTAAGAAGAAAATGGGGACTTTTTTCTTTTTTGAAAGTTCTACTAGATCTCATCTATCATATGAAACACTGAACAAAAATATTGTTCATAATATTAAAAGATCATCTCCTTGAAAGCAAAGGGCTTATTTTGTGACTGCTGTATAACCTACTGCCGTAAGTTCAAAAGTGCCTCATCATTGGAATAGCTATCAATAGGAGACTGATTTAATAAATTATAGTATATATCTCTAAACAATGGAGTACTATGTAAGTGTAAAAAGGAATGAGGAGTATCTCAATATTTTGCTAAGGACTAGCATCCAGAATCTATGGTTAGATACGAAAAGCAAGATGAAGCATTTATGATCTGCCACCACTTATCTAAACAAGGAAAGGGGGAGTTTCAGTTTCAACAACAGTAGAGTGGCTTGTACCAAAGGAACCGTCCTACGGATAGAAATGAAAGAAACTGTATTAAATACATTGAAAAAACTATTTGAAGGTATCAAGGGCAGACAAAAACCGGGATTTCACTCTTGAAAGAAGGGACCTGCACAGAGTGAGGTCCATGTTTAAACAGCTTTCTCCCTGGTTCCGCTGATCTCCTAACTGCCCTATGCTGCATGCTCCTCCCCAGTCTGTGCCGCACAGGGCAGTTAGGAGATAAACAGAAAGTTGCTTGAGATAGAGTAGGTAGCTGCCAGAATGGCAGAAAATTGAAGAAACAAATCCCATACAGTGGGAGCCTCAGAGGGGAGGGTGATTAAATGTAAAAGTTTCCTCAAATTCTTGTCTGACTACTGAATAGCCCAAGTGCCAAGGAGACCCTTTGGAGTTCAGTGAAAAGCAACAGTTGTATAATCAAAAGATATGAGCAGAAATCTCAACTACTGGCTACCGCAGTGGAGACAGAGTTCAGAGTTTGAGTCTCATCAAGTTTGAAGGCTCTGCAAACACTTCAGGCTGTTTGTTACCCCCGAATGACCACAATGTAGGAGTAAAAACCCTAGGACAAGGGGATCTGGCTAAGGGCAAAAGGCAAAATAGAAACAGATTGGACCTAATGAAACGTAAGACCATGCTTCTGCAGATTCAAAGTCACTGGCCAGTAATTTGATTGCCTGCTAGAACAAAAGTCAACGCTCTTCAGTGGAACAGAACACAATCCAGTGTCTCAACGTGCTCAGCACCCAGTCACAATTTTCTAGATATGAGAAGAAATACAAACATGCTACTCATAATAAGGAGGCAAGGCCATCAACAGAAACAGAACTTGAGATAATGCAGATGTTGGAATTAGCACAAACAAACAAACAGAAAAACTTTACAGCAGCTATTATAAATAAGTTCAAGCCCTAAAAGAAAATGATGGTTGTAATAAATGATGACACATAGAGCCTGCCAAAAGGGAAATGGAATAAAAAAAAAGACAAAATAAAGATTCTATAACTGAAAAGTATAATATCTGAAATGAAAGACTGGACTAGATGGACTTAATAGCAGAATGAGAGAAGAAAGGGT
Source organism: Mandrillus leucophaeus (assembly GCF_000951045.1). NCBI lineage: Eukaryota > Metazoa > Chordata > Mammalia > Primates > Cercopithecidae > Mandrillus > Mandrillus leucophaeus. Next base: position 1,970,462 of record NW_012104599.1, read on the forward strand.
TAGAAAATTTGAAGACAGATCAGTAAAAACGAAATCCAAACAAAACAAATCCTCAGTGACCTGTGGAACAATATCACATGGTCTAATACACATGTAATTGGTGTCCAAGAAGGAGAATATAGAAAGAAACAGGGTAGAATAAATTAAAAAATAATAGCTAGATTGTCCTCAAATTTGGTAACAACATTATCAACAACAGTCAATTCAAAGATCCAAGAATCTCAAGTGAGATATGTAAAATAAAAACCACACCCAGGTACACCACAGTCAAACTGCTGAAAACCAAAAATAAAGAGAAAATCTCGAAAGCAACAAGAGAAAAAAAGAAACTATGTACAGGGGGAGATTATACTAATATACTATATATGTATAGTATGATAGTATATATGATATATGGTGTATAACTAATACTATATAAATATATACTTACACAGTGTATATGTATAAACTAATATTTATAATATATTATATATATGAATATACTAATTATGATTGACCTGTTTAAAAAAACCTGGAGAGGGACTGCTCAAACACACACACAAGAAGGATACAGATGGGAACCTATAGATTGAAAAAGACTTTAAGAGATACATTAACCATTTGCAATGTATAGATGTTGTTTGGATTCTGATTCAAACTGTAAAAAACATTTTTTTTTTTTTGAGATGGAGTTTTGCTTTTGTTGTCCAGGCTGGAGTACAATGGAGCCATCTCGGCTCACTGTAACCTCCGCCTCCCGGAATTCAGGTGATTCTCCTGCCTTCAGCCTTCCTGAGCAGCTGGGATTACAGGCATGCGCCACCACGCCTGGCTAATTTTGTATTTTTAGTAGAGACGGGGTTTCTGCATGTTGGTCAGGCTGGTCTCGAACTTTAGACCTCAGATGATCCACCCAACACGGCCTCCCAAAGTGCTGGGATTATAGGTGTGAGCCACCACGCCTGGCTGTAAAAAACATTTATGAGAAAAAAGTGGCAAAAAGTGAACACTAGTAGATTATTTGATGATACCGAGGAACTACTAGTTTTCAAGTGATATGATGGTTCTGTGATTGATTTTATAGAGCCTTTTTTTGAGACCTATGTTGATACTAGGTCTTTGACTTGTTCTGGTCAAAGAGCAAGTACTTTTTTTTTTTTTTTTTGAGACAGAGTCTCGCTCTGTTGCCCAGGCTGGAGTGCAGTGACGCGATCTCGGTTCACTGCAAGCTCCGCCTCCCGGGTTCACACCATTCTCCTGCCTCAGCCTCCTGAGTAGCTGGGACTACAGGCACCTGCCACCACGCCTGGCTAATTTTTTGTATTTTTAGTAGAGTTGGGGTTTCACTGTGTTAGCCAGGATGGTCTCGATCTCCCGACCTTGTGATCCACCTGCCTCGGCCTCCCAAAGTGCTGGGATTACAGGCGTGAGCCACTGCACCCAGCCTGTTGATACTATTTACAAGGGAAATTATGTATCTGGGATTTGCTATGAAATAATCTGGGATGGTGAAGGAGAGAGGAGGTAGACCACAGGGGAAAACAAGATTGGCCTTGAGTTACCATCAAAACTGGTGATGGGTACATGGTGATTCATTATACAATTCTCTTTACTTTTGTATAGGTTTGATATTTCCTGTTATAAAAAGCTTTTTTTTTTTTTTTTTTTTTTTTTTTAAAGTGCTTAATTAACCTTGCAAGGATACAGGTTGGGATGACAAGCACTAATTTCCTCACTTTAACCCAAATGCATATAAATGCTTACCAGGCACCAACTAAAATGATCTGTAATCTTCTGGAGATAAGGCAAACTTTCCTTTTATAGATAATATGGATCTCAATTCTGCTGCCCATAGAAATGTATTTATCTTTTGTCCATGGTTCACTTTTCATTTGTCACAGAGTATGATCACTGTAAACAACTGAAGACAGTTCCAGTTTGAACTTTCCTATATTTTCTTCTAAATGCCATTTACAGAATGTCTTTCTTTACTTAAAAGCTTATTAAGGTTTAAAATACTTAAGGATGAAGAAGACCATGTACTGAAAAATCCCATTTCCTGAATCCATTTCCCATCTTATAAATTTCAAAACAGTCACAGGCTTTGGTCAGTAATCTGGTTACCTGCAGGCTTTCTTTGATGTCCTGGGCTTCAAGGCTTCGTGTGTGGGTGTGCACTCAGGCCAGGCCTTAGGAAGTCTGGGAGGACCAGGAGAGGAAGAACTTTCATGCCAAGGGTAAAGGAGGAACTGATGTAATGTCCTGGAGAGATTTCACTCTCCGTTCCTGCCCAGACCTTGGGAACAATGCAGGAGGGTGATAGTGCTTTGGATAATCCAACTCAGATTCTACTTTGGACTCAGGATCCAGGCGGGAACAGGACTTGGAGGAGCTTGATTTATTTATTTCTCTGCAGATATCACTCAAAGAGGAAGTACTTGATGAAGCTGATAACATTAACAGTAGAGAACTGGATCCGAGGGTATTTAATTCCAGGCTCCTGGTGGTCTGGGCACAACCACTGTCAAGGCCGAGAGGCCTGCAGTGAGACCTTGCAAGCTTTGTTTCAGTCTGCAAAGCAGTGCCCATGTACCGAGTGGGCTATGACGTTCTTAGCCTACTGCCTGCTGCCTCTGTTATTATAAGTTGGCAACAGGGCATGGAAACTTACGAGACCAGAGCCGGCAGGCAGAGAAGCTCCGGACACAGGAAATGCACTGAGCGGACAGTGGGTGCATTAAATCCCCCAGATGTAGGAGTCTTCTGTCTAAAACAAGAAGATTTTTTTGGTCTGGCCTTGATGTCTGGGTTTGTTCTTGGTGAGCTGCCCAGCTGGAAAACTGGGAAATTATCCACATTGCCCTCATTCTGAAGGTCTTGATATGGAAGGGAAATATACAAGGAAGAGGGAGGGAAAGCCAGACATAATTAGTCCCTGTGGACACAGAAGGAAGGGAGGAAGAAAGACCAAGGACTGGCAGGGAACTGTCATTCTGGTTGGAAGTGTTTTCTGATCTCAAACCTTTTTCCTTGTAGACCTCTGTTAGACACAAATAATCCCTTCTTCTCACTGCCAAACAGCCTAAAATAAACCAGGACTTTAAATGTGGTAATTTTCTGTACAAAAAGGTCTGATTTCTTACCCTTTCCTCTTGTTAGGAAAGTTTCCCTACTTAAAAATTCATAAAAATTTGACCCAATTTAATCACGCTATAAATAATAAGTAACTAGTAAACCTAAACAAACAAACAAAAATCTGCCTTTGGTGAAAGTTTTGACTGGTAAGTTTCCAGGGTACAGCAAAGGCTAAGATCAAGTTTGCATCTCACACACCAGGATCACATTTCCACCATTGTGCTTTCCCTAAGCCCACAGATGCTGGTCAGAGAAGAAGGTCACCAGGGAGACGCAAATCAACAGGCCCAGCAGGTAATGCTCACTCAAGCCTCAGTCCACTGGGTTTCACTTTCTCCCTATCCCAGTCATTTTGTTAAAATGTAATGGGAAGTATGAATGACACACAGAGCTAGACAGAAGTCATAGGCTCAAGGTCTTGAAGTGGAATTCAAACTATATTTCATATACCACTCCCGGTCTCCTATGCCCATTATGGGATGAAAATCTCTCCCCCAAAATTCATAAGTTGAAGTTCTAACCCCTAGTACCCTCAGGGTGTGACCTTATTTGGAAAGAGGGTCCTTGAGGATGCAATTAGTTAGGATGAGGTCATTTTATGAACAGTCAATATGATTGGTGTCCTTATAAAAAGTATACTTTGGACTTAGAGACATACACAGGGGAAGAAAGGAGGTAAAGATGAAGGCAGAGACCTCCAAGGCAAGGAATGCCAAAGCTTGCCAGCAAACCACCAGAAAAGAGGAGAGAGTCATGGAACAGATCCTATCTCAAAGCTCTCAGAAGGAACCAACTCTGGCACACCATGTTGACCTTGGACTTCTAGCCTCCAGAACTGTGAGATGATAAATATCTGTTGTTTAAGCCACCCAGTTTGGGGTACTTTGTTACAGCGGCCCTAGCTAACTAATACGCCCCCTACTCCAGTTACCTGAGGTTCAACCTCTGCTTGGTTTGGAGCCTTTCCCCTTGACTGTGTGCCCGGCATTTCAGCCTATTCATCCCCACAATGTGCCAATGTCACTGAACTCCCTTGGAGGGCCTGAGAAGAAAACTGCCCTAGTTTGGAGTGGATGATTCACATATGTTTGAGGTTACCAACAATAAACCCTATGTACGCTCCTAGAATTTTATAAGCATTTGATGAAAGGGGCTAAACGAAACAAAATGGGTAACTTGTAGTACTCTGAGGCTTAATCTTCATTACTGCAGCAGGCCTGGGCAGGACTGCTTCCAAACAGGCCACCTTTCCAGGGGATCAGTAGAGAGAGTACATGCACATCTGCCGACACAGGAGGCCTCACAATCGGGGCTGCAGACCGTCTTGCTCTTCATAGGCAGAATAGGGGAGTCTCCTTTGTCTCCATAAAGCAGCACAAAAGAAGTGAATTAAGAAATCAAGAGATTGGATTTCCAATAAGCCAATTAGGTCTGTTTGGGTAAACCTCTCAATCATGTATAAGGCCTGGAGTCACAGGTGGCAGAGAAGTAAGGCAGAGAGGCCCTGGAGTGGGGAAAAGAGCAAGATGACCCCTTAACTGAGGGCTTCCTTCTCTGGAGGTGAAATCAAACTGCTCCCAGCTCCTTATCTCAAAGATCAGATGGCATTTCCCTAGGGGTAAAGGAAGTCTCTTGGAGACTTCCTGCCTGTCTTGTGAGAGTCATTCATGCATATTAGGGATCTCCTGCCCCTAAAACTTCTGGCTTAAGAGAGCACGCTAGCCCTAGGGCTAAAAGCAGCCTCCAGTTGGAGGACCCTGGTGCAGGCAGGGAGGGTGAGGGTCCCTTCTGTAACAGGCCGAGGGCCCAGATGCAAAGAGGGTCTCTGCACAATCCAGTCCCTACACGCCGTCACAAAAAACACATGCTGCCGCAGGGGCAAGGGTCAGAGGGTAAAAGGTCATGCTGCCCTACGCCCTGAAATATAGGAGGCAAAGCAGGAAGAAAGGTCCTGGAGAGGAAAGCAGGACTTGCAGAAGGCTGGAATGAGGCCGGGTCAAGGGAAAAAGGTGTTAAGTGGTGCTCGGAGGCCCAGCTCCCAGGGGGAGCAGGAAGTCAAGATCTTAACCTGTTTCTGATGGGACCTGTCATTACCTGCTGCCAGATTCAAGATTCCCAGAACAGAAAGGGGTGCAAAAAGGCTAACCTTGTAGTTCTTAAGGGAGGAGACAGCCAGAAGTTTAATACGAAGGTTCCAAAGGGGTCATGGAGGACTCAGCGCTCGACAGGTATTGCAAGGTAACAGAATGCAAGCAGTGCTCACTTCCAAACAGGCTGTGTTATGAGAGTAATGAAGATTGGCACTTTAAATGTATTTTCCCACAGAAACCACAGCGCAGATGAATCCGCGAAGGTGTTCTTGGATAACAGCGAGGGAGGCAACAGCCCTTCCCTACGTATAAGATGCACAAACCTGATGTTTGCACAAAGTGCGTGCAGTTGCGATATTGAGAATGGTTAAGAAAAGTGGAAGGAAAAACCAACTACACAATATTGTGAATAGACGTACCACTGCTGAAGTACACCTAAAAATGGTTAAAATGGTAAATGTTGTGTATTTTATCCCAATTAATAATTTATACAAAAAGAGGGGGGAAAACAACAAAATAATAGCCAGAAATATTCAATCATGATAACGAGTAACATTTACTGAGTGCTTGGCTATTCTAAGGGCATTTTCCATATTAACTCATTTCTTTCTTTCTTTTTTTTCTTTTCTTTTTTCTTTCTTTTTTGTTTTTTTGAGACAGAGTCTCACTGTGTCGCCCAGGCTGGAGACTCATTTCTTTCTTACGTCAACCCTTTGAGATAGGTCCTGTCATTTTCCTTCTTTTACAGGTGGAGATCTGAGACCCAAGGCAGTTGCCTGAAGTCACACAGCCGGTAAACTGGGGAGCTGGGATTAGAACCCAGGTAGTCGGGGGATCTAGAGTGCATGCATATACGTGCCAGCATGCTCTCTGGCTCCGTCATGCATTACACGGTTAATATGTGTAACGAAGATGTCAAACCCCAGCCCACAGCCTTCTTGACCCTGCGGTCATCAACACGATTCCAGCAAAACTAGAGAATCGAATGGTTTTACAACAACCGTGAAAGGATGTGACTTGAGCAGCTAACGACTGCATCTACCTGGTGCCTACTAAGCAACTGTAGTAAGGGGCCAGCTTTCAAGGCGTGATCTCCTCAGGGGGTGGGTGATAGCCAGTGCTTCTGCTCTCAGAAGCCGGTGCCTGGCTCAGAACCCACAGTTCTCACAGGCTGGGAGATTTCCATGATGGCCCATCCATCCCAAGGGAGTTAATCATCTACAAGGGTGAATTCAGTCCAACTCAGCATGAGTTTTTAATATTATGAACTAGACATACTTTGGAATCTCAAAAGTCATCTTTGACATTTTTTGGTATAAATTTGGCAGTAACGTAAGCAGGGGACCTGCCACACACTGTACCCCAGTCAGGTGACCTGAAAACTGCTTTGGCGTCCTCATCTCCACAACTTCTACTTATCTTTCAATCATGTGCTCTATTTTCAGGGCGCCTGCACTACAAACATTCATGAAGATGTATTTTGGTCTCCTCATTCCACGCAGTGGAATGAATGCAGGCACTGGCATCAACCCCACCTGGGTTTAAATCTCAGCGTTGCTACTTGATTTTGGGGCATGTTACTTATTGCTCTTAACCTTTATTTTTTCATCTATAAAGTGGAGATAATAATATCACCTTCTTTTATAGGGTGGTGGTGAGGATTAAATGATTCAAACATGTAAGAGCTTAGAACAGGGCCGGCACACAACAAGGACCCAATAAATGTTAGCTATTCTTTTGTTATTAAGAAGCAGATTCATACACCTCATCTTCTTTAATTATCTCATTAAAATTGTATACCATTTCCTTCCGCCAAAGCAGTCTTGGGGCACTTAGGTTTGGTGGTGGGGCAGGAGGGGTACGATTCCCCTCAATAAAGCAATCATATAAATAAAACTTCTGTGGGCCATCACAGAACACACACCACCCTCTCCATCTCTCACAAAGAAATGACTTCTCTCAATTATTGAGCCATTCCCATGTGCTAGTTGTAACAAAAATTGAGATCGATTGTACTTCGAGGCTTGAAATTTCTCACCACTTGCGATTTCCACATTTACCTCGTGATAAAGAGTTGTCCCAGAGCAGAACTGCCACGTTAAACTGCACCCAGTGCTATAGAAACAATCTCCGCCCTGCATATGTGTGAATATCTGCACACTAAAGTGATTAAGAATCACTGCTCCATAATCTCTTTGATGGGGCAGAGGAAAGGATGGGACTGAAGAGCTGAAATTATCAAGCTCCAAGGGGGTGATGGGATGAGAACGTTGGAGAAATCCAGATCTTGCGCCTTCTCCCTACAGACTGCACATCCAGTCCCATGGGGCAGTTCTGCGGAGCTGGTCCCATTCCGAGACTAGCCCAGAAGGGAGGCGTATTTTATGTTTCCACGGAGCTTGTAGGGGGCCAATATTCAAGTAGTTCCAACACCAGAGGACAAGTGACAATTAAATATATATATATGGGGATAAAACCCAAAATAAAAGAATCTAAGGTATGAAAAGAAGTTATCAACACACCTGCAACGTGATAAAATAAATTTATTTTATAGTCATTTGCTGGTCTGCTATTTCTAAAGATGCTTTGCCTCCTGGTTTTTGTGAAAGAAGTAATATCATTGTTTACCTCCTTTCTACGTAACTACCTACCTGCATTCTAATTCATATTGCAAAGATAAAATGAGTCGTAACAGTCAAGGAAAAAGAATGTCCTTAAACTGAGCTTTTTATGATGAAATAAGTGAATGACACTACTCTTGCTGCCACTCTCAGAGGGGCAATGTTATCTGAAGTTCTCAATAAGGTGAGACAAATCAGGACAGAAGAGATTTTCTCTTGCTTCTGAGCAACACCAGGCAGGACACTGCTATGATTTTCTAGATTTTAGATGCTCAAGACCCCGAAGGAAGGGAATACGCCTTATCTTCATATCACCCAGGAACACTCAGATTCCTTGGATGTAATGTGGGGATTGAGAGCTGTAAGAGACTGCAGAAACCATTTAGTCCAATCCCCTTCTTATAACTGGGGAGACAGAGTCAGAGAAATGAGAAACTTCAGCCCTTATGATCTGTTCTGGCAGAATGAAGGGTTAGGACCTGGTTTCCTGACTTCCAGATCTCATCCTTTAAAACACTTACACACACACACACACACACTCTCACACTCATACCCACTCACCCCAGTTTGTTGAGGATGGTCTGGTTCTGGTTTTGCCTGAATATTTGATATGTCGTCCTTGCTTACTTACTGATGGAGCCCTGTGTCACTGTCATAAGTGTGTTAGTATGGGTGAAAAATTACAAGGTTAACCAAATTATGTGAAATCACCCTCCCTTCCCATAACTGATAAGGAAAAAGGGTGAAAATGCTGGTTTTTCTAGAGGTAAGTGTAATCTGAGGACTGCTTTGCTCAAGGCATGATGTGATTTCAGAATGGAGTACATTATAGAGGTAATGAATGTTCACATATAGAGAGTTTGAATTAGCATGATGATCATCGTCGTCTACTGTCAGGGCATGGAGGGGAACCTCTGAGCTAACACCAACTTCCCAGCTTCTAGCACTGTCACGTGGCTACTAAGGAAGGCATGATTTCAATGTAAGAAAGTCATAGAGGATACATGTGGGGAACTGGTGCTAGATTGAGCAAGACACATTTGTACTGTGACATAAATGCCCATTGTGAAATTATGAATGCCTGAACTGGTTAAGTTTGTGGCCACGATGAGGTGAAATCACAAGGCGGTTGAATGATGCCTTGTGTTTGCACTTGACTGTGCATGCTTCACTGTGCCAGGCTGCTGAACAGCTGAGTTGGGCCTTGTTCTCTTTCCATTCTGTCATTCCTATCCACCTACCCACCTACCTACCTACCCACTTACCTACTTACTTATGCCAAGTTGGTAGCAACATGTGTCATCTTGGGTTAACATACTTTTATATGGAACTGTATTCCCAGTTATGTAAAATAAATCACTGGGGAAGTAATATTTGATATGTATAATTTCACTTGACAGATTTTTTTTTTCAGAACCAGAGCTTTCTGTATGTTAACATATGCCCACATCAATCATCTGTTATCCTTCATAATTAAATGTAACAGTATTGATTCTGGAAACAATTTATGTTGAGCTGGATTTTTTTCTTTTCAGTGGAGAAGAAGGGAAAGAGAGAGGAAGCAGCTGGAGGCAGGAAACTTGTGCTGATCCATGCATCTCTCTACTTGTTCTCTTTGTCATCAAGGGCACTATAGCTGAAAGGCAGGGGGATAGGGAGAGGGCCACCTCTTCATGTCATCTCTGTGCCTTGGACAGTTCTTCTCCCTGGATACCACCTGATAAAGACCTACACTTCTCTCCTTGTCGTGTGCATCTGTTCATCGGTGCACATGCGCCCTGTCTGAATAGACAAAGGAGGGGGACATATGCTCTCAGACCTTGCTTCCTGGCCATCAGCTTTAAGCAATGGTCTCTGAAAATGCTCTATTTTTAAGAGCTGGGTCTGAAGCAGAGCTAACTGGTCTGCAGAGCAACAACACCCTTTACCTCAGCCTCATTAGCTCCATTCTCTTACCTACCGCGCTCACCACTACCGACATCATAATACTTGAGAGAAAGCTCATGACAGCGTATGCGGTGGCACATCTGTATTTACTTGGTTTGAGAGTAGCTCTCAGAGTAAGCCAGCTTTCTCTATTGCTGAGCTCCTGCAAATGAGAACAACAAGCACACCTACTTCTGAGTCAAATCAGGCCAAGGGGAAAAGAGGAAGGATCTGGGAGGAGGAGAGACCATAAGCCTCCAATCACACTCAGGAATAAAATGGGGCTAGAAATTCCAAATGAGATTTAAAAAAAAAAATAATGAGAGAAAGAGAGAATGAGAGAGAGAACGAAAACCCATCACATACCCTTTGTATCTGAAAGGCAGGCTAGGTAATATATTTCTTGCTTTAATGTCAAGCTTCAGTAAACCCACCTCCTCTTCTTTAGAGTGGCTGGTGGCTATTATGCAAGCCGGAAATGCACATGGCAGGAAGAGCAAAAGAATGAAAAACCGAATTGGGGGAGGAGGGCAGCTGCTAAATTTAGCAAGGGTAGAGTGAGGGGAGGAAAGGATGAGAGGAAGGCAGGGAGCCTGCACAAAATGCTGTCCGTTCTCCATCACGGAAGCGAGGGGCCCTGCTGTGAAATGCTTGGCACAAGGAGGTGATGTCAGTCGCCTGGAGTCAGGCTCTCTTTCGTGAAGTGTTAATTAGGAAAAACAAGAAACTTCTCATCTTTTGGTTTGCCAACAACCAAACAAAAATGTTAGCCCTGCTCTTGGGGATGAGCAATCATTTTAAGGAAATGCCCCAAGGGACCACGGTTGGAGGTCCCTAGTAATCTGGACCTAAGGAAAAGTACATATGAAGAAATTGGTGCACGTTTGGACGTCTGTTGTCTGACCGATCCAAGCGGGAGGATGTGGGTATCATGACCCTCAGAGGCACGATCCATCACTGAGTGCTCAAGCTGTTCAACTGTTTAATGCAATGGTGTTCAAGTAAGGTGTTTTTTGGTTTTGTTTTGTTTTGTTTTTCTGAGACGGAGTCTCGCTCGGTTGCCCAGGCTGGAGTGCAGTGGTGCGATCTCGGCTCAGCCTCCCGAGTAGCTGGGACTACAGGCACCCACCACCATGCCCGGCTCAATGTTTTGTATTTTCTTTCTTTTTTTTTTTTTTTTGTTGAGACAGAGTCTCGCTCTGTCGCCCAGGCTGGAGTGCAGTGGCGCGATCTTGGCTCACTTCAAGTTCCGCCTCCCAGGTTCACACCATTCTCCTGCCTCAGCCTCCTGAGTAGCTGGGACTACAGGTGCCCACCACCATGCCTGGCTAATTTTTTTTTGTATTTTTAGTAGAGACGGGGTTTCACCGTGTTAGCCAGGATGGTCTCGATCTCCTGACCTCGTGATCTGCCCACCTTGGCCTCCCAAAGTGCTGGGATTACAGGCGTGAGCCATCGTGCCCGGCCTCAAGTAAGGTTTTTATACTCTATTTCCGGGCCCCAGCACCTATTGTGGAACTAGGTCCAGGGCCTGAATTAAATTCTGGTCTTTTGCTTTCTATCAAGGATTAAGAGGAACAACCGGGACACTTTAAATAAACACGGACACTGAGTGTACTCTAACCAGCCTCCTCTGATGCCTGATGCAGAAAGCCCTGATCCAACACTGAGTTCATAGATTTGGGTGTTTTTCTTTCCTTCCTCCAGCTTTTATTACCCCCTGCTAAAAACATCTTCAATGACTTCCCACTTCTTTCCTCCATATTCCAGAAATCAAAAGTTCTCCACACTCTGGTTCCAAGCTAAGCCCCTTGAACTAGCTCTGCAATGACAAAATGGTGATCATTGTGAAGGCAAGGGTGATGGCTCAGAGGGGTTTATGTATTTTATTTTATTTGGAGTATGTTTGAAATTTTTTTTTTTTTTTTTTTACGGAGTCTAGCTCTGTTGCCCAGGCTGGAGTGCAGTGGCCAGATCTCAGCTCACTGCAAGCTCTGCCTCCCAGGTTTACACCATTCTCCTGGCTCAGCCTCCCGAGTAGCTGGGACTACAGGCGCCTGCCACCTCGCCCCGCTAGTTTTTTTTTTGTATTTTTTAGTAGAGACGGGGTTTCACCGTGTTAACCAGGATGGTCTCGATCTCCTGACCTTGTGATCCGCCCGTCTCGGCCTCCCAAAGTGCTGGGATTACAGGCTTGAGCCACCGCGCCTGGCCGTTGAAATTTTTTGTAATAAAAGAGTGGGGGAAGATAAGCTCTATAATCCAAGTCATCTAATTGCTGTCTGTTCCAAAGCCTTACCCTACCCTTATGTCATTTTCTTCGCCTGGAATGTTCTTCACTTCAACCTTATCAGAGTCCTGCTGGATTTCTAAGGCGGGGTCCACAACCTCCAGGTCACTGACCGGTACCAGTCCATGGCCTGTTAGAAACTGGGCTGCACAGCAGGAGGTAAGCGGTGGGCAAGTGAGTGAAGCTTCATCTGTATCTACAGCTGCTCCCCACTGCTCGCATTACTGCCTGAGTTCCACCTCCTGTCAGATCAGTAGCGGCATGAGATCCTCATAGAAGCACAAACGCTATCATGAACCGTCCATGTGAGGGATCTAGTTGTGCACTCCTTACGGAATCTAATGGCTGATGATCTGTCACTGTCTCCCATCACCCCCAGATGGGATCGTCTAGTTGCAGGATAACAAGCTCAGGGTTCCCACTGATTCTACATTATGGTGGACTGTATAATTATTTCATTATGTATTACAATGTAATAATAATAGAAATGAAGTGCATAATACATGTAATGCACTTGAGTCATCCCAAACCATCCCTCACCTACACTGTTGGTGGAAAAATTGTCTTCCACAAAACTGGTCCTTGGTGCCAAAAAGGTTGGGGACCACTGCTCTAAGGCATACTCCAGAGCTGCTTCCTTTATGAGCAGACCCTGCTTCCTGTACCTGGCTGTCACTGACCCTTCCACCACACCTTTACAGTGCCTACTATACAGTTATGCTTCTGTGCTTCTGTGCTTCTGTGTACATCCATCTCACTGCTTCACTTTGATTATGAGCTTCAGGGAACCAAGAGTGTATCTTGCACATCGTAAGCACTCAGTAATTGTCTGCTGAATGAAAAGTGAACTTACACGAATAAGACCAGCTTATCAAGTTAACAATTAAACTTCTTGGATTTGTCTAAACCTCAGGCAAGAAAAGAGAAGCCTCTTCCAGTACCTTCTTCATGGTTCTGATGCAGTATAACCTCCGGCTGTGTGTGTATAGAGTTTCCAGGGTGGAAGAATGGTGAAAAAAGAATCCGAGGTTTCCTCTGCTTCAGAATATGCTGAAGGAGTTCATAGAGCACATCACCTGGAAAGAAAAAGGAAAGGGAAATCGAGAAATGGAAAATTTTTTTTCCAACAACAATTGACGGAGCAGCAGCCATGTGCCTGGCACTGTGCCAAAGATACAACTGGAGAGCAAAACAGGCCTGCCACCTCCTACCCTCACCAAGCTCACGGGACACAGAATGCAGCACTGGAAACTCAAAAGGTCAGAGCTATGTGAAGTTTTAAATCAAACTTTTTTGATCATGAAAATCATAAGCTTTTTTTTTTTTTTTTTTTTTTTGAGACAGGGTCGCACTCTGGTGCCCATGCTGAAGTGCAGTGCCACGATCTCAGCTCACTACAACCTCCACCTCCCGGGCTCAAGTGATCCTCCCACCACAGCCCTCCAAGTAGCTGGGACCACAGGTGCGAACCATCACACCCAGCTAATTTTTGTATTTTCAGTAGAGACAGGGTTTCACCATGTTGTTCAGGTTGGTCTCAAACTCCTGAGCTTAAGTGATTCACCCGCCTAGGCCTCCCAAAGTGCTGGGATTACAGGTGTAAGCTACTGTGTACGGCCCCAAAAATGTTTTAAAAAGGCAGAAAATCAGAAAGAAAACAAAACATTACCTAGAATCCCATCACTAAGATACAGAAGCCCTGTTAATACTATCTACAGTTCTATAGTTAGACTCAGGCTTTTAATAGTTGAGTATCCTCTCTTCCCTCACATTAGGATTTGAACATTTTCCCACATTACTGAACTGCTTCAGTAGCTGCCTAACAACGGCAGGGAATTTAAACGATCCCAATTTATTGCTCTTGTATTTGTGAGGATGTTCTTTTTACATCTATCTTAGTTTGCACTTCAGATTACTCGAAGAATTATGAAGTCATTAAGAACATTTGTAATGCTCCAATGACAACTCATAGATTCTTCATAGACATCTTCCCTACAGAGAAAAATATGCCTTTTTAACCAACCTCAATCCTAGGCAGGAAAAGAATAAACATGAAAAAAATTCACGAGTCCAGTTAGAGGTGGTAACTATTCAAGATACTCTATAAGGAACTGGCATGTTCTGGGATGCTTCCCTCCTTTAAAAATGCACACAGGCATTGTTCCAAGGTTCCACAGTCTCTAGAAAATCATCTAGAGATGTCAGGCCATAGTCAGAGGATAGTAGGGGCTGGGTTGAGCGGGCACCTTTCTGTTCTGATATATTTGGTATTTGAAGTGTCCAAGGATTAATTAGCAAAAAACAAAACAAAACAAAAAACAAAAACAAAATCAAAACAAACCCAAAACGTGTCATGGTCTTGTCCCACCCCTTGACTCTTAGATCCAAGTTGAAAATGCAGGTGGGTACCTCAAAACCCTTTGGGGGTGGGTGATTAATCTTTAAAATATCACAGGCCTCTGACTATCTCCGCACACCCTTCTCCACACACAGATAGGCAGTCAGCAGTAATAACAAACAATGGGCCTTTGTCTCTAATTTTAGTGATTTTTTAAACAAATATTTTAATTACCATCTTAAATTCAAGGCATATTTTGGGTTGAAGATATTGCTATATTATTTTTTCTTTCAAGCTCAGCATGGACCTGAGAAACGTTCCATATTAATGTCTTTTTTTCTACAAACACCCGCTCCTCTATCACTGATACTAAATAAAGCTCCAAGGATACCCGATTCTAAGGGATTCCTGAGGGAATTTTGTGTTTTCGCCTTGACTTTGTTCCTTCCTCTACCTTTGAAATTTGGTTGCTGTTAGTATAACTTTCTGCCACTACTTAGTATCATGACTAAATAAAGCAAAATACTTCAAAGACCTGCAGACACCATGTCACTTAGGTATTTTATTAAAAGGAGATGGGCAGGAAGATACAGAGGTGTCCTGGACCAGACTTTTGAAACTGCTATGTATAAGGGAGAACCATGGCACACATGACTGCATTTGAGAGCTGAGAACGGCTTTGGAATTCATTGAATCCAAACCTAGTAGTCATGGTGATGTCTCTGATGAGGCGGGGATAAGCAGCCTGAAATACAGTCCTATTTTAATGATTCATATTTTAATCTCATACAAAAATAAGCCCCTAATCAACACTTTGTTTCTTTTGGTTTAGTGTAATGACTTCCTGAACTTTTGCTAATTTACATGGCCTCACACTTGCTGGGTTTTATCAATGTTTTTTTTGGTAGTATGCGGAATAGAAAAATGAAAACATTGAAAAATGTGTTACTGATGATTACTATTACTAAAAAAAAAGGTCAGTAATTAGTGTATCCATTTTGGAAGGGGAGGCCAGGAAATATAAATTTAGTGTCTGTGATGCTGTTCAGCTTGGTTCACTTAACCAGGCGAGCTGGTGTGGTGGTGGAAGGTGCTGACTGCAGAGGTGGGCACGGCTGCCTGGGTGGGAGTCCCAACTCCTGTGCACCAGGTGACCTTGAGCAAGTCCCTGCACTTCTCTGCAAAATGCAAATAATGGCACCGACCTCCAGCATTTGCTATGAGGGTTAAAGGAGGGAAAGGACAAGAAGCACCCAGAGTAGGGTTTGGTGCACAAACTGTTCCCTGGACCCCTCTTAGTGGCTGCTTCTGGGCTTGGGGTGGCTCAAACAAGGGCTGGAGAGCAGGCAGGTGACTTTTCCTTCTATGTTTTCATGAGAGAGAAACTGAGGAAAGACAGCAGCATGGTGAAGAGGCCATGCTCTGGAGTCAGACTGGTGCCTCCACAGGAATGCCCCTTAAGTGTCCTCATCTATAAAATGGCAATGTTGATGGCATCTACCTTGTGGGATCGTTGTAAGGATTCAATAAGGTGGTCTATGTAATGAGCTCATCATGGCGTGAGGCAAACAGGAAAAGCTCAGTAAACACTCGTCACTGCTTTTACCACCACCACCGGGAACACTCCCATCATTACTATTCCTGATCTTATTATAGTGGCTTAGGACAGGTGCGTAGATCTCTAAGGAGGTCTCACATGGAGAACAGAGGAGTATCTGGGTCACGGCCAACTTTATGTTCCCCTTCCCGAAAGGGTAAAGAAGGCTAACTGAGGTCACTCTTCCAGTCTTGGGTTCGCTGGATGCCTCATCCTGACCTGGTGGGTTAAGCCTCTGGGGGGCTGACACGTGGTCTGCCGCACACCTCCCAGGCTTCTGCGCAGGCTCGCTTCAGCCTCCCATACTGACGCTGGCCAAGGGAGCAGGGACAGAGGGGTTCTTCCCAAGTGTGTAGGAGGAAGCTGGGGGAGGGGCAGGTTAACTGGACTCAGCCAGTTTCCTACCTAGACCATAAACCTATTACGAGACTAATAAGGCATCAGGAGTTATCTTAAATGCTATCCATGAGGTGGCTATGGGTGGGAGCATGAACCTGAGGTTCCGGGTACCGGGCCAGGAAAAAACTTAGTTCTAAGACCCAGGAGTGTGGCCTTAGTTGAGTCATTCCATGCACAGACATGTTTCCTCAGCAACCAGGGGCTCGGTCAGGGAATGCGGCCGGCTCAGCAAAAACACGTCACCACCACGGGGACAGGGACCACTTGCTGTGCATGCACTATGAGCATATGATTGGCCGTGATAGTGTGCCCCAATAATAACTTGGAATATTAGACCTAGACAGGATTCTAGAGGTTTCTTAGACTGACTCAAACTTTGCTCACTAAAAGTCTCCCACCTCCCCTTCACCCAGAAAGAAGTGGCTTTGGCTAGGTAATTACAGTGATGGGTAGCCGGCCACGGCACAAGCAAACCATTTTTGGACAGCTCTAGTTGACAGAAAGTTTCTCTGCTGAGGTGAAATCTGGCTTCCCCCACAATCCCTGTACTTTGGTTCTTAGTTTTGGCTTCTGAAGTAACACAGAATATGTGTCTTGTCTATAGCAGGTTTCTAAGTATATGAAGACGGCCCTCCATCTTCTTTCATTTCCAGTGTCCCTTCATGCCTCAACACCCAGCCTGCTCTCTTGATGTATTCTTCAAATTTTCATATATGTAGGAGAGGAGGTCACATCCGAAAGGTGTTATTAACAAAAAATCTGGCTACGCGCTGTGCCTCACACCTATAATCCCAGCACTTTGAGAGGCAGAGGAAGGAGGATCACTTGAGCCCAGGAGTTTGAGACCAGCCTGGGTAATATAGTGAGATCCCCATCTCTACAAAAAATACAAAAATTAGTGGGGTGTGGTGATGCATGCCTATTGTCCCAGCTACTCGGGAGGCTGAGGTGGGAGGATTGCTTGAGCCCAGGAGGTCGAGGCTGCAGTGAGCTGTGATCGCACCACTGCACTCCAGTCTGCATGACAGAGTGAGACCCTTTCTCAACCAACCAACCAACCAACCAACCCCAAAACAGTCTCTGGGATAAAGAATATATTTAAAAATAAGTTATATTTATTTGCCTACTGAAAATAAGAGCATGTGCCACAGCACTGTATATCTAACTTAGCTAATGGCTGAAATTCAAAGGGCATTTTTCGGAAAATTCATAACCCATTTGATTTTTGATTTTTTTTTTTTTTTTTTGAGATGGAGTCTTGCTCTGTTGGAGCAAGGCTGGAGTGCAGTGGCATGATCTTGGCTCACTCCAAGTTCTGCCTCCTGGGTTCATGACATTCTCCTGCCTCAGCCTCCCGAGTAGCTGGGACTATAGGCGCCCGCCACCATATCTGGCTAATGTTTTTGTATTTTTTTAGTAGAGACAGGGTTTCACTGTGTTAGTCAGGATGATCTTGATCTCCTGACCTCGTCATCCGCCCACCTCGGCCTCCCAAAGTGCTGGGATTACAGGCATGAGCCACTGCGCCCGACCACCCATTTGATTTTTAATAAATCTCCCCTCTCTTCCCAGAAAAGAAACACAATGACTGGTCCTAACCAGTACTTCTATTGTACTATTCAATGGAACTGAGCCGTACTGGTCAAAGAACCATGGTTTTCATTGGTTCCTCCATCTGTCTTCACGCATACATACACAGTTCATGTAAACACACGCATGTGCAGAGGTAGATGTGCCACAAAGCTAGTGAGCTTTGGGGTTCCTTCACTTGTGCAGGTCCCTGGGAAGAGTTCTAGAAATATTCATATTGCCTAAATTGTAAGCCTTGGGCCCATAAAATCTAGATATACTCCTGGGTGCATGCACACGAACACACACACGCACACACACAGAAACAAAACACAGTTTTGCATTGGTGATCTTTACGTGACAAGCCAGGCATGTTCTTTGAGCATCCTAAATTCCATTATTGTATTGCAATGTGTTTCAAATGGACAGGAATGAGCGAGTGAACAACACTGCTGTGACTTGGCTGATCAATCTTACTAATGTCTGAGGACAAACAACATACAAGATGCTGTTGAGGGGGGTTAATTTATTTAAGTTACTTAATTTTAGAGGAAAGAATTTGGGCTCTGGAGCAAGGGAGTCCCAAGTTTGAATCTCGTTCCTCTGTTTGTTCCTCTGTTTGTCAACTGTATGCCCTTAGGGAAGCTATTTTTCTTCTCCGAGCCACAGTTCAGGGCTTAGTTCAGTATTCTTGTGTGTAAAATGAGAACTGTGCCACAGACTTGGCAGGGCTGTTGTAAGGATTAAATGAGATGATACGTGCAGAGCACCAGCCCCACGTCTGCCATCATAAACACTCAATGGATGGTGTCTCTTGCAATTGTCATAAGTGTGAACAGACGTGTCTCACAAAATCTGGCAAAAAAATGTTTTCTTTGTTTCAGTACTTTTGTATTTAAAGCACATGCGTAAGTTTTACAAAGTCGCATTCATATGGATGGAATTTTTTTCCCCCAGTTGACATCATTTCACACAGACATTTCCAGTTTACAGTTAGCTCTTACAGTCCCCATTTGTGGTCGTATTGCCAACTTCTTTTGTTGGGTTTCTTCCCTTTAGCTTTTAAGCAGTTTCAAGTTTTTTTCCTGTCCACATGCACACGCCCCTTGTCCCCATCCTCCCTGTTAGGTCCTGCTCCTCTTTCTCTCCTCCCTTTACAGCCAAATTTCCCAGGGGAGCTGTCCAACACCATTCTCACCACTTCCTCACCTTCCATTCCGGTTCCCACTCCCACCCTTCTCCAATCTGCTTTTGCTCAGTTCACCTCCCTGTTGTCAAATCCAAAGGGCAGTGGTTGGTACTTGGGGAACTGCCTGACTTCTCAGCAACATCCTCACCAGACATCTCTACTTCCTTCTCTTAGAATACTCCATGGCTTCAGAGATTTCCACCTGTCCTGGTTTTCTGCCTACTTCTCTGCTCTTCCTCCTTCTCCAGCCCTTCAACAGTAAGGTTCCCCAGGTCGCCCCTTCTTCTTGGGCAACTTCATCTACTCCCATGGCTTCAATCGGCTCGTCTATGCTAAATCTACTTCAGCCAGGCACTTCTTCTGAACTCCAGAACCACATTCCATGATCTCCTAAGTAATTCCTCCTGGAGGTCATACAGGCGCCACACATTTGATGTGTCTAACACAAACATCTTTACAAATGAGATTGTGTTCCTTAGGTCAGTAAATGCTCAGACGATCAGACCAAAAACTTGGAAGTAATCGTTAAGTCCTCTCTTCTTCTCATCTCACATGAAATGGGTCACCAAGACCTGCAGACTCTGCCTTTTATCTGTTTCTTGAACCACCTCCTCTCTCAGTGAGCCTCACTTTAGTTAATATCATAACCATTGCTCCTAGACTGCAGCCTAAGAGGCCCCGCCTCCACTTTTCACCTCCGTACCTTGCCACGCTGACCCTCTGCTTAAAACAAATGGCATCTACTTGTCTTCAAACAAACGTGTAAAATCCTGAATATGACCTGCAGAGCTCTGCATAATCTACTGAAGAAATAATAAATGAGTGAGTGAGTGAATGGCTGTGAGGCTACCATGTATCCTATGATATTTACCTTCCCCAACTGTGTTTAGCTAGTCCCACACTGGGGGTGGTTGGGGAATTTCCAGTTTTTAACTACTATAAATAGAATTGTTAAGGGCATCCTGTTTTGCCCAGTATTGGATGGTTTCCTTCGGCTATTTGTTTAGGAATAGAATTATCAGTGAAAGGGTATCATTAGTTTAAAAGTTCTTATTATATACTACTTGTTCTCAGAAGGCTGGAATCAATGTTTCTTACCATCTGTAATGCTACCTAGAGCCTCTCCCAGGGGGGTTTTGCAACTTTTAACTTCTCAAGTTGAGTAGGTTTAAAGCAGAACCCTAACATTATTAAAATCTGCATTTTTCAGGTGATGATTTGCTATGTACATAATCTTACATGTAGATTATCTAAGTAACACATTCTTAAATTTGCAAACAGCTCTCTCTTCTCTTTGGTTTTTATTCAGAGGCTTCAGTTTCCTTCTGGCCACTTTTTTTTTTTTAAAGTGAGAGTATGCCTGGTGTGGGAGAGGTACTTTTTAGATGTGTCAGAATGTTCTCTCTGTTGGACCCTTTCTACCTTCGATGGGTTCAGGATGAAGCCCTAGGCTTCGGTCCCTTAACTTACGTAATAAATTCAACAGTGAAAACACCAGTGCATAACATGCCCATTCCTGTAATGGGGCTGCTTAGTTTTCTAACTCTGCTTGGTCGTAGTTTCTTTTTTTCTTTTCTTTTTTTTTTTTTTTTTTTTTGAGACAGAGTCTCACTCTGTTGCCCAGGCTGGAGTGCAATGGCGTGATCTCGGCTCACTGCAACCTCCGTCTCCCGGGTTCAAGCAATCCTCCTGCCTCAGCCTCCTGAGTAGCTGGGATTACAGGTGCGTGCCACCATGCCTGGCTAAATTTTTGTATTTTTGGTAGAGATGGGTTTCACCACATTAGCCAGGATGGTCTCGATCTCCAGACCTCGTGATCCACCTCCCTCGGCCTCCTGAAGTGCTAGAAGTACAGGCTTGAGCCACTGCGCCCGGCCTGCTCCCAGTTTCTAAGCATTCCATTCAATGCATTTTTGCAGGCCGGTTGAATTAACCTTTTAATTTAATATGGAGTGTCTTCTGTGACCACAAAAATAAATTAGTCTTTTACTTAGCAACAAATATTTGAAATTTGGTTTAATATTTATGTCTTATACACAGAGACCCTGAGAAAAAAAGGAACAGGCTGTGGGAAAATTTAAATATTATATTTAAGACAAGAATAAATCTGTTAGAAAACAGATATAGTAAGACAATTACAGCTGGATATAGAATATAAGGTAAGATAAACAAAATAAGCTCTCGAGAAAACAGAACTTTATGAAATAAGTATGTGTTTAAAGGAAGCACTGTGCAGTTGGTTTTCCCTACGTCACCATCACATCAACTTGTATGACCAATGTTTAGCGTCATCTGCAGGGCTACCTAGGTCTCTCCGACTTTTAACTTCTCAAGTTTAGTAAGTTTAAAGTAGAACCCTAACATTGCTAAAACTTGCATTTTTCAAGTACATGACAGCAGGGTGGGAGACCACCTCCATTTCACAAATGGGACAAGTGAAGAGCCTAAGAAACAAAATGACGGCTGGGCACAGTGGCTCACGCCTGTAATCCTAGCACTTTGGGAGGCCGAGGCGGGTAAATCATGAGGTCAAGAGATCAAGATCATCCTGGCCAACATGGTGAAACCTCATCTCTACTAAAAATACAAAAATTAGCTAGGTGTGGTGGTGCACACCTACAGTCCCAGCTACTCAGGAGACTGAGGCAGGAGAATCACTTGAACCCGGGAGGCAGAAGTTGTAGTGAGCCGGGATCACAGCACTGTACTCCAGCCTGGCGACAGAGCGAGACTCTGTCTTAAAAAAAAAAAAAAAAAAAGAAAGAAAATGACTTTCCCATAAGTGACCTATCTAAGCATTTCTCTGACGTGTGATACACATTTTTTTTGCTTGCTGAAAGACAGAGTAAAGAAAGAGCCAACTCTGGTGTCTTCAGACAAGGGTCATGTCTGCTACAACTCCCACATTTCAGGGCTATAATTTCCCTTCTGTGACCTATATCCTTGGATTCTCTGACTTAATTCTAAAACAGCCAGTTGACACAGTCCTTCAATCTGCAAACCTACCATTGCTTAATAGAAATTAATAGGCCAACTGATTCAAGAAATACTATGTAAAGACGAGTATTTTTGGTTTAACTTTGAAAGAAAATTTTACTATATTTGAAAAATATAAGCAAAGCATATTTCCAAAGACAAAGGTTCTGGTGGGTTGGAAAGGGAAGAAACAATTTGCAAAATCACACTCTAGTATATGAAAAGACTGCAGATTTTAGTCTACTAAAATCCTCAATATATTTAGCAAATCCCCAATACATTTTTGCTGAATTGAAGGAACTCTGAACATATGTTTCTTTCCCTTTTTTAGCATTGATAGCAAGTGAGCGTAACATGAATTAAATTGATAATAACTTGTGGGTTTCCTTGTTCATAGAAAATAATGGGTACCTAAATCCATTCCACCTGAATGTCATGTAATGGATAACCCTAAGTGAGGGTTAATACAAATGCCAACCTGTCTAGACGTTCCTTCCTGTCAATGAGTCTTCTCAGAGTCTCAAAGTAGTCAGGTAATCAAATACATCTCTGAATTTAAATTACTTCAGAACAAGAACAAGTTAATGTGATAACTATCTAGTAGCCCAAGGTCTATGTAAAATTATTCTGTTCAGGTGAAGTTTTATAAAAGTGGGATCCCTTCCATTTATTCTTCAACTTTACAAATGTTATAAATTTGTCATCTGTTATATCCTCCAACTGGGAGACTATTCCAAAGGAAATATCCCATTTGTCTTCAACCTTGAAATCTTCCGGTTAGAGACCATATAATTATTTAAAGCACATGGCAAATGTTCCCTGCTTTATCCTAAGGGTTGAAAATGGAGGATTCTTGTCCTGGAAGTGGATGTGATAAATGTAATTTGTTAAGCTGGTCAATGAATATGGCATTCAGGGAGTCTACTGTATTTGACTTAAGGTATAATTGTATTTCAGGTAATTATAATTCATTGGGTCCAGTGCTCTCCTCTCTACATTGGAGAGGAGTTGTGTTAAGAAATGTTGTTTCCATATATAGACAGCATAGATAGCTACAGTGTTTGCTAGAAACTTAACACTGTTTCAGTGTTGAAGTTGGGCTGAACTGTTAAGAATGGAAGGGAGCTTAGGATCCATGTGGTGAGAACCACATTTTGTGGATGCGGAAAATAAGGCCAAGTGAAGTGATGTGATTTCTGAAGGGCCAGGTGTAGAACCCAGGCCTGAGGACTTCCACTACACCGAACTGCTAAAGCCGAAAGCCCACGTCAGAAGAAACAGTGACAAATGTTACATCTGGAAAATAAAAAGGATTTTCAATCTAGATCTTGCCCTTGCCTAAGGAGAATGCCCGTGGCCTTCCTCCTCTTGCTGGGTGATCCCTTCATGAGATGGGTCTTCTCAACTCCTTCTTAATTCTGTCTTATAAACCCATTCACAATACTCCTGTGTTCTGTGATAAGTTTTCCTGTAGGCCCTGCTGGCAGGCATCACCTTGAAATTCTGTCCATGGCTTTCTAGTGGGCGCCTTAATTAAATTACCTTCAGTATAAATTTATCTTTATTCCCAGCTCATAAAATTCTACATAATGGAGATGATGTATGATGCTCACATCTATTATTCCTAGCTCTGGTCTGCCTCTTGTTTTAGATTTCCAACTGGAGAACAGGACAAGTCTTCTCGAATGTACTGGCACTGCGTGCTCAAAAATGAACTCTTACCACTACTTCCAGGTCAGCTCCCCATCTTAGCTAGCCACTTTGGGCCTGAGTATTATCTTGATCTCACTGATCCAGTCTGGGCTTCATTGCCTCCCATTAGGATCACAGCAAGGACTCTAACTAGCTTTCCTGCTTTAAGTAAGCCAATGAATCTACCCTATGTACTGATGGCAAATGTCTGTTGCAAAAAGAGAGCTCCAATCATATTTTTCCTGATCAAAACTTTCCAGTGGTTTCCAATTACCTGTAAAATAAAATCCAAACTTCTTAACCTGGGTACTGTCAAACTGGGTCATCATTCAACCTGCATTTGTTGAGTGCCACCTGGATGCCATGCCCTGGTGTTAGGTACTAGAGACTTGGCGGCTTAATAGAACACAATCACTGCCCACATTGAACTTTCCACTCTAGGGGAGGGATCCAGAGTAGCAAACAACCATCAAACAATGTATATAACACTGTATGTGCGTGTGTGTGTATGTGTCAAGGGCCATGACAGAGGTAGAGAATGCTCTAAGATAAAAGAGAAACAGCACCTAGCCCAGACAGAGGTAGAACAAGATGGGAGAAAGGAAGGTGGAGTGGAATTAGGGAAATAGGGAAGGCAGTCAAGGGACACCTTCCAGGAGACAGTCCACCAGTTTGAAATGTGAGGAGGCAATCAGACAATCCGGAGAGGTATGGTGAGGGATGTTTGACCATGTTTCAAAGGGAGTGTCTAGCATGTGCAGCCTTCTCTCTGAATTCCTCTTCCTTGTACGCTGGCCTATATCTCCTTAACACACTTCCTCATCTCCTTCTTGTTTACCTCTCCAAGTTTTCAAAGTCAGGCTCCATTACCATGTCTATGAGGTCTGTTTGATAATCCAGCTAGAAATGGCCCTTGTAATCTCTGAACTCCCTTAGCCTGTACCTGTGTACCTCCGGCATAGAGTTGCTTGGTGAATACTCATGGAATGAATGTCTATTGCCACCTCCTAACTGTGATCTAGAGCATCTCAACATCCATTCTAGTGCATCAGGCTTATCAGGCCTTCCTGCCTTTTCTGCCTCTTCTACTCATCAGGTAGGCATTCTCACCATCACCCAAATATACTTGGTGATGCTGTGCCAATTACCCTCTGCCTACTCAATCCCACCCATTCTTCACCGTCCAAACCAACTCCATTCCTTCTCTCCTGAGACCCATCCTACTCTGCTCTCGCCCTCCTCCATCCTTCTTTGGCCTTTAGATCAATGCAATCCTGCCTCTAACCGGACAGCAACTTCCTCGACAGCAGCACCATCTTTCACATGGCCCACCCGACAAATACTTTGGACAAAGTGGCAAGGAACTGCGGACAGATTTTCACATATCTTTGTTCATAGCTTTGAGCAGAGAGAACCCAGTTTCACAAATAACGCTGAGAGGTCACTGTGGAGGAAAATAAACCAGCTATAAAAAGGAGCACCTGAGATAGGAGGAAGGGGAAATTTATGAAGACTTGGGAGGAAAGTTTGCCCAAGGTCCAAGTCAAATCAAGTCAAAACCCACCGCTGTTATTTCCCTTTGTCTGCTTTACATGAATGGTTTCATTGGAACACTAAAGAGGTAGGGATTTTTCCTCCAGATATATAACATTGCCTCTTTGAGTATATCTCTGAGTTTCCACTGGAATAGAAAGGGGAATTATTTTGTAATAAGTTCAAAAGAACTATTTAGGATAGTTTTATTTATTTATATGGCTGTTTTATAGTTTTCTTACTGTGAGATTACATAAAGAATTGATGATCTGAGATAAAATATTTCAGGTATACTTGTGTCCCTTCCAAATTACTTGTTTTTGGAGATACAAATTTTCAAGTTTCAATAACATCTCTTACTTTTGGGGAACTTCTCCTTTAGCATTTCTTCATATAAACGGTCTGTGGCAATTGGGAAGAACAGGGGAGAGATGGGTGCTGGGGCTTTATCTCATCTCCTATAATGAGGGATGTTTCCTCCTGACGGTTAGTTTATTAACTTCTGGCAGGTCTCCAGGAGTAAATAAAGGTTGAACATAGTTAGGGACTACACCAAGACCTTCTGCAGGATCCTCACCCTTTGTCAAGTTACATCAGAGTCGAGGTCTGCAATGGGATTCAGTAAAAGGAGGGCCTTGAGGACTTCAGTAACTAATCCCGCAAGAGGCATAAACCTGAGATCACAGTTCCCCTTTGACATACGTAGTTTCCAGACAGATACCTTCTAAATATCCACAGGGTTTAGGAAATTAAACTGAGACAAATCTTTGAAGCCTTATCCACATGAGCAATACACTTTGCAGGTAGAGATGTTTGTTACTGAATTGAAATCTTCTAACGCAGTCTCAGGGCCCTTAATTAGACAAGCTTTCTGAGTCAGATGAACCCGAGGAGACCTCCGCTTGTATTTTTTAGGATTTCTACAGGCTACAAGATGCATTACCTCAAACGAGTCCTGCTTCTAAGGGAAACCACTTGAAGCCTTTCTAAACTGGCCTTGGCTACTAGGATCTCCCATTTCCCAGTCTTTACCGGCAGTTCTCCCATTTCTACTTTCTTTTCTAGCCCTTCTATATCCTCCTCCTTCCTCTCTTTGTTTTCGGTTGAGCAGTTCACAGCCTGCACTCACTCTCAGGTATCTCTTTTAGAGAGTCGAAGGGCCAGAATGGCATCTTTTTCTTTTTCTGAGACAGGTTCTCGCTCTGTCACCTGGGCTGGCGTGCAGTGGTGCGATCTCAGCTCACCGCAGCCTCTACCTCTTTGGTTCAAGCAATCCTCCCACCTCAGCCTCCTGAGTAGCTGGGACTACAGGTGTGCACCACCACACTCAGCTAATTTTTAAAGTTTCTGTAGAGATGAGGTTTTGCTACATTGCCCAGGCTGGTCTCAAACTCCTGGACTCAAGCAGTTCACCCTCCTCGCCCTCCCAAAGTGCTGGGATTACAGGAGTGAGTCACCATGGCCAGCCTTCTTTTTCTTCTTAGTGGCACAGTTAGAGCCCTTAAGTTTCAGTGTCCATAGGACTAAACTGGGTTCCTCTCCTAAGCTTCAAATTCTCCCCCTTGGTCTGTAAACGCTTCCTCTTCTTTCCTCAAACTGGCTCATGCCAGTATAATCTTCCTTCAACTTCCTTCCATCATCCTCCCTTCCTTGTGATGACTCACTGTTGGGATTTCTTGGGCAGGGTGAGGAGTGGTAAAGACCAACCGCTAACTAACAGACTTGCCAAGTGGAGCATATGCCAAGAGTCCAGACTCTCACCTGAATGAGGAGATCGATAGCGAAAGTCCTCTTTGGTCAGCAGCAGGAGAGCTTTGCCATTCATTTCAAACGTGTTGCTGTCAATTGGCCTTAAAGAAAACTCATTTTCAGCCCACTTGAGCCACTGGGCTACGTCATCCCTGCTCCAGTAAATTGGCTGCAAGCCTGTTGGAGAGAGCGTGAGGCAGAAAGAAAGAGAGAAAGGTCTTGTCAGTTAGACAGCTGGAATAAAGGGAGGAGATCTCTGAATAGTTAACAAAATTGAGTCTCCACATCTCAAGAGCCCTTATGTTCAACTCTGAGTCCCCTCTCCAGCCCTTGTTTGAGCCGCCCCACCGGGGGCTTCTCCAAACCCAGAAGCAGCCTCTAAGAGGGGTCCAGGGAGCAGTTTGTACACCAAACCCTACTCCGGGGTGTGCTGTCAGATGAACACTTTTGCTTTTATTTAGAGGCAAAATGAGAAAAAGATCCTTTTCTATGTGTTTAAGGGATGGTAGGTCTTAGAGACCTGCCCTTCCTTGCCCAGTTCCAGGCGCTGTTCCAGGGTGCCCAAGGCACCCATGGGGGCTCAGAACTATGACACATGTCAGTGTGGTTGGAGGGTCCTCAGATTCAGAGCTGATTTGATTGCAGCCCAGCGTCCTTCTGAAGAAAGAATGTTCCAGAGCTGGGCTTGACCTTCCAAAGCTGCCAACTAATGAAATGTTCCCTGACACGTCTTCCAGGAAGAGCAAGTCACTCAGCCTCTGGGAAACCATCAGGCTGGCCTCTGCGAATAAGAGGGCAAGGCAAGGATAAAAGTCTTCTGCCTTTTTATTCTACTCACTGACATGAGAGCTTCCTGGTGGGGTGGTACTTGAACTCTGAGTAGGACCCAAGTGGGCAGGAGAGGGGTACAGAGCAGAGGCTGAGAGGTTGGCTCAGGTTGGCTCTCTGGGAGCCTGTGAGTCTATAGTTTTATTTTATTTTGCTGCTGTGGGAAATCTTTGATAAGTTAGAACAGTGGTTCTCAAAATGTGATCTCGGGACCCATCAGGGTTCCCGAGACCTTTGTGGGGTGCCTATGAAGTAAAACATCTTATCATAACAATATTAATTATTTGCCTTTTTCGCTCTCATTCTTAGGTGGAATGTTCTAGAAGGCATATGACATTGCGATCTTGCAAAGATTGAATGCAGAAACAGAGATGACAGTCCAGCCATATCTTCCATTAAGCCGGACTTTCAAGAGTCTTTCAAAAATGTGTAACAATGCTACTCTTCTCACAAATTACTTTTGGTCTGGGAAAATGTATTTTAAAATATATGTTTGCATTAATATAGAGTTGGCTTACTATTTTACTTGCTACATTCATAAATATTTTGTAAATACCCAGTTTTAATTTATATAATAATATGGTAACTACAGATAGCTATAACCCACATAAGCAAAAGCTCTTTGGAGTCTCCATTACTTTTTACGAATCAAAAGGAGACATGAGACCAAATTTAAGAACTGCTTGTCAGAAGAAGCTAGATGTTCAATGGATCTTCATTCTCTAAAATCACATGGTGTGAATCAATAGTTCAAATAGAGCAATGGCATCAGTGTTGCTAAAGGGAGCTTCCGTCTTTCAATATAAGTTACTTAAACTTGCTAAGAAGACTTCACAAGTGTGTTATAAAAGTGTCCCTTAGTTTGATCCTGGAAAAAATCACCTTTCATCCTAAAGCGGGCATGCCAAAGAACAATCTGCTTTGCTACATGGGGTGCTCTTCCTACGTGCTGAAGTGGGGAACAAACGGCTCAAATTCTCCAGGGCCTCTGGACATTCCAAGTGGCTCCTTTGCAAAGTGTAGTTTTTGAGGAATGGTAGTTGGCTTACTCTAAACCTGTGGAAGCCCCCCAAAACCAAAACCCGTTTTTTGTAGTGCACCAAAAAAAGAACTACTGGGCACTGGAACATTAGAGATGAGCATTTAAGAGTTTTTTTTTTCTTGGTGTTTTTAGGATAATTTTTTTTCACATGAAAACAAACAAGAATTTCAAATAATTTATGGTGTGTTACTGCTTTATGATCTTTAGAATAAAATACAGTCACTGAAGGTTTTGTTTTTGACTCCTGACTGGCCAGAAAGTGATGCCTATTAAAAACAGTCCACGGATATGGGAAGTACCAACTCTCTCCAATGACCTTGAAAACACATATCTGGAATCACAGGGAGGTAGGAGTGGCAGTGAGGGTTACTCAGCAAAATCTCCGTTTTCAAACTGGTAAAAACCTTAAACCTAACTCCTTACTGTCAATGGTGTCACCTCTGAACAAGAATGGCACCGCAATTTGTTATTATAGACCTTCCTCTCCTTCACACAGGGAGTTCCCATTTGGGGACACATGTCAGGGTCTGGTCCCTCGGGCCTAGGAAGGTGCCTGGAGGTGAGAGGTCCAGAGAGCAGAAGATGCTCGGGCAGAAACAGGAAAAAGTACGGGGTGGCTTATTGGAAACAAGGGCCCCAAAGCAAATACAGAACTGAATCCCGCTTGGGAGGGGAAATGAGAGTAAAATGCTGAAGTTTCTGCAGAGGACACGCTGCAATGGAGGGAGGCGGGTGAGAAGGGGGTGGGGGATGCAAGTAGTAATTTGAGGTTCTTTATATTCTATGGAAGAAAATACTCATGAGTAATCTTTTCCCTAAATACAAGAAGAGTCACACTCCAAACAGCTCTGCCGGTTAAGCACAACAGTTTCTCTTTTCACTTCCCATTAATCTCTCCCACAGCCCAGCCCCTGAAGCAACCAGGGCCACCGTGTGGAAACCCCCTCACCAGGAACCGACGCGAATGCCCTGGGCTTGTGTACAAGAGGGACCTAGCAAGTTACAGGGGAGACTGCGGCGATCCCAGCAGTCATACAAAAGTCATCCTGACCCAGCAAGCTACCTGCTCCAGGCCACTCAATAAATTTATCAGCGTCTCTGTTCTTCCCTTCGCATAAAGAGAGAAGTAGGTGGACACGTTCGCCGAGCTGGAAAGAGGCTTGATACACTTCGGTGTTCAAAGTCAAGACCCACTGTTACTTGCTTTTTAATTCAATAGAATAAAAAAGTTATGGTGTAGAATTGAGCCGGGGGAGAGGGGGAAGCCCCTTTTCCTTAAACCTAGAGCCCTTAAGACCTTGTGTGTTACAGTGTCTAAACGGAATACAGCCTTGCACCTGGAGGCAATTCTAATCAGGCTGATTTAATTTACTTAACAGTCATTTACTAAACACTACTATGCACCTAGTACTGCTCTAAGCATTTTATATGAATAGATATTAGCTCATTCAACTGCATGCTCACACAACCCTATGATAGGGATTCAGATGAGGAAACTGAGGCCCGATGCATTTAAGGGACTTGTCCAAGGTCACATAACCCTAGTAATGAGAGAAGCAGAGATTTGAACCCAGGCAATCTGGTTCCACAATCTGTGCTCTTATCCATCACACTATACTTCAACATGCATGTCCCATCCAGATCCAGAATTGAGACTGGTTTTGAACATCAATTAGGGATTCAAAAAAGACTGAGTGAATTGACTCCCACCCATCCAAGACTTAGATACTTGGAGACTTTCTCAAATTATCAACAGACTAAAAATATAGCCCAAAAATCTGTAGATCCCTGGAGAAGTAGATTTATAAATGGGAAGAGGAGGGAGGTGTAGGTGGGACTCTGCTTTTAATGCATCCAGGAATAAAATCCTCCCTTCACAGGCTACTTGCTCCCAGGCACTCATGGGTGCTTGGTCTTGAGAGTCTTACGTGGCTCACAGCTGCAAACGGAACAGAAGCTGTATGGGCAGAACGAGGGAGGTACATACATAACTTGCTTTATTTACGGCCATCTCTTGCAACTTTAATTCAACAAAGTCGAAGAATATAGATGTTAATAATGATTAGGAAAAGGACAAAAAGGAAAGAGGGAGACCATGATTCTGCACCCATGTTATACTATTCCCTGTGTACCTATCATGCCTCTGGAGGACTATTTACTAAGATCAGCATTTTTAATGCCAATTAGTTTCAGAGAATATTTGAAAAGAAAGTTGTACAGAGAAAATGAACTGCTGTGATTAAGAAAGTTACTAAAAATTCTACTGTACTTCTCCCCCACTCCCGAGTAGGTCAAGTAGATGGTGTCATATCCTTCGGTGACACACCCAGGCCCTTAAATTTATTTCTAATATTTCTTCAATTCCATGCTTTAAGGGGCAGCCACATTCATTAGTACATTTTCACCTGATTTCTTAAACTAATGATGAAAAACATGTTGGGAGACAGGACCCTGGATTTTATTCCCAGATCCGCCGTGAATTAACATTTGATTCTGGGCAGGACACTCAGCTTCTCTGTGGCTCAGTGACTTCATCTGTAAAATGAAGGGCTTAGAGTATGTGATCTCTATTCCCTTCAGGGTTTAATGTAGTCAATATGCTCCTATTTAATTTGAATCCAAAAAGCCAAAGAATACAAATACAGCCGGGATCTTTTTCTACAGAATTACTCCATGCCCACGGCCATGACCCTGAGATTTTGTAACTTCCTGAAGGATCTTCTGAATCACAGAAGACAGATTAATGCTTAAGAGTGTGTCATTATATTCTAATTCTTAGAAAAGTTATAATCCAGCTATGGCAACAATCAAAATAACTGCCTGCATTGGGGTAGTACTTCAGAGTTCAGAAGGTGCTTTCATACAGATTACTTCATGTAATTCTCACAAAAGCCCAGTGAAATCTGTTGCATTCTGATTTCAGTTTAAAAGATAGAAAACACAGGGCTTAGTCATTAGGTGATTTTATTGATTTGAGCAACACTCAGTTCAAGCTTTTCTGCTACAGTAGCCATTCAGCAAAACCACTCTTTATCCAAACTTTCTGCAGAAATAGGAATCTGCTCTAGGTTCTACGTGCTGGAGACAGAATCATAAAAAGTGAAAGATGGAAGCTCAAGCCTGAAAGTTAAGAGACTGACTCAGGATCAAGCTGCCCCTGATCCCCTGACTTTTCCCAACATCCCATGTTGTCTCATAACTTGATTCCACGACACACACCAATTCTGTAACCTTCAACACAGTGAGGACAGTTACCATGTCCTTGCTGAGTCATTTTCCCTCCAGATGAAACATTCTTAATTGGTCCAAAGCTAACTCCTCCACCGCAGTTTGCAGACCCTCACCAACCTGCCTGCCTGTCTCCTCCAGAGATCTTATGTGGCTTCGATTCCCAAATGCAGCAGTAGGAAACAGGACTAGCATTTTTCTTTCTCTGGACAATATACTTCTATTGATAATAACAGCCAGCAATTATTGAACATTTACACTGAATCTTATTACTGCAATGATTATTATTCTTTTTTTACAGATGAGAAAACTGTAGCACACAGAGATGGAAGTGATGGTGCCATGACAGGGATCCAGGTGGTCTAGCTCTACAGTCTCAACTCTTAACACCCCACCATAGTGCTTTTTGTGTAGCCTAATAACAGCAAAGCACTTACTCGTAAGCAAGGGCTTGCTATGTGCCAGGAGTCATTCTAAATGCTTTGCATATGTAACTCATTTAATCCCTGCAGCAATCCTGTAAGACAGGAACGATCCCCATTTATGGAGGAGAAAACTAGAACACAGGGAAGTTAAATGACTTGGCCAAAGTCACCCAGCCAGGAAATGGAAGAGCTGACATTTGAATCCAAGTGATCTGGCTCCAAGCCCACATTAAAAACTACCTAACTCTCTAAGCTTATTTGGTCGTTTGGCAGGATATCAAATTAAATTTATGACTAAATTTTAAAAAGAAAAAGTTTCACAGTAGTTAAGCATGCAGGCACTGAGCAAAAGCATGGAACCTTTATTTCCCAGCTGTGTGACCTCATACAAGTTACTTAACCACTCTGTGTCTTGCTGGCGTCAACTGAAAAATGAGGACAACTTTCAACCTGTGAATTAAATATCACTGAATCATAGATAATGTACTTATACAATTTTCAGATGACAGAAAACTAGTACAGAGTAAAATTATACAAATGATGATGATATGAAACACACAGGCCAATATCTGGCACAGAGCAATCACTTAATAAACATTAGCTATTGCTTTTGTACTGTTATTATTATAATCACCTTTATAATCTCACTCTAACTGCATATGTATAGCTAGCACTTGGAACCCAACTGTAAGAATGTATATTAATTGATACTGCATTTTATCTTATTATTTTTAACCATCATCTCAGCCTGCTGCCGTCTCTCCAGATTTCCATCTATTTCTAGCATCTATACTCTGTAATTTCACATCATCTACAGCTTTGCTAAGCATCTGTCACCTCCACAGGTTACTGACAAAGTACAGATTATATAGGGCTGAGATAGGAGTACCCTGGTGACACACCAGTCACCTCCTTTTGGATGGATACTGATCAAGTTATTGACTCCTTTTGGGAAGAATGGTTCAATTATCAATCCATCTAAATACTCTGGGTTTTGGACATTTTCCAAGCTCATCCATGAAAGCACCATCAGAAATTCAATGAAATGCCTTCCTGATATCCTGAAATACAGCAACTACAACACTTAGAGCAACCTTATTAAAGAGGATGAGGAGAGAGGATGAGGAGCAGATGGCTGGTTCCAAAGTGACAATGTCTTCCACTCGTAACATGTATGTTTGAAAATCTGTCCCGAATTTCATCCGGAAGTTCCATCAGATTAGCTGTTTTATTTCACACACACATTTTCCCCAGCTTCTCTTCCTAAAATCAGGTTAACAACAGTTTACATTCTTTCAGTACAGCTTCCATTTCCCACAACCCTGAAGGATCACTGCCAGTAGCTTATCTTTCACCCCTCTGAGTTCTCGACCCTGGGACGTCATTTGTCTGGGCCAAGAGCCTTACATTTATTCAGAACTTAGTTGGCTTTTCAATCACTTCACCCATCTCGGGCTTCAATTCCCTTCTGCCAGTGTTTGCACTACCTGTTTCAGTCTGACAATCATTCTCCTTCATGGAAGAGAGAAAGAAGTTGAACAGTTTTGGTTTCTTTGCCATTTGCTGATGTTACGCCATCCAACTCCATCAGCAGGCTGACATCATGCTTATTCTTATACTGCTGCCCACACTTATTGTTGTCTTAAGCGTATTCCATGGTTTGCAGCTCACTCAAGTTTTAAAATTCTAGAGCTAAGAAACTCTCCTTTATATATTTCTTTTCATTAAGTTGCTTTTTCATCCATTATATACATCTTTTTAAAAATCGGAGCTCATTAGACTGGTACTCACAAAACCGTGAGAAGATAAATTGGCATCATCTCTCTGGCAAACAACTTAGTGATATTTTAAGAACCCTGTAAATGTTAACTTCTCAGAATCTACCTTAAAGAAATAACTTAGTATGTGGAAGAATCTTTCATGCACAAAGATGTCTGTTGCAGTGTTATTTTTAATAATGAAAAACTAGGAACAGCAATAAGGAAATAGTTAAATAATAGTTACTGACAATATCTATGACAGAAAATTAATGCAGACAGTAGCATGATAAAGAGTATGTATTCATATTGAAAAATAGTATGTGTACATATATAATAATCTCAATGCATAGAAAAATACAATACAACATAAAAAATATTCAAAGCAATTGATACAGTAGAATTGTAGGTGATATTCTCTGTCTCCTTTTCCTTTTTTATTTATCAATTCTATTAAGCATGTGTTACTTTTATATTTAAAAAAGTATTTAAGGGATGGGTGTGGTGGCTCACACCTATAATCCCAGCACTTTGGGAGGTCAAGGTGGGTGGATTGCTTGGAAGTCAGGAGTTTGAGATCAGCCTGGCCAACATGGTGAAACCCTGTCTCTACTGAAATACAAAAATGAGCTGGGCGTGGTGGTGGGCACCTGTAATCCCAGCGACTCGGGAAGCTGAGGCAGGAGAATTACTTGAACCCAAGAGACGGAGGTTGCAGTGAGCTGAGATCGTGCCACTGCACTCCAGCCTGGGTGACGGAGTGAGGCTCTATCTCAAAACACACACACACACACACACACACACACACACACACACACTTATTTAAAAATTGAGCTCATCAGAGAATACCCCCAATATAGCCTCATCAGTTTCTTTAGTTGTCTCCCTTCCTTCTTATCCCAATGAGGGTCATGTGCAGTTGATAAACCAGGATTTCATTCTCAAGAGCAGCCCAAATGACTCTGAGTTGTGTCTCCGCATTCAGATCATGAGATCCTAAGTACTTTTTCCTAAATTTTAAAGATTTGCCTGAAGTCAAGAAAACACATCTGTTCGTATCTCTCATTTCCCTTCCCCAATCCTAAGATCATGTTTTTATTCTCACCCTCTCCTATCATTTCTACTTTTCCAGACAATTCCTCATTTGTCAGAGTTGAGTCCAAATTAGCAATGCTCCTCAATGCATCTTCCACCGTCTGGGAGATGAAATTGTGAATTGTTAGGTACATGTGTTAAGAGTTAAAATGTCCACGCAGGTAGCTGAAGGGGATTTCACAGTGATTTGCACATGGTGCCTGGCACATAACAGTCCCCAGGTAATGCCAGACTGTACGGCCAAAGATTTCCATTCCTAGGCTGTCCACATCTGAGCCAGCTCTGCAGTCTGTGATTGGCACCCCTCTCCTCCCCGACACATCTCATCACTTACTCCAGCTCCGGCTTTGATGGTCAGGACACTCAGCTCTGTGCAGTTCAAAACATTACCAGATGCTTCCGCATCCATGCCATGCCATCATCTATACTGCGAGGGAGCTAAAGCTGGCACAACCGTATTTTCAGAAGAAACTGACGCTCAGAGAGACCGAGGGACTTTCCCAAGGTCACAATGAACCTAAAGACCAAAACTCCAGCTCCAGGCTTTTTGTATTATCCAGTGAACTTCCTCTGGGTTAAAGGAAATAATGGATGTAAAAGTGCCTTGAACTCTAAAATGCACTGTAAAAATGCAAGCGAATGAGGAATAATAAACCATAAACTCAACTTCTCATGGCAGGCCTGGTCTAGCTGCAGATCCCGAATTCTGCTCAGGGCCCGCAGAGCACCTTCTGACCTCTGCTTGCCGAGGGCAGGGTTTACTTAGAATTCTTCCCTGTACTCTGCCCTTCAAAAGAAAACCAAGGGTCCTCAGAGCCCTTCAAGCTGCTTCCCAGAGGCACTTTTCCGGAGCCTTTTCTGCCTCCTTTCCCTTCCTCACCAGCCTGCTCTCTGCAAATCTGCTCAAAACCCCCAGGCCAGCCTTGGATGCATTCTGCCAGGCTCCACATCTCACTCCTCTGGGTCTGCCTCTAACCTTGACTGTGCTATCCGACCAAAGCTGCTTTCTGCAAACAAATTCTGTCACTAGGGAATTGGAGGTTCCAAAACATTTCCTATTTCTGTCCTCAAGGTTAGCCTGTATCTCAGCACTAAGTTTCCAAGTGGAGGGTGGAAGGTTATCCTCATGTCTTTCAGCCACAAGTCCAAGAACAAGAGCACTGTATGTTCATGTTCAGATCCCAAGTCACAGTCAATTCCCTCGAATGATTTTCTTTTTCCTTATAAACTTCATTCTGTGGATTTTTCTGACTTTTACCTGGTTTTAGCTACAAAGGGGTTTTCAGCAGAAAACCTGTTGACAGCAAAACGGACCCAGAGCTTGCCACGCAGCCTCGCAAACATGACTCAGAAGATTTCTTCTCATTTTTGCTTTTGGGCAGCAAGTCCAATGTGGTGAAAGGCATGTAGTATTTTAGATCAGACCTTGGGTTTCAGAGTCAAATTGTCCTGGGTTAAAATACTGGCTGCATCACTTACTAGCGCTGGGTAAGTTACGTGTCTGAATCCGTTTCCCCAGCAGGAAAATGGAGTCCAGCACAGTACTCACCCCTTAGGGCAAATGTGAGCATGAAATGAGGGGATCCCTCTAGAGATGCTGCACAGCACCTGGTACACAGAAAGTGCGCAATGCATTTTGGGGAGTTGGGTAGGACAAGGACTGGAGAGCAGATGAGCTGCACTTTGTCCCATGTCTCCAGAAGACCAACATACTTTCAGCAGCTCCCTGGGGCCGCAGAAGCTGGAGCAAGCATTCTTAGAAGGTGTGCGACAGCTCTGGCAGGAGCTATGAAGCCCAGTACAGCGCTTTGAGGAGGGTACTGAATGCTCAGCGTGCAAGCTGGGAAAATGGCTCAGGTGGGGTTGCGGAAAACAGCCTGGATCAGGGAGAGGCAGAAGGAAAGAAGGCTGAAGGAGGAGCCCACTCAGGCCCCAGGCTAGGCTGAGGCAAGTAAGACATTTGCCTCAGGTTCAAAATTTAAGGGGTGCCTTTACTAAGTTTCAGTAATGAAGTCATGTAATGCAATATTTTAAAAATGAAAATCAATGCAGAAAATTTATGGCGATCTAAGCATCAACATTTTAATTAAAGTCCATATTTTACAAAAAAGATAATGGGGAAGGGACAGCAATAAGGGAGTAAGGAAGAGATTAGAGCAAGTACTTCTCAGCTTTAGGAAGAAGGTACAGGATTCTTTGAGAATTCGGCCAGAGTTCACAACCCCCCCCCCCTCAACTTCAAAATGCACAGGCACATGCACACAAATATTTGCCTGTGATTTCAAAGTTTATAGACTACCTTAAGTTTATCCATGGATCCCTGGAGAATCCGTTTAGTGTACTTTTTTAGTCTTGTGTATGCAAATGCTTCTGACAATATGTACCTGTGATGTAATGCAAAGACCAAATAAGGTTTCAGAAGAGAAATATATATCTCTCTTGATATTTTGGGGAGAAAAACAGAAAAGAGAGACAGGAAGGGTGTCCTCTTCTCACTTAGAAGGGGAAACAATGAAATGTTTGAGCTGTCATTTCTGTATTTGAAACACACATTCCTGACCTTAAATAGGGAATGTCCCTTCTTCAGGTATTACAGA
This sequence comes from Mandrillus leucophaeus, assembly GCF_000951045.1. Lineage (NCBI taxonomy): Eukaryota > Metazoa > Chordata > Mammalia > Primates > Cercopithecidae > Mandrillus > Mandrillus leucophaeus. The sequence goes on from NW_012104599.1 coordinate 2,008,517, forward strand.
CATCACTGCTAACATATTGAAAGTTTTTCTTCATAGTAGTTAAGGTCAATCACTGCAAATAACCTTACTTTATGTAAAATGACGCAACTTGGCTATGCAAGGAGAGATGCTATAGAAGGATGAGTTTCTAAAGCAAAGAGGCATTAAGGCAGCATTTCCTACACTGCAGGGCAAAAAGGCCATTTTTATCATCAAACTTACTGATATGTCTGCTTACAAAGAAGCCTGAGTTTAAGACGAAAAAAAAAACCAGGAAAACAGATATTAAGAGTTGAAATGTTCCTCAAACAGATTTATTGAGAAATCGAAACTGCTGGAGGAAAGTTGGTGCAAGAATGTTTGTAATCCGCAGCGGAAATGGATGGGGTACAGAGAACATAAAGATCCTGCGGGATTTGCAGGGTTCACAGAACACCGATACTCTCCTGAGGGTGCCTGAATAAAGGAGGATGAAAATCCTTTCCTCTCTTGCTCTTTTAAACTGCACACGGACCATCTCTGGTGCCCGGCACAGTCTGCAGAACATTCCTTTGCAAAGTGTAACCAGAGTAAAATTCATTCTCATTCTGGACAGGGACCTGATCCGCCCGTCACTCACACGGAGGAGGCTTGGCTTTGTGTGGCTCAGCTGCGCCTGTTCCCATCCCTCTCGGGTGTCTCTATTCTCCTGCAAAATTTTAAAAAGCCTCTTCTCAGGAGGGAGACAGTCCAGATAATCACTGAATTCCAGGAGGTGGACAGGAGGTGTGCGCGCAGGGTAGGGGGGTGCTGGGAGAAGGCAGTGTGAAATGAACTTTTACATTAACAGACCTCAGAAAATACACACAGGGCCCCAAAGGCAGATCTGACCTACACCACCTCCAAAGCATGGCTTTTCTAGTAGATGTCGTCTTTTAAGGAGAATTCCACTGCACCCTCTTCTTCCCTGTCCTCTTCCCTGGCTCTCTGGAGAGCGCTTCCAAGTGCTTTCAAAGGCCCCGTTGGTTGCCTTTGGGTGTCGAATCTACTCTCCACCAAAAGGCTGTCTGGGCTGCTGCTGATTCAGCATTACGCGGGCCAGACTGCTGTGACACACAGGCAGGATGAAATCATTTTAACAGCGTTGCTGACGCCTCATCAAACAAACAAACAAAAAAAAAACAAACTTGGAGAAGCAACTTCTATTTAAAGATAATTGTGTTGCCCTTGTGTGTGTGTGTGTGTGTGTGTGTGTGTGTGAGAGAGAGAGAGACAGACTTCTCTCTATTCCATTCTATCTCATCTCCTTATTCCTCCTTTCTGAGGACATTCATAGGGAAATAGCTTTTATAGACCTATCAATAAAAAAGCTGTAATCGTTTTTCTCACCAGTTATTAATATATCCCCAGTATTAGAGTTGTAAAGGTTACTAATCCTCTGGCTTAAGACGGTCACTTGGAGTCAGGAAAACTAAACACCACCACAAACTGAACCCCGTCTCTCCTCTTCCAGGGCAACAGATATGTAATTGGATGTCTCGTGCTTTGTCCCTGGGCTCCTCTGAGACTCCAAGGCTCATATTGGGAGGCCCTCCCTTGCTGCAGAACAGCTTTCTCCTTGGCTCTGGCACCCCACCTGGGATTTTACATCATTCACTTGGATGAAAGCACGAAGATCTCTGTACCAGAGGAAGTAGGCAAAAGGAAAATGATAAATCAACGCAGGCTGTTCACACTTAGCTTTGGTGGGTAGTCAGATGAATGAGTGGGGAGGAATGAGTCAGGTGACCCTCGACTTTTAAGGGCAGACTCCCAAGTAGGTGGCAGGGGTCCTGCAGGCAGGATGGTAGGGGTGCCAAGAGGTAGGAGCCTTCTTTCCCTTCAGCCCGTCATCACTCATGGCTTATGGTTCTTCAAAGGTGCTTTTCATTCTGTGCTAGAAAAGGTATGAGTGTTACAATATAAATGCGAATATTCTGAGTTCTGGAGAAAGGCCGATGTCTGTTTCTTAACTTTGACATAGGAGTCAGGAAAATCTGTGAAGAGCATGAGTGGCCCATCATGGATGGAGCAAGTAATGCTAATTCACCAAGTGCAAAAATGCTCCCTTGGGGTTGGGCAGAGTGTGAGATGGGCTGAGGTCTCTGGGTGGTCTGCAGGCTGGCCTCCTGCTATCCTACTATTTGTAAAAGCATGCTGTTGGCCAGGTCCTGTGGCTCACACTTGTAATCTCAGCACTTTGGGAAGCCAATGTGAGAGGATTGCTTGAGGCCAGGAGTTTGAGACCAGCCTGGGCAACATAGCAAGATCCTCATCTCCTTGAAAAACAAAATAAATTAGCCAGGTATGGTAGTGCATGCCTGAAGTCCCAGCTACTCAGAAGGCTGAGGTGGGAGAACTGCTTCAGCCTACGAGTGGCTGCAGTGAGCAATGATTTTACCACTGCACTCCAGCCTGGGTGACAGAATGACGCTCTGACTTTATATATATATACATATATAAAGTCATGCTTTCCACTTTTGTTGGCAAGAATTGCTAACTTGATGGAAATATTTAAAATTTCTCTTAACCACGTTATAATAAAATGAAAAAACAAAATTCAAATCCTGTTTTTGTCAGTTACTAGCTCAGTGACTGGAGAGGGCTGGATGTTGGCTGCCAAATAGAAATGTCCACGTCCTAATCCCCAGAACCTGTGAATAAGACCTAATTTGAGAATGGCTCTTTGCAGATGTCATTAAGGATCTCAAGATTATGCAGGTGGGCCCCAAATCCAATGACAGGTGTCCTTACATGGAAACAGAAGAGAGACGCAGAGGAGAGGAGATGGCCATGTGAAGACAGGGGCACAGACTGCAGTGATGCAGACGAAAGCTTGTTTTATGGTTTTTTTCCCCCCAGAGACTCCTATTACCCACATGTTGAAATTTATTTGCGTTTCTTCAATATTTGTCACTTTTTCTTGAGTTGTTTTTAAAACCTTTCTTGTGTCTTCATTTTAAAAAATTTCCTGCTTCCCCCTTGTGTTTCTCTTTTTAAAAAATCACCTTTTGTAAAGATTCATTTTGTATTCTTACTAGTTTACTCTTGATTTCTGAAATGATTTTTATTTTACTTTTAATTCTTTCCAGAGTTCTGTCATCTCATTTGGAAGTTTTTCTAATTCTGATTGATGTTGTGTTTGCCCCACGCTTCATATCTTTTTCTTACCTTTTAGCTCATTTAGAGGTAAGTACAGTTTTGAATTGTTCTAACGGCATGTTGTTTTGGCACACTTTCTTTAGGGATGCTATTCTGCTCCTTCTGTTCCTTTATCTTAGAAAAACTTTGTGTGGGATTTGACCTCACTACTTTTCTGTTGCTCGTTTTCATCTGTAGACAGTTTTCCTAAATTTTTATGAAATGGCATGGTTCCAGCCTTAGCAAGCCCTCTCTTCTATTGTTTTCATGTAGCATTCAAATAAATGGCAGCTGGCTTTCTGAAATCTCCTGCCTCTGTTTCTTTTGGGAGACCTTGCATCTAAGTCTCTGCTGCCCCTATCCTTTTCTCTTTTTTTGAGATGGAGTCTCGCTCTGTCACCCAGGCTGGAGTGCAGTGACACGATCTATGCTCACTGCAACCTCCACCTCCTGGGTTCAAGTGATTCTCCTGCCTCAGCCTCCTGAGTAGCTGGGATGACAGGCATGTGCCACCACGCCTGGCTAATTTTTGTATTTTTAGTAGAGACGGGGTTTCACCATGTTGGTCAGGCTGGTCTCGAACTCCTGACCTCAGGTGATCCACC
>NW_012104599.1:2014679-2021372 GCF_000951045.1 Mandrillus leucophaeus
TCCATTCTTTCTGTGGCCAAGGCCCCACACCTTCCAATCACCCTTATTTCCTTCCTTCCTCCCTCCCTCCCTCCCTCCCTTCCTTCCAGACAGACTCTCGCTCTGTCGCCCAGGCTGGAGAGCAGTGGTGCCATCTCAGCTCACTGCAAGCTCTGCTTCCCAAATTCATGCCATTCTCCCACCTCAGCCTCCCGAGTAGCTGGGACTACAGGCACCTGCCACCATGCCTGGCTAATTTTTTTGTATTTTTAGTAAAGACAGGGTTTCGTCGTGTTAGCCAGGATGGTCTGGATCTCCTGACCTTGTGATCTGCCCGCCTCGGCCTCCCAAAGTGCTGGGATTCCAGGCGTGAGCCACCGCACCCGGCCCCTTGTTTCTTCTTTTACACCCCCTTCTGGTCCCTTGGTAAGTGCTATTGGCTCTGCCTTCCAAATGTATCCAGCTCTGCCCACTTCTGCCACCTCTGCTGCTACTACATTAGTCCCAGCCACCATCCTCTCTTGCCTGGATCATTGTTACTGGTCCCTGACTCGTCTCCCGGCTTCCACTGTTCCTTCCCTACATCTGTCCTCAACAGAGCTGCCAAAGAGATTCATTCAAATCACATCGCTCCTCTGTTGGTAAGTTTCATCATGTCACTCTGCCTAGAATCCTATCTCACTCACAGTTCATGCCAAGGTCTTTACAATGATCTTCTGGGCCCTACATGACCTGACCTGTCTGTACCCAGCCCCCACCATCCTTTCCTGCCACCATCCTTTCCCTCCTTCATTCTGCTCCAGCCACACTGACCTCTCTGATGTTCCTCAGACCCACCAGGAACTATTCCCACCTCAGGGCCTTTGGACTTGCTGTTCCTTCAGCTGATATTCTTCTCCTAGACATCCTCACTTCCTTCAAGTCCTCCCTGGACACTCCTTCTAACATCACATATCTGTTCTCAGACTCCCCCTTATCTTCTTTCTTACTTATTTTTGTTTTCTCTTAGCATTCATCCCTAATCTAGCCACCTAATAATTTTACTAACCATCCTGTTTCTTACTCATTGTCTTCATTAGCATGTGAACGGACCTTTGTTTGGATTCCTGCTATATCCCCAGTGTCCCAGGCAGCTTCTGGCCCAGTTTCAGTACTCAATAAATATTTCTGAATGGATGAGAAGCAATGGCACATGACGGAGACAGTGCAGTGTGTTGCTAAGGAGTGTGGGTCTGGAGTCAGGTTTCCTGGGTTTGAATCTTGGTTCTCCAACTTCCTAGCTCTGTGACCTGGTGCAAGGTGCTTACCTTTCTGTGCCTCGATTTTCTCCACTGTAAAACTCAGATAGTAACAGGACCTATGTCAGGAATTGTGAGCATTAAGTACGCTGACATAGGTGTAAAGTTCTTAGAACAGTGCGGGGTATGGACTGTGAACTTGATAAGGGTTAGCTATTATTAGGAAGGCCTTGTCTGCTGTACTAAGGAGTTAAGGCTTTATCCTAAGGCTACAAGGAGTCACTGGAGAATTTTAAACAAGGGCGTAACATAATCAGATATTGTTTTCAAAGGATCACTCCAGCTGCAGAGTAGAGAATGAATTAGAACAGGGCAAGACTGGTACAAGGCGGCCAGTCAGAGGCTGTTGCAGAAATGGAGATGACAGATATTGTTAGCCTGAACTAAAGCAGAAGGGATGGAGAAGGGATGGGCTGAAGATACTATGGGGTAGAACTGATGGAACTTACAGATTAATTCAATGTGGAGGAAGCAGTCAATGACAAATCCAGGCTCCTGATTCCTGAAACTAGGTGAACGGAGGGGCCTACCCATCTCATCCCACAGAGGATGGATTGGCGGGGGATATATTCAGCTTTGTTTAATGTGAGGTAACTGTACAACATCTAGGTAAAGAGGCCCAGTAGGCAGTTGTATACATGCATCTGTTATTTAAGAGAAAGGCCCAGGTAGAGATAAAAAATATTTAGAAGTCCCCATCGCACTGGTGATTGCTGAAGCCATTGGAGTAGGTGAGTTTTCCAGAGGAAAACATTTAGGCAGCAGGCAACTTAGAAAAGGTGTATTCTGAAAGGAGGGAACAGCAGGGGACAAGTCAGGGGACAAGTCAGAGGACAGTGGTATCTTGCAAGCCAGGAGAGTTTTGGGCAGCAGATGCCAGACGGATCTGGCATTTGGGGACTGCAGCCAGAGCAGAGGGGCAACAGGCATAGAAACCAGATCACAATGGGTTGAGGCGCTAATGGGAGGTGAGGAGGAGGCGCCCATGTGGAGAACTCTTTCGAAAACTTGGCTGTGAGGAAACAGATTTGTGGTAGTGAAGAGAGATGTGCAATCCAAGTGGGTTTCTTTGAAGATGGAATGGAACTAAGTGCAAATGAGAAAGAGGCTGAGTGTGGAGGAGGGAGAAGCCAACTGGGGAGGCTGAGGCAGAGGAGCTCAGGGGAAGGGACCTCTGTATATAGGGGAAGGACGCCTCTTCCCCTGGTGAGATGGTGAATGCACGCGAGTAGGGTAGGCTGAGGGCCAGGAGGGAGGAGCAGGGTGACAGCTGATCCCTCTGCAGGAGGAGGCGAGGCTGCTTGGGAACCTGCAGAGGAGGGGTGAGACTATAGGTTAGAAAAGGGCTGCAGGGGTAGGAGGTACCCCAGGACCAGGGACACCCCAAGGCTCGAGAAGCAGCATGAGTGCCAAGTGGAGGCAAGAGTACTGACCAAAGTGAACACTAACATTTCTACTCTCCTTGGAAAGCACAGATTTTAGGCTCAGAGATACCAAGCTTCATATTGTAACTGGTGTAAAACCCAAACCACACCAAATATTCAGTGAGAACATACAGTGTGCCCAGAGACATTTTCGTTAAGAACCATTCCCATTGCTCTTTTTTTTTTTTTTTTTTGAGACAGAGTCTCTCGCGCTCTGTCACCCAGGCTGGAGTGCAGTGACACGATCTATGCTCACTGCAACCTCCACCTCCTGGGTTCAAGTGATTCTCCTGCCTCAGCCTCCTGAGTAGCTGGGATGACAGGCATGTGCCACCACGCCTGGCTAATTTTTGTATTTTTAGTAGAGACGGGGTTTCACCATGTTGGTCAGGCTGGTCTCGAACTCCTGACCTCAGGTGATCCACCTGCCTCGGCCTCCCAAAGTACCGGGATTACAGGAGTGAGCCACTACGTCCGGCCGTCCCTAACCTTTTCAATGTGCCTCCACTCCCAGCAGCTTCTCCACAGCTATCTTGAAAGCTGGCCATCAATGTGGGTGGTCAGTTGCAGAGTTCACAGAAACCAGAGAACTCTACACCTTTCAGACCTCCTCGAGGCCACTTGCACTCACTACCGGTACTAGGAATGAGCAAAACCACTCCCACTTTCAGGCTTTCTGGTGAATACCTCTTGGCTATTTTTGGGTTTTCCCTGTTCCAAAGGCTACCAAAAGTCCCATTAACGTGGGACTTGGGGATGTCTTGTCACTGGGTTTTGGTTTTGCTATTGAGTTGCTCTGCTCTCTATCCGTGGGGATTCTGAAAATTATACTGCTGCCTGTGCTGTCCTCCCAAACTCTGTCACTGAAGACTTCATGCTGGGAAACACAGAGCCCCTTTGGCGTCTCATAAAAAGGAGCTCCCATCTTCTGGTTCTCCTGGTGAATCGCTGCTGGCTTTTGTGGCAGTAAGTGAAAGAAATGTGATAATTAATCTAAGGGGTCTCTGGCCCCACCAAAGGGGATTACAGTCCAAAGTGCAGGAACCACTGCACTCCAGAAACAGAGACAACCACCAGAGGGGATACACAGGAAGAATCAAATGGCTGTGAGCCTCAAAGGGCACTGGCCGTCAAGGGGGGATGATTGGCTTCTCCCACTGAAAGAACTAAGGAACGATTCTAGCGAACATAAAACATCGAAATAGAAGGAATTTCTGGCCGGGTGTGGTGGTTCACACCTGTAATCCCAGCACTTTGGGAGGCCGAGGCAGGTGGATCACAAGGTCAGGAATTTGAGACCAGCCTGGCCAGCATAGTGAAACCCACCTCTACTAAAAATACAAAAAATTAGACTACCCTGGTGGTGGGCACCTGTAATCCCAGCTACTTGGAAGGCTAAGGCAAGAGAACTGCTTGAACCTGGGCGGCGGAGGTTGCAGTGAGCCAAGATCGCGCCACTAGACTCCAGCCCGGGTAACAGTCCCAGACGCTGTCTCAAAAAAAAAAAAAAAAAAAAAGGGAATCTGTAGTGGGGATTACAACAACAGTAAACACACAGCCTTTTACTGTCTTTCCATATCTCCTATCACCAAAAGTCAAGATGTCAGAACTATGAAATTTTTAACAATTCACAAAAGTATGAGTGACTTGGCCTGTCAGACATCTCAGCAATGCCAGATTGTGGTGGAGACCTCCCCAAGTTAGTCTTTCCCAAGTTCAGTGATGAATTGAAGCTTCAAGGAAATACGGAGTTAGAGTCGCAGATTTCCCCACGCAAGCACTTAGAAGGAGGGAGCCAGCTGCTCATCTCAGACAGAGCTCTACAAAACCAATGAGGTGTGTGAACGCCAGAGGCCCTGCAGGTGCGGTTGGTCTTGCTGTCAGCTCTGACTTTGCTTTCTGCTTGTGGCAGCCTCCTTTCTCACTGGTGTCTTGTCTGTTTGGAAGACTGGACTCATCCCTGACATGCCAGTCTTGTCGGAGGATGCTGTCATGCACTGATAATTTTTAAAAATGGCCTTTTTAATGCAGCCCTTGGAAACTTTGCAAGAAATGTATTGATTTGAAATACTCAAGCTGAATTATTGAGCTTTGGCAAAGGGAAATAAATCTTTCCCATTCCTCCACGCCTGTTGCCAAGCCCAGCTTCCAGGAAGCAATGGCTGTCCTTTCTGGAAATGAAGCAAAGCTCAAACATTCTATCACTTTCCCTTTACTTCCCCCACTCCCTCTTCTCTTCACTGGCAATTCACTGACAAAAGCACTTTATATTCATTGCTCATTTGCCTGAATAGGCATCCGAATTAGTAATGCCCAAATTAGTAATGCCTGGCTGAGGCAGCTTCCTAAATAATGAGGCCTGATCATTTTGGCAGACCCGGAGGCCCGTGGAAAGCAAGCTTGCAGCACGACGTTAGGTTAAACACTCTTCCGGTTTTATAACCAAAATTTCTCCTACAGACCTGGATGCTAACAGTACAGGGTATATGTTTACTGATGCTACAGGTGAATAAGACCAGGAGCTAGAAATGGGGGAGAAAGGTAGGGAGAGTGTGCGGGAAAGGGGACGTATGCTGGAGAGTTCTAACGCACAAGGCAGGATTCACAAAAACTTCCTGACATCTGCTGTTTCTTTCATTTCAGGCTGAATGATCATCTCACCTGGCGATGTGCCAGGGGAATTCCCATCATTACCATCAAAACACAGTTGGGTCTAACTGCTGAGTTCTCATTTTGTCCACCTCTCCGTTCACTCACCCACTCACCCATCCGTCTAACCTAGGAGGTACCCACTATGCCTCATGTCCCGGATTAGGTGCAGGGCACATCAAGGTGAATGAGACTGGATTTTGTGGTCTGGAAGGGAAGAAAGGAAAGTAAAGAGACATTTTCAAGTTAGTGCATTCGTGCACGGCCAGGGAAGACTTTCTCAACTGGATGGGCTAACAGCTTTCCAGGCAGAGGAACAGCGGATGCGAGGCCTGGACACATGAAAGAGCACAACTAGTTTGGGGAATGTTGAGTAGTTCAGTAGGATTAGGACATGAGATACATGTGAGTGTGTGTTCCAATGGGGGTGAGGGTGGGAGGTGACAATGCATCTCCATGTTTGTTTTTAAGAGACAGAATCTCACTCTGTTGCCCAGACAACAGGGTTGTTGTACAGTGGTGGGATCATGGTTCACTGCAGCCTTGAACTCCTGGCTTCAAGTGATCCCCTTGCCTCAGCCTTTCAAGTGGTTAGGACTACAAGTGAGCCACCATGCCCAGTTAATTTAAAAAACATTTTTTTAAGAGATGGGGTCTTGCTATGTTGCCCAGGCTGGTCTCAAACTCTAGCCTCAAGCAATCCTCCTGCCTCAGACTCCCAAAGTGCTGGGATTACAGGCATGAGCCACTGTGTCTGGTCAACATCTCCATTTTGATGCTTAATAGGCATGTTAGGCTCAATGCATGCCAATCAACCTCCAGATGTCACTCATCTAAATCTGCTATTCTCACCCTTTCCCATCACAGAGAAGGCAAACTCCATTCTTTCTGTGGCCAAGGCCCCACACCTTCCAATCACCCTTATTTCCTTCCTTCCTCCCTCCCTCCCTCCCTCCCTTCCTTCCAGACAGACTCTCGCTCTGTCGCCCAGGCTGGAGAGCAGTGGTGCCATCTCAGCTCACTGCAAGCTCCGCTTCCCAAATTCATGCCATTCTCCCACCTCAGCCTCCCGAGTAGCTGGGACTACAGGCACCTGCCACCATGCCTGGCTAATTTTTTTGTATTTTTAGTAAAGACAGGGTTTCGTCGTGTTAGCCAGGATGGTCTGGATCTCCTGACCTTGTGATCTGCCCGCCTCGGCCTCCCAAAGTGCTGGGATTCCAGGCGTGAGCCACCGCACCCGGCCCCTTGTTTCTTCTTTTACACCCCCTTCTGGTCCCTTGGTAAGTGCTATTGGCTCTGCCTTCCAAATGTATCCAGCTCTGCCCACTTCTGCCACCTCT
>NW_012104599.1:2027102-2035511 GCF_000951045.1 Mandrillus leucophaeus
TTTTTTGAGACAGAGTCTCTCGCGCTCTGTCACCCAGGCTGGAGTGCAGTGGCACAATCCCAGGCCATTGCAACCTCTGCCTCCCACGTTCAAGCGATTGTTGTGTCTCAACTTCCTGCAGAGCTACGACTACATGCATGCATCACCACACTCAGCTAATTTTTGTTATTTATTTATTTTTTAGTAGAGATAGGGTTTCGCCATGTTGGCCAGGCTGGTCTCAAACTCCTGGCCTCATGTGATCTGCCCACTGTGGCCTCCCAAAGTGCTGGGATGACGGGTGTGAGTCACTGTGCCTGGCCCCACTACTCTTTTGAATAAAAACCTTCACAACTCCCCACCAAGGGCATATAGAATAAAACCTCACTCTTCAAAGAGGCATTCAGCATCCTCACCACCTGGTCCCCAAAGCCCTTTCCCAGACCTTTTTTCCCAGCACTCTCCATATCTGCCTTCGTCCAGATACACCCCCTCCTCAACACCCCTCCCTGCCGCCCCGCAGCCTTTGCTCACACACTTGCTTCATCTGTCTGGAACATGCTTTTTTCCTCCCTCCTTGCATGTGGAAACTCACATCTTCTTTAAGGCCTGAAACGAAAGTCACTCCTTCCAGTAGCCTCCTTCTAAAAATGTCCTTCCTCCTGTCTTTTTGCTTCCAGAGAACTTTGAAGATGGATACGGAATTTCTAGGACGCCGTGTTTAAATTAGAGTTATGAGTGCATATGTCTTTTTTCCCGCTAGGCAGTGAGCTCTGAATGCAAGCCTAATTATGTTTGACTTTGTACTCCCCACAGAACCCTTTCCAGTAAGAGTTCATGCTCCTGAGCTGGCATGGGGGCTGGCCAGGCCTCGGGGTGCTGTCTGTGGCGAGGGAAAAAAAGATGGCTTTTTGAAAAGCAACGATTTGTGTATTAAAATGGAACGTATCCTACAAGTATTGTCTTTCTGGCTAGAAAAGTACATGATTAGTGAAGCGGGCATTCAGATCATCAGTGGAAATTAGTCCTTAGCAGAGCATAAGACATTTTTTACCCTGATCAATTGATGTATTTTTTGGTTCTTACTCCTTCCTAAATTTTCCCTGTTTGGTATCTTAAAGACATTTTTCTTCCCGCTATGCCTCATCATCAACTTCTATTTCTTGAGCTTTCATAACACAGTACAGCAGAGGCTGTAGGAACGTCACACAAACAGGATCTCTTTTTCTTCTAGGAGAGTGAGTATTGAAAGAATATTAACTTCTGGCATTTAAGGGCAAAAGCATACATTGAGATTCTACTATACAGCTGGTGCTTTGGAGACACTTTCAATTTCATCTTCACAACAGCTCTGGAGGCGGGATATTACTGTTCCCATTTTCCAGTGAGAAAATGCAGACACAGTCAGAGAAGTTCACTAACTTGGGAAGATCCTGAGTCCAGTGAGTGCTGGAACCCAGGTCTGCAGACCAGCCTGCTGGACTCCAAAGTTCAAGTTCCCTCACCACGTTCACAGCACATCACCAGAGGCTTCTAAAGGCTGGAAAGCATTGCTTCCTCCCCTCCACCCACCCCACTATGGTAATGGCATGTGCTATCCCTGGTTTGGGACTGTGAACATCCTAACTGGGCTGTGAGTCTAATGGAAGGATGGAAGGAAGCTGGTATCTGGTCAAAGTTCCCATTTGCTATAGGAAAATATTGAAGAAAACGTGGGAGACAATTTATTTAAAATTGTCAACCGCAGTGAGGACCCTTCAGCCACCTCCCTCCCACCCTTCCTAACTCAGCTCTCTATCATGTGGTGCTTCCATCATCCTTCCTAACTCAGCTCTCTGTCGTGTGGTGCTTCCATCATCCTTCGGCTTAGCTGGAGAAAGATGGCTGACTGCAGGCACATTGAGGGAAAGGGAGCCAGGCAGATTTCCAATTCCACATTCCTTAGTCTCTATATACGTTAAGGTCTCTCCTCTATCCAATAAAAACTAAAAGGATCAGGGAGCTGAGAACCAAGTATGAGGTAATGATCTTTTAAAAACATAAAGCTAGCCAGGCACAGCGGCTCAGGCCTGTAATCCCAGCACTTTGGGAGGCTAAGGCAGGCAGATCACGAGGTCAGGAGATCGAGACCATCCTGGCTAACATGGTGAAAGCCTGTCTCTACTAAAAATACAAAAAATTAGCTGGGCGTGGTGGCGGGCGCTTATAGTCCACCTATTTGGGAGGCTGAGGCAGGAGAATGGCGTGAACCCAGGAGGCGGAGCTTGCAGTGAGCTGAGATGGCGACACTGCACTCCAGCCTGGGTGACAGAGCGAGACTCCGTCTAAAAAATAAAAAATACAAATAAAAGTAATTGTGTTTTTGCTTAAACATTTTCAGAGGCTTCCCAGGGTCTCCTAAACTCCTGCTTAACTTCCCACCTCACCCTCTAGCAGCCCTAGCTCCAGCCACACTGACATCTGACAGTTCCCAGGGGCACTGCGAAGACCAGAGTCTTCACATGGGTCATCCCTTCTGCCTGGGATGAGAGACTTGGCAGACTATTTTCTGCCTGGTGAACCACATGCACTTCAAAATATACGGATATTCCTTACGGGGCACTTTCAACATGAAGTCTTCTATAACCTACCATCCCAGGAAGGATTAAACGCACCATCCTCAGAGGTGCGGAACAGCAAAAAAGCAGAAACTGTAATAGAACTGCCTTTTGTATCATTTTTTAGTTGCGAACCCTTCAATAACTGCTGGTTCTAGGATTTTCTACTATACCCAGCATACTGTCCTCTGCCCCTGCCAAATGAATTTATTTGTTGTGTCCTGTTCACAAATATCCCCAAGCCTAAAAGTCATCAGGCACACACCAAGCTCTTCACCTGGATGTCTTTCTGCCCTGAGCCAAATTAGGAGAAACGGCTGGCGATACTCCACAGTTTGCAAAGTGCTTTCAAACACATCATCTCATTTGGCCTTCACAGTCACCAGGTGAGTCAGCTGCACGGGTGTTATCATTCTTACTTCCAGCTGAGCCACCTGAAGGGAACGGGGCTAAATGGCTTGATCAAAGTGGCCCGAGTAGAGGGAGGGCCAGGATCAGAATAGAGATCTTCTGGCTCTCATTCCAGGGCTTGTCTAATGCACCAGCTTGCAAAGCAGAGGTGGCATCAGGGGTCAGTGTCCTCGGGACTCTCCATGTGGACCAGTTGCCTTGCAGGGCGATCCTATTCTATTAGGGTATGACGGGCATCAGGAAATCATGGAGAAGGAATTAGAACCTTGTGCTTTAGTCCTGGCTTTGCCCCCTGCCTTGCTTGGCTAGGACTCAGCTAAGGCACTCACTGTCTTTGAGCCTGTTTTCTCATCTGGAAAGTGGGAGTAACTTCTTTTTTCAATCATGCCCATCTTGCAGGATAGCTGTGAGATCAAATGAGGCCATGGATGTGAAGGTTCTTCAACATTACTATAAAACATCACTAAGTCATAAGTAGGTATCCTATTCTGGGGCATGATTTGACTTCTCCTGGGAAGTATATGAACTGATGAACCACAGGAAAGTGGGGTGCATCATTTTCTGTTGTTTTAGGGCGTCTGTTTCCTTCCCCTTTAGGCTTTTGCTGAGACTGAGCTCTGGGCAGCACCCAAGTCCTGCGCCTGTACCACAGCCACCTTGGATGGCAGTTCACATCACATTTCCCGGGAAGGGCTGGATGCAAGGCAGAAGCAAGGGGAGAGAGGGGCATTCTGCTCCCATTTCTTTCCCTGCAGTACATTTTCGTCTTAACCCTGTCTTAACCCCTGTATTCCTAGACATTTGTACCCTTTCAATTTCTTGGTGAAAGCCCCCTCGTTGTATACTGTGTTTATGTTTCTGCGTAACGTTTCCTTGAAGGAAAACGATGCAAACCGCATCTCACAAAGCCTGAAGGAAGGCTGCAGAGCTTGACAAGGAGAGCCATCGATCTGAGCCCTTTATGATGCGGATGCTAAGCTATGCCAGCTTCTGAATGCCGGTGTCAGACCCAGGCATGACTCACAACACACGCAGCTGGGCTAAGATCACAGAGAAATAGTGGAGAGTGTTTGGGGTGATCTGTCTCATGCTCACTTTGGTGAACACATTTGTGATCTTTCACGTCTGCAATGCCTACTCTAAAAAAAAAAAATTGGTTTACCTATCAGGTTTGAGATCGAATCATCTGTAGTTTGAACCCAAAGTATTGAAAACAAAAATTTGTTTTACAAGGTTTTGTTTACAAAGCCAAGAAAAGATAAAACATTTTAAGTTGGTACTGCCCTCGAAAATTATGGTGGATGTACACTTGGACTTTCTAAAACAAGATCTGAATATAATAAAATAAGACACTTAACATGAAAAACTCTATTGAATACAATTTAATCTTTCTCTGATTCCTGAGTGTGTAATTCAGCCTTTTACAGAACTTTGGGGTCACCATGATAAATATCAGCTGTCACTGTACTGGTAAAATATAAAAGGTACCAGTTAATAATAGCTTTGCAATTCACAGAAAATCAGATAATGGAGGTATTACCGTAACTGGAATTATGATGTTAAAAGAATCAATGCATTTTTCCAAAGGAGCCTAAATTACCATTTCCAGGAAATAATTCATGCCTTGTAAGGATTTACAAGGAAGTGCTTGGTACTCCCTGGAAAAAAATCAGTTGTTCTTCATTATTAAGTTTTCATTTTGCATGTGTACTTCATTGTATTACTGCTGTTGTTAATCCCGTGTCCATGGCCCTGGCCTCGAACCACACAGGCTCTTCTTAAACAGAGTGAAAGATTTCTTCGGCCTGTCCTAAGTCCAAGGAACAATATGCAACTCTGCAAGTGCATATCACAAGAAGTCTTTTCAAGGTCATGCTCTTGGTGACCCTTTGCTTAAAGGAATTTGGGCTTGATTTATAGTTGTCAGTTCTGAAGAATCAGGAAAGGGCAGGCAATGAAGGCATGGGGGAGGGAAAGAGAAGGAAAAAGGGAGGGAGGGAGGGAGGGAGGCAGAGGCTCATACCATACACTACTGAGCCACCAAGGACAGAGTTTCTACACTGTTTCATTAGCACACGAAACCTACTCTGTTGACTGTGAGTCTGCTGTGAGCTGAAAAGAAGTCAGTTTACTTCTTTAGTATCTGGGGTCCCATAATTCTGAGTCATGGCCACATTACCTCTGCTACTGAAAAGGCAAGAGGTGGGTCGCTCAGACAGCCCCGCAGTTCACAGTGCCTGTGCTACAGGCAGGAAGGTTTCCACCCAAAGGCCGGCAGAGGGAGGGTGTGCCGCTGGCGGGTGGGCTGGGGGTGGGGAGAGGAGGGGCAGGGAAGAAAGGGAAGGAGACTTTCTTTTTAATGCTGGTTCTTTTCTCAGTCCAATCCAATTCTCCCCATGGAAGGATAGAAAATTCTGATTTCCTGTATCTCTTCGAAAACAATGAAATCCACTCTCCCCGGAGGGCAGGTTTGCTGACGCTGTTGGCTCCGGCTGGCATGCACAGCCCTGGCTAAGTAGCCACACAGCACAGCACAGACATCCTGGCGAACCGAAGGCTCACAACCAGTAGCCTACCCCATGCACTCCCTCCCCAGCACCGGGCCACCGCAGCCGGGGTTCCTGGGGCCTCCGGAATGTCAGGGAGTCCCTCACTGCCTCTTGGGTGGCAGGAAATCACTAAGCTAGGAGGATAAAGACCAGTCGGGGTCCCCATGCAGCTTTAGGGCTGATTTCTATTTCCCCTTGTGGTGAAGAAGCAGATTTCAAACTGCACTCAAACACAATACAGTCCCCAGCACAGGAGAAATGAAACCCTTTAAATCTTAGGCCTTCACGCAGGAGCCTCCCCTGCAGCTTTCAAACTCACAGATGCCTTTTGTTACAGTCCTAGGAACGTGTACTTAGTAGAGAAAGCGTGGCTTTGTGGTGGCTGTGAAAGAATACTGAGGGCGGGGGGAGGAAGAGACCCGCCTCTGATAAGATCCTCTCCCAAAGTCTGATGGCAGCCGGTTTCAGAAAACAAGGAAATCCACCCGAGGACAAGGTACCCAACCACCCCCAGGGCTCTCCCAAAAGTGTCAGAGTGAGAGGCAGGAAAGCACTAAATATATTTGAGTATGTGAGTGAGCGCAGGGGGAGGAGTGAGCTAAAGGGGTTTTACTGCATTGGTTGCTGTCATTTGTGGGGGGTGCCTAAGAATTACTCCCATATCCTTCCCCAAGGGAACCTGTGAGGAAATCGGCAGCTGCTTATTGTGATCTAGCCTAACAGCACATAGTACAGCCACAATATGCAAGGAATTAGAGGCGGAAGGGGCCTCAGGACTGATCACCAGTTTTCTGGTAATACTGGTGCAAAACTCCAGTGAAGAATGTGCACGCGGCCAATTTCTCCAAAATGGGAGAGTATCTGTAATGAGCAGACACATAATAAAAAGCATTCTGAACAAGTGCAACAAGACTCCTAATAAATATCTTATTACATGTAACATATTTTACAGTGTTCTATAAATTTTAGGTAGACTAAAACCAAGGCTTAAAATGAGTTAGCACTGGGACATTTTTACTGCCACACGCGTTTGATTGCAAAGGGATGCTTTTAGACAGGGTTAGCCTTCTGCAAAATTCTTAAGTAGGTGATTCCATCTCAGCTTTCCAGTTCTCTGCCCTTTTCCCTTCTAGGTGTCATAGAACAGCAGGACCAGCACAGGTTTTGGACCAGGCAGCTCTGGTTTAAATGCCAGCTCTGTTCCTGACTGGCCTAGGACCTGGTCAGGTCCTCTAGTCTCCTGTCTTCATTTCCTCATCTGTAAAAACTGATCCCAACTCACAGGGATTGCTGTGAAAATTTTACATGTGAAAAATGCTGGACCTTAGCCGGCACTCAGAAATGTTATTTTGCTTCTTTCCCGCCTAATCATCCCCTTTCCCATCCCTTTATGATCTACACATTCCTGCTTCATCTCACCACCACCATCACCACTAAAACAAGCATCCGGGAAGGGATTGAAAAATGCTAAAAGCTCTGGTGAAATGACCACCAAGAGTTTAAGGAGCCATCTCCCTGGTCTACATGTCTTTCTGCAAAAATCCATGCTCAAGGAGTAAACTGCTAATGGTAGAAATCCAGGCACCCAAGGAAGGGCTGGGAAGTATTTTGAAGGCGGTGAATCCTTTCTGGAAATCTGACACCAGACAGATAAGCAGATAGCTCCAGTGGCCAGGTCACCAGAGCATATTCCAAAAGACACTGCTTCTTGGAATTACCACTGGCCTTTGCTAAACTGCCCTTCCTTTTTCCCATCGATTGCCAAGCTTTATATAAACAGAGCATTTCTCATTTCTAGTTAGATTCGAAATGAGTCCGGTAATCTAGATTCCACTAAGGCATGTGGTAAAAGCAGAAAGACTGGTTGAGGTTGAGCTCCTATTATAAGCAATATCCGGGCAATGATTAGAGTTAGAGAAGACAAAAAACACAGAGGGGGAAAAACCCTGAAAAGAATCAATTATTTGCTGTACCACCACTCTGAAAGTGGTTTGAGGCTTTGTTTTAATAAATGTCATGTATTTAAGAGTGTAAAGAACCTTCTGGAAATTGGAGGTGTTTAAAAATGACAAGAGCTGCCTGTGAAACAGTAAGATTCCCACTGTTAGAGGTATCCAAGTGAAGGTGGGTGGCCATCACTTAGTGATGTCATATTTGGAACAGGGGCAGAGTGGGAGGCTGGAATAGGTGACCTGGATCGTCCGTCTAACCCCAAGTCCTACCATAAATCTATGAAAGCAGCAGCAAACAAAAAGATAATAATACTTTCAAATCTTTCAGAAGGTGTAGTTATTATTAAAGATTGACCCAATCCACCTTTCCAGGTTAATCCTAATCAGGAACAGAGAGGAAAATCTGACCTGTGGATCTCACTATTTGTGATAGTCAGACATATTTTAGGTTGGATTTTTGCCAACTTGAATCTCAAGACACCACAGGTATTTTTTTATTTTAGTGTGGTTTCTCTTACATTAATTCACACTTACACTTTTTGCCCTCCATGATATTTAGGAACTATGGATCATGGCACACAGATGCTTGGTTCTGAGCTGAGTGGCCACCTGTACTCACACACGCACCCTCCATACCTAGGCCACCCCCAGCTCTTTCAAGGTCTTCGAAATGCCTTTGGATTGCTGGTCTTTTGTGCTCTTTCTGAAATAAGGAAGTGCTTTTCTTTATGGGTTTACATTCAAGGGCTTTCTACACGAGCTCTCAAGTTGGGCTTCTACTTGGACTTGAAAGTCCATCTAGAAAGCCCATGAACATAAATCCACTTCCAACCCCTCTGTATATTCTCACTCTAGGACAAGGGATTAGGAGAAAAGTGGGTTGGAGTTCACTCCTCATACTCAGGACCAGCTCACAGAGGG
>NW_012104599.1:2035731-2127499 GCF_000951045.1 Mandrillus leucophaeus
TGACAGAGCAAGACTCTGTCTTAAAACAAACAAAACAAAACAAAACAAAAAACCACGCTACATTCCCTCCCCAATTTCCAAGCAGTAGCCAAGATGAGGGTTTTATGGTGGGCAGGGAAACTGGGAGGGTGGATGTGCATATGGCTTAATTATAGATTAAGGGACATCTGCAGATATTGATCCCTCTCAGCCGAAAAGAGGATGCAGAAAGAAGCAAACTAGGGATAAAAAGCTGGTTCTACTGAATCAAGTATGTATCTTCTGGCTTCCCCATTTTGGTAAAAAATTTAAAACCACACATGAAAGAATACAAATATACAGTTCGAGGTAATTATAAACATATACCTTAAGTCAAGACACATTAATGTTTTGCAAATGATCCATTATTCTGGACTATCCATATCATTCTCCTCTTTATTAGAAGAGGAAATCAATAGTTTATGTTTCTTTAGCTATGGCTAAATAGATCTTGAACTTCATTCCTATTTTACTTATTTTCATTCCTCCCTTTTCCCATCTCCTCTTTTCCTCTCGTCTTCAGCTCCCTTCAGGTTTTCCTATATTCATTTTGCATCTTTCCTTCTCGTTTTATTGTACATTTTTTCCTCCCCCTTCTTATTCTTTTCTGCCTCTGTTTCACCATGCCATTATCTATGACCTCTCTTTTGCTCACTTCCTATCTTTTTTTTTTTTGACACAGGGTCTCACTGTGTCACCCAGGCTGGAGTGCAGTGACGTGATCACGGCTCACGGCAGCCTTAACCTCCTGAGCTCAGGTGATTCTCTCACCTCAAGCCTCCCAAGAAGCTGGGATTACAGGCGCATGCCATCACACCCAGCTAATTTTTGTTATTTTTTTTTTTGTAGAGACGGGGTTTTGCCGTGTTAGCCAGGCTGGTCTCTAACTCCTGATCTCAAGTGATCTGCCTGCCTTGGCCTCCCAAAGTGCTGGGATTACAGGTGTGAGCCACTGCACATGGCCCTTGTCATTTTTAAGTAGGTCATCCTGTCATCAGTGAATTCCCTGAAATCACATTCTTCTATTCATCCTTTCTCTTCCAAGCACTCCTTTGTCATAGGTACTTTACTTTCTTCTCTTAGTTTCTCTCAGTGCTTTACAGCCTGCTATTACCCTCTTTGGTGTAGCTTTACTTTGCTTTCCAGTGCAGCCATTCCTCTGCATACACAAGGGATTGGCTCCAGGACCCCCTGCCCAGATACCAAAATCCACAGCTGCTCAAATCCCTTATATAAAATGATGTATATTTGCATATAACCTATGCACATCCTCCTG
This sequence comes from Mandrillus leucophaeus, assembly GCF_000951045.1. Taxonomy (NCBI): domain Eukaryota; kingdom Metazoa; phylum Chordata; class Mammalia; order Primates; family Cercopithecidae; genus Mandrillus; species Mandrillus leucophaeus. The sequence goes on from NW_012104599.1 coordinate 2,037,026, forward strand.
TATATTTTAAATCATCTCTAGATTACTTGTAACAAATACAATGTAAATGCTATCTAAATATTTGCTATATGCTATTCTGAAAGTTTGTATTTTTTAATTGTTGCATTGTGGTTTTTTTTTCTTTTGGTTATTTTTTCTGAATATTTTCTATCTGCGGCTGGATGAATCATGGACGTGCAACTCAAGAATATGAAGGGCAGACTGTATACCTTGTCAGGTACTTTTTTCTTTTTATTGTATCCCATGGGGGAAATGGGTGGTAGATTGGTGGAGGCTAGAATTGTAAAGAAAAATATGTAATTCACATGAAGGCTGGAGTTACTCACATGACAACAACAGCTTATGGGGACCAATTCTATTGCCCTTGCATCTATCACACAGTTGAGGTTCTGGAATGAACTACGGATGCCCATCCTTGTTATCAAATATTTGAGAACAATTAGCTTTGCTGGCAAAAAATGACTTACATGGAGAATTCTAGGAATGCCTCGTAGGTATTCTTTTTCAAGTGAATTTTACGTTTCTTTTTCATGATTTCATTGATTTATGGGTGGCTGTGTTGCTGATGATCATTGGGGAAGGGGTCTGCTGGGAATTAAAGACAAAAACGTATGCTCCTACTACTTTAGAAGACTGTGCTAAATGCAAAAAACATAGGTCAAGCAACTGCTGGTTTCTCAAGTTCAAGAAGTAATTCCTATTGTTACCAGGAGAAAAGGTAACTTGACACCACCTACATTCTTTTTTCCGAAAAGGAAAATAAAATTTGTTAGCCCAATCAAACATCCATTGCACTAGTAACAGACACCTCTAGACAGGTGCATCCTGCTTCATTGAGAAGGTGGTTCATTTACGTATAACCACTTAGGTAAAGCCTCCCTCTGTAAATAGGATATGTTGCTGCTTGCCAGTGAGTAAAGACTAAAGTGGGTTATTTGGTTAGTCTTTACATATTATTTTATTATGAGACTGCCCTTTCCCTTCTTATCCACCTTTCAACAGGCTCAGAAAAGAAAAAAAAAAAAACTTTCATTTTTGAGTTTTCACGGAACAGTTGCAAACTCATAGCCTTGAGCCTCACCTGCTCACTGCCTAATGAGCCCTGAAAACTTAAAGATTCCTGCCCAGGGTTACCGTTTCCTGACTGTGCATGTATTCATTTAAAGTTAATGTGGATCTGTCTATACTTTAATTCACTCTACCAATTTTCTCTACTAGTACACATTTCTGCAAGTGTTACATAAAAAGTGATGTTGGCGTATACTACAAAAATCCACCACTATTTAGTGTGCATTTATTCTTTTGAAATTCTTTAAGATCAAAATTAAGTGGATGCCTGCTTCTGCTACAATTTGCAATTGACAGTGGTTTCTACTGAGCTGTAAAAAGCAATGTAGTTACATCTGATCACATCCATCCCATGCAAACCACACGGTCTTTTCATGGATAACTTGACGGCCTAAACATACTTGGCAAACTGACGTTTGTGATCCTCAGAATCTGTCTGCATCTTTAAAACCTAGAATGAATTCTGGAAGCCCAAGATAATCTTCAATGTGACAGTTCTGTTTGACTGATTTAATTGGTGGAACCCCATCAGTGAGACGTATTAAAAGTCACTGCTTTCTTTTAAGAAATGCTTAGCTTGTTTGGGATTGGCAGATCATGAGTTCATGTTGATTTCCAGGCTCAAAGGGTAAAGTCACAGAGTTGAGCCGCGCAGGGTTTTTGGTGCTGTCCGGCAAAGGCGGGATGATTACCATGCGTGTAAGTGCCAATAAATGCAGGGGCCTGAAATTTGCTATTTATCTCTACACAGAACATGCAACTCTCTGGCCAATTCTTTAAAATAATAAATACGTTACAATCAAACAGAAATGTATGAACGCTTGAAAGTTCTTTGAGGACGAGCTACCTCTTTAATATTTTATTGTATATTATCTACAGCGTCTAACACATTGCTAGGCACATTGCCAGGAAACTGTTTAAACATGAAAACCTCAAATGACAGGTTCATCATCAATGCATTTACCTCCATGTGTAACTAACAAAGGTGTGTAGAGCTTTCCATCTTTCCTTGGTGCCTGCTTCCTCTTTAGTTCCCAACTACCAGCTGATAAGCTTCACAGTTAGCCTTCACGCAGCATTCATTTTGCAGTATAGCTAGAACACTATCAAATGCTAATCATTTAACCTCTAATAGACTATTACTAGACTTTTGGGGCTCAGAGCAATGCGTCTCAATTGTTTCTTACTTTATGCCTTTCACTCAGTTGATCACAAAGATTATCCTTCAACCTGGTATCTTGACTATACTGTTCTTCTCCTAGGGGGCTACAGTGACTTGTCATTGTCCAACAAGGATGGCATAACAAGGATGGCATATGTAGTTCATTCCAAAACCTCAACTGTGTGACAGACGCAAGGGCAATAGAATTGGTCCCCATAAGCTGTTGTTGTCATGTGAGTAACTCCAGCCTTCATGTGAATTTCATATTTTTCTTTACAATTCTAGCCACCTCCATCAATCTACCACCCATTTCCCCCATGGAACACAATAAACAGAAAAAAGTACCTGACAAGGTATACAGTCTGCCCTTCATATCTGTGAATTGAGCAAACAAATATGACAGTCTTAGGTCGATACAGTGTGTATATGATGTCACACAATGCACGCAGCTCTGTGAGGTAGATATTACTGTGCCTGGTTTATGAAAGAACCCAGAGTTTACGAGGCCCGAGGCTACTCAGGTAACACAGTCATGGATGCTTGTTGCTCTTAGGATAAAGATCAAAATCCTTAACGTGACTGTCTCGTTCTACCTCGCCATCTGCAATTCTCACCAAAGCAATGTGTCACTCTGCTTTTCCACAGCAAAGTCAATGAATGCCAGCTGGGCTGGGCTTTCCATTCCTCTTCCAGTCTCAGGGCCTTCACAGGCTCTGTTCCCCTCCCCAGAAATAATCCTACCTTCTTCTTTGCCCAATTCACTCCTACTAAGTTTTCAAGTCTACTCTTAAATGTATGTCACACACCAGACCAGATTTCTATATTTTATGCTTTCAAAGCATCCTGTACTGCTGCATCAATGAATTTACCTCCACGTGTAACTACATCAATGAGACATATCTTGTCTATCCCTGCTCCTGTCTGAGGCCCCACTAAACCAGGTAGAGGAATAAAAAAGGTACAAACCTACAAGACAACAGAATGGGAGAGGAAACAATGGCAGCTGAGGGAGGTGCACAACATTTTGGAAGCTGGAACAGATGGACAATTGGTATCTGACTCAGCTGAGCAGAAAAGCTGAACTCAATCCGCCTGCAGGAGGAGATACCAAGAAACAAACTCATTTTCCTACCAGAACTTCATAAAACCTCAGAAACTGGGGGTTCCAAGTGCCTCTGAAGGCAGGCAGGGAACAGAGAAGACTAATAAAGCATCTGTGGCATGGCTGTATTCCACCCTCCCCCAGCCCAGCAACTGCTCCTCCTTGCAGATGAAAGGACAATTTCCCTTGCTGGAATCAGGATGAATCCGAGAACACCAAGTTCAGGAGGGAGCAAGGGCGAGCAGCTCCGGAATATAGGGGAACTCAGTGGAAATCCCCATGGTAAAAGCTCAAGCGCCATCACATACTGACTCCTTCTAAGGAGGAGACCACGGGATTTCTTTTTGGACAAACTCGCCTTCCCAAAAGAAAAGACTCTGGAGTCGGCCGGGCGCGGTGGCTCAAGCCTGTAATCCCAGCACTTTGGGAGGCCAAGACGGGTGGATCACGAGGTCAGGAGATCAAGACCATCCTGGCTAACACAGTGAAACCCCGTCTCTACTAAAAAAGTACAAAAAAAAACTAGCCGGGCGTGGTGGCGGGCGTCTGTAGTCCCAGCTACTCGGGAGGCTGAGGCAGGAGAATGGCGTAAACCCGAGAGGCGGAGCTTGCAGTGAGCTGAGATCGCGCCACTGCACTCCAGCCTGGGCGACCGAGCGAGACTCCGTCTCAAAGAAAAAAAAGACTCTGGAGTCTCGCATGAGACAGCCAGGCCCATTCAATTACCCTAGAGGTGGACCCACTGGCATCATACCCCAGCTGTACACAAGAATGGCCATTTTGAATAGATACTTAAGGGTCACCATCCAGTTTTTTAAAAAATTACATGTCAGGTGGTGAAAATTGCCAAGAAGAAAAATAGTGCAGGATAAGGGTGATGGAGAGTGAAGGAAGGTGTCATTTGGATAATGCTGTTGGGGAAGCTTCTCTAAAGAGGTGATATTTAAGCAGAGACCTGGATAAGGTGAGGGACTCAGACATGACAATATCTGGAGAAACAGCTTCATAGGCAGAAGGGCAGCAAGTGCAAAGGCCCTGAGGTAGGAACATAAACTTGTGTGTTCCAAGAACAGCAAAAAGATCAGGATGGCTGAAGAGGAACTAGCAGAACAAAAGGTGATGGAGGATGAGGGTGGAGAGGTTTATGAGATTTACAAATTTCAGATCACACAGGGCCTGGCAGTTCATACTGAGAATTCAGAAGGTTTCCAAATGAAACTGGAAGCCAGTGGAGGTTTTGGCACAGGGAAGTGACAGTCTGATTTATTTTATAACAGATTACTCTGGTTGCTGTGTGGGCAATGTGCTTTCTGGCTAGTGTGAATTCCATGGTAGACATTTATCTCCCCTAATAAACTGTAAGCAACATGAAGGCAGGGGCCATAACTGTTTTGGTCACTGATATATGCCAGCACCTCAGAGTATGCAACAGTCACCCAATAAAAATTTTTTGAAGGAATTTACAGAATAGCAAAAAATAAAACTAGAAATCAGGTCAAGGAGTGCAAAGTTCCTAATTCTTCTATTACACTAAGTAGGCTTTCAAAAAAGATAACAATATTTAGAGTCCCAAAATATTTTAATACAACTTTGATGAAGATCATGAGAAGATGATGATGATGATGATACTAATAATATTTTTGCTCAGTCTACATATTATGACATTAATATGATCTATTTTAGAGCAAGTATGCATTGAAAATAGCAATTATTCTTATGTAGACAAAAGGTGCTGACTACTGTTTATAATGACAAACTTTCTGAATTTATAACATATTCCAGTTAATCTCATTCTATAACGGCAAATCAAATGTAAAACCAGGAGTAATCATGTTGCAAAAAATTTAAACAGGCCCTATTCTTATTCTTCCTCTGAGTGCCCCAAACTAAATCACTATTTTGGACATTTATATTTAAAGCTTATCCCAAGGCATTTTTACAAAGTATTTTCCCTAGCTTTTATAAGTACATTACATGCAGCATCACTCATCATTGATAATTCACCATTTTGAAGATCAATACTCAATCACAAGGAGAGCTTATTCTTACAAATACATTGAGAAAATTCACAAAATTTTTAACATGTTCTAGAAGCAACTCAAATCCAATAACCAGCTCCCTTTTGACTTTTAGGATTCAACAAATATGTATGGAGACTGTGACAAAAAATTATAAAATATTATAGTCTCTATTTTCTAGGAGTCTAACAGAGGAGACTTCTTTTCAGTCGACAGATTTCTTCCTAGTTAATTATAATTTCTTTCATTCTTCCCTAATTTGCAAAGTGGACCCGGAATATAATCTCAAAAGTCCACCTAAAGACATGTCCAGTTCACTGATTTATTCTGATGCTGAAATTATTTCCTATATAAACAAAGCAAAGAAGAACACTGAGCTGGGGCAGAAGTTTGGAGAGCTGGGACCGACAGAGGCCTCCATTAAATCCAGTCATTTTAGAAAGGAAGGCTAAAATAACCCCTAAGCCAGGAAAACGACTATTAAGAAACTTGCAGAGAAATGGACTTTGGTAAATCAAGCACTTACAAGACGTCCTTGACGTAGCAGCTGTCTACCTACATGAAATAGATTGAAGACAAGGAGTCAATTATTTTTATGACACAATAAGGACAGGGCTTACAATAATGGACTTACAGGTCACTAGAGAAAATTCAGGCTAATTAGGAGACCAAACTTTTAAACTAAGAGCCGGGTCAGGAGAGCTGCTACGGGAACCTATGGAATTCCCAACATTGGAGACATTCAAAGCTGAGTTCAATCCAGGGCATGATTTAGGAGTAATTATCTTGGCTGGAGTGCTGACAAAGAACAAAATAATCCACCAGAAGTCCAAACTAGGTGAAATGACTGTAAACCCTATTTAAGAATTTTGTGCTATGGCTTAAGACTGGTTGTCCTGCAAGACATACCCCAGATGATTTATACTTGGTGCTAAGTGACCCACACAGCATACAGAGTCAACCATGTCTGACAATGACAAGGATTAATTAAAATTCCAAGTTTGTGAGAGCTGAAAATAAATGTTTGCAGTGCTCATAAACCCTTAACACTGGAGAGTAATGTAACAGGAATGTTTTAAAATGATATATGAAGAATCAGACCCAGAACTTTGAGATGGTTTCCAGAGCCCTATTAATGCATCCAGCTAGTATGTCGCTGCAGGTACCATTCTCATTATAAATCTAAGCAGTCCATTTAACCATGAGGGTTGGTCTTCTAGAAGATCAGCTGATGAGAGCCGTAGCTTTTAGCTCCTGGAAAATACCACCCCAGTGAGATTCCTGAGGCTTCTGTACACTTGCACTTTGTTGTCCTCCCGGACTTTGAGAAAGCAGGGAAGGGCCACCTCATCCTCTTAACAGCAGAGCCCTGAAGGTTTTAAGTGGTTCAGGTTATCAACCCCCTGCAGTGGCCTAACCAACAGGAAGTTTCCCCAGAGTTTCCATCACAGGAAATTTCCTGTAAGGAAGTCCTGACTGCACAAACAAAGAGTTCCTCACTCCGCTCCCCTCCGCCAAAACTTCAGCACCCCACTGAGGGAATGTGGGCAGGAGGGCGTGAGTATCAACAGGGCTTGAAGGTAGCAGGGGTTGAGGGCTGGACAGCATAGGAAGAAATGGAGGGGAACAAAGATGTTATCTTACTTCTGTTGGCCTTGAGTTTGTCAGATAATTGCTTATTCACTGGCTCATGCTGGCTTTCAACTCCTGGCCTGCCTGAACTTGCAGTGAGAAGACTGCGTGCGGGTGCAGGTTCTCCTGGTTGACCTCCACCCTTAGCCTGTCTGAGTTTGATTCCTCATCTGTACACCAAGGGGTATTGTAATGATTAAATGAGATAAGTTAATATATTACATGAACACTGGTAAAACGTAAAGTAGCATGTAAATATAAGATACCACTAGTTTAGCCATAAAAGTATTTTCACTATAGCAAATGCCTGCGTGACTGTGTTATCTGCAGAATAGTCAGGTATGCCCGCAGAGGACCATTCTATTTCTCAGTCTTTGTCAAGACAACCTGAATTGAACAGAGCACAACCTAAACTTCAGCTCAATAGAATGCGATAGTAATAGTGCATTCCGATTACTTAAATTTTGGGGTTACATCAAAATTAAATAAGCTTTTACATTCCAGCCACAGGAAACACTTTCAAAATGTAGAAAATAGGCCTAATTACCCTAAGTCCTTAGCCAGAGACTTACCTCTTGAATTAAATCAGATAACTTTCTTAAAAAAAGTTTGCCTTGTTCTTTTAAAGGCCAATGTCAAAGCTAAAAAAATTGGTCAGCTGAGAGGTCTATTTTGTTCCCTTCCAGTTAATTTATGTTTCTCTATTCACATATTTGCCATCCGGATGCTGGGAGTCTCCTTAGAATTACATTTTAAAAAGTCACATGGGATGAGTGAGGACAAATTTTCAATGAATCAAGTTCACTTTTGCTTCACCTGTATTTTTGCTTTTAATTTTAAAACCATGATGAAATTATACTACTTTGGAGGGCAAACTAAACCTAGTATTATCTAGAAAACTCTCAGAAAATGTTTGCTGCAAAATATTCTTGCTTTTTAATTCTTTTTTTAAAAATATGAGACAGGGTCTGGCTCTGCTGCTGAGTCTGTGAGACTGGTCTCAAACTCCTGGGCTCAAGTGATCCTCGCAACTAAGCCTCCCTATTGGCTGGGATTACAGGTGTATGCCACCATGCCCGGCTACTTTTTTGTTTCTGGGAGTAACTGGTCCCATACTCATGAAGAATATTTTAAATTTTGAAGCCCACCTGCAACAACATGGGTGAATCTGGTGCACATTATGCTAAGTGAAATAAGCCAGTAATGAAAAGACATATATTACACAATCTCACTTACATGTGGAATCTAGAAGTTGAACTCAAGCAGAGTAAAATAAGGGATAGGGTTTGGGGAGGTGTTGGTCAAAGGATACAAAATGTCAGTTAGGAGGGATAAGCTCAGGAGATCTGTTGTATAATACAGTGATTATGGTTAATAATACTGTGTATGTTTGAAAATTATGAAGACAGTAGATTTTAAATGTTCTCACCACAAAAAAAGGTAAGTATGTGAGTTAATGGCTATGTTAATTAGCTTGATCTAGCCAGTCCACATGTATATATATATTAAAACATCAAGTTGTACACCATAAACATACAACTTTTATCTGCCAATGGAAAAATAATTAATTAAAATTTAAAATGTGATGGGGATGGGAGGTGAGGTGGATGATGAATAGGAGGTGGGATAGGAAGGTCAGATTACTTTTCTGTGACCCAGAAAATAGCTTGGGATATACTTCAGTCTTTAGATGTCCACTCCCCTTTCCTATCCCTGCCAGAGACTTCCAAGGTCATATATATTATCAGATGTAAATTGCCACCAGCTGAGACTTGAGATTTTGAAACTCAAATATAAGCCCTGCTCTTTAGAGATGGACTCCATAAAAGCACTGAGTGAAGGCTGTAAAAAAACATCAAGAGCCTAGGTAACATAGCAACACTTTGTCTCTACAAATAATTGTTAAACATTAGCAGGGCATGGTGGTACGCCTGTCTGTCCCAGGGACCTGGAGGCTAAGGCAGGAGGATCACTTGAGCCCAGGCCATCGAGGCTGCAGTGAGCAGTGATCATGCCACTGTACTCCAACCTGGGCGATAGAGTAAGACCTTGTCTCAAAAAAAAAAAAAATACATAGACACACACAAACATCAGGCACTAGAATGCAAAGTAGACGTGCCCAGTTTGGGGACCAAGAGCGGGAGTATGAGGTATGAACAAGGACTTCATTTCTTACTGGCATGGTAGCACAAGAATGCATGGTTCTCCTGTTGGTTTTGATTGTGCTTATAAACTGGATTTATTAACCTTGTTTTTCATAACAGTTCCATAACATTTCCCTCATGCTTTTAGGGTCAAATGAAGGTATGTCAAAGAGCCACGGGTTCTCCTCTCCTCTCTTTCACACTTCACTTGGGATGGAGAAAGATCACCAACTCCAATGCCTGGATACTAGAAGTTAATCAGGCGATTCCAAGCAGTTGGTGGGGCTACAGAGGGCATTGATACGTCACGTGTGCTTACCAGTGGCTGGGGGACACAAATGGATAATGTGACAGTGACTGTTTTCAGGACCCCTAGGAAAGCACCGGGGAGGCTATGAAAGATGGATGGCAGTAAAGGAGGTTGGGCACAGTGACTTTGTTCTGCACTAGACATTTCGTTCACTTGGAAAGTTGTGAACCTGTATTAGCCCATTCTCTCCTCAGGCTACACAGATAAGAATGTCTGTGGGTAGCTGTCTCCTCTTCTTCCTCTCCCCTCCCCCTCTGCCTTTAGTTAATTGCAGCTGTGGTCAAGGGACTGCAGCCAAAAGTCCCACAATGCACTCCTCCACAGGAAGTTCCCAAGATCTCTTCCTGAACAGGAAATTTCCTGTGGTCCAACAGACATTCCTCTCAGCGTTTATCACTCACATACATTTGTTTTGGCAGATACTGGGTCTTGGGTAAGAACAACAAGCAACGGTTGGAGGGAAAGCTACCTTAGAGAAAAAAATGCAGTTATTGTCAGGGGAAGAAAGTGTGACTGAATTAACTCCTATCTCCAAGGAAAACAAATACTAGCAAAATGGACTCAAGAGATCTGAAATGTGTGAGAATGTAAATACCACTCACACAGCTATGCAACACTAGGGATTTTATTTGTAACTCAAAGTGAAGGTAGGCAGGCTTTTTGGGGGCCAACTTGAAAGCATTTAGAAATACTCTTGTAAAATTTTCATTTTTATAAATGTCATGGCTACAGAGTGATTGAGATTTTACATTTTTTCTGCTGTTTCTTTATATATGTGCCCTAACATAACTTATTTTCTCATTACAGAATCATTTCAATCTCTCCCACTTCTAGACACTAGCATTCCTCTTTCCTGAAGAGGAAAGAGCTACCCACGTGGCTCACAAGCTAGTATTTCACATTTATGTTGCTTCTCCATAATGGAGTCTACACTTCCAGGCGCTCTAAGAGGTGGTATGAGAAAAATGTAAGTACTGGGGCATGACCAGCATGATTTTCCCTTTTAACTGGTCTTTCTGCCCCCGGTCTTATAATCCATCCCTCAGCACATCACTTTCCTAAAATCCTTCAATGGCTGCCCACCATTAAATGGAGGTCTTTACTTTTAATTTCCTTCATAACCAACTTAAACTCTCTCCTTTCCTAAGTCAACTGCTTCTATTCTGTGGCACAGTGACATGAAACACACCCCAATCACCCCTACATTCTAATTTGTTGGTTACTTATCTGTCTTCCCCAATGAATGACAAGTTCCTTGAGGTCAAGAACTATCTTATTTGTCTTTGGAACCCCAGTACAAAGGACTGTGACTGATACATAATAGATAGTTGGTAAGTATTTCTTGGAAAGATAATCTCAAAATCTTATCCTTGTATGGTAATAAAAAACAAAGGAATTTTCTTTTGTTTCTACCATCACATTCCCAAATAAACCCATCACACAAAACTATCTTATATTAAAGCATTCTAGCAATCTAGCAACAACCTACAAGAACCGCGGAACTAAAATCTTTCCCTTCAAATCACACAAACTTGGAATGTCCACTTTCTCCGGTATGAGAGATTGTGCATACCATTAGTCCTATTTATTTTACTTGTGTTTTAGCTGTAGTGAGATGCTTGGCTATCTGCCCCGATGGCCCAGAACCTTTCCAGTTAGGCTTATTTAACAATCCTTCACTTTGAAGTTCAGCTCCACCCAGACTCCGGGCCCAGTCCTACCCTTTATCAAGAGGAAGCTTGGGACCAGCGGTACAGGGAATCAGTATTGAGTCATGCCTGCTGGCTTTACTGTGCCCTTGTCTGCCACCTAAAAACAAGCCTCTGCTGTAATGGGATGCCCATCTTGGTTCCTACCCAGCTCTGTCTTCCAGTCCTTCTCAATAACAGAAGTCCTATGACCAAATCCCAGTCCCTGTGGCTGGATTTCTGCTCCTTGAGCTCTTTGTTTCTAAGGTTAATGCTGGATGCCAGCTCTCAACTGCCAACAGCCTGCCACCTTACCACACTCACCAACAACTGGCAGCCCTGGTCCTCCTCCCACTATCTGGTACTGAAACTTCCCTATGACCCTGACTCTGTGGGTACAGCTGAGGTTTCGGAACTATGAATTTCTTAAAGAGAGTCACTTTTTGTTTCTGCGCTCCCAGTGCCGGGACTATTGCTAGGCACACTGTCTGAATAAAAATAATGGTGTTTCAAAGAATGAATGGTCTCTCAAAAATGGAGAGGCATGATTAGATTTGTTAGGGACACCGTAGTAAAGGACCAACAAATGGTTTCTGGGTTCTTTAGAGGAGAAAAAGAATCTTTCATCGAAGAAAGGAGGACATCTAAATGCCTCTCGACAAGGAGGTGGTAAAGCTCTACTTTAAGAAATTATCCCAGGCCAGGCACGGTAGCTCATAGTGAGACCTTGTGTCTACAAAAACTTTAAAAATTAGCCGAGCATGGTGTGCCATGCTTGTGGTCCCACATACTTGGGAAGCTCAGGCAGGAGGAATGCTTGAGCCCAGGAGGTGGAGGCTGCAGTGAGCCGTGTTCATGCCACTGCACTCCAGCCTGGGTGACAGAGAAAGAACCTGTCTCAAAACACAAAACAAGAAAGGACAGGACAGGACACGACAGGACAGGACAGGAAAGGAGGAAGGAAGGAAGGAAGGAAGGAAGGAAGGAAGGAAGGGAGGGAGGGAGGGAGGGAGGGAGGGAGGAAGGAAGGAAGGAAAGAAAGAGAGAAGGAGAAAGAAAGAAAAGAAATTATCCTTTAGTGCTATTCAGTCTCTTAAAAGAAAGAGACAAGGAAAGTTTATAGAGAAGCAACCTGTCAACGCACAGCCTTGGTGTCCTCGATCGGCCCCACGCATGGACAGTGCGCAGCGGGAGCTCTCGTTTCAGTGGTAAATGATGTATAAGAGCAAGAGGCGCCTTTAGGACGGCCAGTGCCTTTAATGCCCCTAAACACTTGGGAGGGCTGGCTGGTGGTTTCCACTGTTTTATTTGTATGTCACTGGGTTGAGAGTCAGAAGGTCTGAGCTGCAACACTCACTCTGCCACTGACAAGCTTGATGACCCTGGACAAGTCATCTGTGTCTCCTCATCTGTTATGGGCTGTTGGAATGATAAATGTCACGAGGTTGCCACATTACAGGGTGAGTATGAATATGGCACATAACAGGTAAATATGAATCTTGGCCGAGGACCAGATGATGATTAATGCAATGTTGTTTTTTTCCTTTCCTGCAAGAAAAGGAAAAGCCTAAAACTCAATCTACTTTCTTGTCTCAAATACGTCATAACTAGTCCTTTTCACTTAACTCACTCACAATGTACTTTCCTGCTTGACTGAACAGTGGCTGAACTGGAGGCTGAGGTGTCTGTATTTTATCTATGTGAAGTGAATGCTTCATTCAGAGGCAAAGGGAAAAATCTAAAGAATGTGGTCAAGGTAATTTGAGCTTCATCAGTGAGGGAATGGATTTGCTGTGACCACTCAGATCCAACTCATGATGTTATTTTGCTAGCCTTTTTGAAGCTGAGCTAACAGATAAGGGTGGCAGCCTCCTCCCCTCTTGGCTAACATTTACTGAGTCCTTGCTGTGTGTCAGACACTGTACTAAGTGTTTTACATTTATATTTTCACTTATTTCTTAGAACAACCCTATGAAGTGGATACTATTCTTAACCCCATTTTATCTAGGTCTTTGGAGAGGTTAGGCAACCTTCCAAGTTGCTCAGAAGTAGGAAGTAGCAGAGCCACAATTGAATGTTATTACCGACTATACAACATTACCTTTCTATATACCATGGAAACTGCACCTTGTTCTCTGGAATATGAGTGGGTTTGGCCCATGCCATCCATGGGTGGAGATGTAGTGGTGAAATTGATATGGACAGAAGCCCTGAAGGGCACACCAATAAGTGACAAGCTAAACTTCCAAAGACTACATGAATGGTTTTTAGGAAATCAATCATTAAAGCACTACACAATCTATCACAGTTCCCAATGGTGACTGAAATGGCTCACTTTGGCTCTACTGGCCTGATTTCCCTGGAGGGTGCCCCTCCTCCATGCACCATCCCCAAGGCCAGAACAGCTGATGCTCTTTGCTAACTGGGCACCAGTTCCAAGGGTAGGGAATCAGAGGTAGAATGTTTTGTGAGGAAGGCCCGGTGCTGGGGCACTCTGGCCACCAGCGGACTGACAGAGCCCCAGGCTCTTCAACTTCAGGGCTTTCCCTAAGTTATCCCAAGTTTAATATTTTAAGTATATTCTGCTTTAACCGAATAACAGTTGCTGCTTTATTTTTATAAATATTATATGCTGAGGTCCAATTTGAAGGAAGCGATCTTAGAAATTAAAAGGCACAGATCCAGCTTACATTCAATGAAACAACGAAAAGCAAATATGCACATACACCTTGTACTCTTAGACTATAGCTGAACACAGACTTTAAAAATGGATTAGGCAAATATCATAGTATTTGTGCCTCTTGCTAATGGCATGCATGGACATCAGAGAAAGGCTGTTATGGTCAGTTAAACGGTCACAAAACAAGTTAAGACATGTAAGATGAATTATTTTGTGGGCAGTTACAATGAAAGTAGAGGACATGGTTCTTTACTTTAAGTATTTACCACCAAATGAGAAAGAGAAAACAAATAAATGTATGCCTCAATGGCAAATCTCATTGATGTCTGCATGGAATGATAACTAGAAACTTTATTTCTGGGAACCACTAAGTAAAATAATGGTTTTCTCCTGCCAAAATCCAGACTTCTACTGATCCCCACAAATCTGAAATGACTGGTTTATCTTGCATAGCCATAAAAAATGGGCGCTGATAGAGTATAAAAGGAAAATACCTCAAGAGATAAAAAACCTAGGTGCAAGGCACAGGTATGAGAGTCAGGTGTCTTGCGTCAAGCTGACCTCTCTGCTCACTGAGTATCTCTCCCTTGATTCCACAGCTAGCACCACGAGGCTATTTTTAATTCCCAGGCTTTAGACAGCTGAGTTTAGTTAGAACAAGATATCTGAGTACGGAGGCAGCAGAGAGGCGCCAAACGCCTTGAGCGTGCACTAGAAAACCTGCCTGTGCCCAAGCAGCTGAACCGAGAAAGAACAAACCCTGAGATCACGGACCAGAATGGTCAAAATAGCCCCAGGTAAGGGTCAGGCAGAGGTCGGTTTCACAGGAAGCATCTTCCTTGTCTTTGAGCTTAGCCAATGTCCAGTTCCAAGAGCTATTTTAAGTGCACTCTTAAAGCTGCTTCTACCTCACGCCCACACTAAGGTCCAGGATGGAGAGAGAGAGAGAGAAAGAGAGAGGCTGATTGATTGGGCTTTACTGCTCTTTCCCTGACTTCCGTGGGTTCCCATTGTGCATCTAAGAAAGCAGGATTCAGCGGGCGTCAGGGCTGTGGGCTATATTTATACCCATCCAGCTGCCCGGTTGCTGAGCTTTTCACATTTACAAACAGCAGGAGTACAAGACGCCTTCCAGAGGGACTATTTTCTCATGGTATTTATTCTAGATTTCTCTGGGATGATCTCAGCATTCGTATCTTTTTGATGAAGAAAAAAAGAAAAAGGGGGAGGAAAATAAACAGTAGGTGGACACAGTTCTCTGCTGCCGAGGCAAGAGTATTTTCTTCTACACACAAAAGGAGAACGCTGCCTTCCTGGCGTTCTTTGCCACACAGCCAGGTTTAGGCCTGGGAAACACAAGTAAGAGTCACACAGCGCTATGCAAGGTAACTGGGAGTAGAGACACCTACTCATCCTTGATCTTTCCTTCCTGCCTCCTGAGTGGCAAAACAGAGCAAAGTTAACATACTAAGAGAAGGGAGGTATCCCACCAGCTGTAGAGTCCGACCTGGGTTGAATCCCAGCTGACAATGGTAGCCACTATTCATCTGTGTGACCTTGATTCATTTACTGGAGTTCTCTGAACCTCATCTCTCCTAGTGGCCCCCAAACAGAGTTACCACTGGTTTTGAATGAGATGTTGTATGGAAGGAACAGCGTGGCTTTCTTTGTCTAATATAGATGGTATTAGACAAAGGGTTATAGAAGATGTTATAGAAAACATCTTCTATAACCCTGCCCAGTCCAGGACATAAAGTCCTATGGGCCAGGCACCTGTGGTAAGCAGCACCAGGCAACACGGCAACATGGTTAAATGAACAGGGGAGCTCTACCACTCATGAGCAAGCTTGCCGTTTGTGCCTCAGTTTCCTCATCTTAAATCGGAGGTAATAACAGAAACTTCTCAAAGGGCTGTTGTGAGGATAAAATGAGTTAGCAGATGTAAAGTGCTTAGGACAGTATCTGCCACAGTTAGTGCTGGGTAAGCTTTAGCTATTATTACTGTACCAACTGAAAGCTCTGGTATCAGTCACCATTGTTCCAACACTAGAGTACAGACAGAATATGAAGGTAAGGGTTTTTTTTTTTTTTTTTTTTTAAGAACTATTCCTTAAAAACAGACATTAAAGCTTTAAAAATGTAAACATTAGTGGATGTGAATTTCATCATTCTTCAATTTTGCATCTCCCACCCCTCCTGTAGTCCCCGAACTAAAATGTCTGTTAAATTATTTTTTCAACACTGCTCTAGTTACACAAGAAGTTGCTATTAATAAAGTAAGTTGCTCAAATAAAATAACCATTTAGAACCTTCTGGGTCACTTACATGGAAATAAAACTTAATGCTTTTTATTTCCTTTTCCTGCCCCTTAGCTCAGCTGCAAATAAGAATTGTTGGGTTTTATAGTAGATGAATGAAAATTAAACCCCATTAGCAGATGGGACCTGACTCTGAACGAGGATTAATATTTTTTTGTTTGTTTGTTTGTTTGAGATGGAGTCTCGTTCTGTTGCCCAGGTTGGAGTGCAGTGGTGTAATCTCAGCTCACCGTAGCCTCCACCTTCTGGGTTCAAGCAATTCTCCCACCTCAGCCTCCCGAGTAGCTGGGATTACAGGCATGCACCACCACGCCCGGTTAATTTTTGTATTTTTAGTAGAGACAGTGCTTCACCATCTCAGCCAGACTTGGTCTCAAACTCCTGACCTCATGATCCGCCCATCCCGGCCTCCCAAAGTGCTGAGATTACAGGCATGAGCCACAGCGCCCGGCCAAGGATTAATTTTTAAATGTAATCCATCTCAGAGTTGTGTGGGCCCTATTCAGGACTTTGTCTAAAGTAAATTCTTAGCTGGGTCCGGCCAACACTTCAATGGCTGTCACTGGGAGAGCAGGAACAAATGCACATCCACACCATCCTCTTCTGCTAATCCTCCTATCCAGGTAAAATCTGACTAAAACAAAGGGGCAAAACATCATAAAGAAAGGGGGCAACATACTGCCTAAGCCTTCCGTACAGAAGGAGGGCCCGGCATAGTGCCTTGGTTTCCAGGTGTTCTATACATTTATACTCTACATGTATATTGATTTATCTATTTGCAGTGGATATAGCCTTTGCTTTTAGCCGCAGCTCTCAGAGCTGGCTCCTTGCTTCATTTTGCTGTCTTTCTAAATGACCATCAGTGATGTGCACGACTCTCCCAACGTGGTTCTCGAAATGTCTCACTTCTCCAGAAAATGGAAGCTCTGTTTTGTTACTGTACCCACCCTGAAGATTAGTAGGCCCAAGGTGGGAAATGAAATCTTTTTTTTCAAACGACCACCAGGTGAATCTGTTGTGCAGCTGGGTTCGAGACACATTAGATACAACCCTTGGAAAATTCAGAAGTATTATTTAAAAAACCAGCATATAACAATAACAGTATCAATGAACACTTACATAGTAGTATGCATCAGTCACATATCTATGAGCCTGACATGTACTAACTAGTTTATTATTCACATATTGATGTCTTTATTGAATTAAATGGGTCGGTGTAAAAACAAAAATATAACTATCTGGGTTCTACCCAGATTCTTCCATAGATTTCTTGTAACAAAGGAGTTGTAGCAATGTGTTTTCATCAATTGGACACAGGAATACAAAGCTACAACTACTTGTCCCTTATACAGGACCTTACAGGAATCTTTATGGGCCACACATATGACTCCAGTTGTACTGGTCTAAGGGTAAAAGGATAATCACTAGTAATAACAATTTCAATGGACAAAGAGCCTTCCTCTTGAGAAGCTCTAGTTTCACATACACAAGAACACGTATTTTGGACAACATCCCTATGGCAGGAAGACTGTCAAAATTCATCAGAGGAGGAAGTTAATTTTAGCCCTGTTCTCGTTCCCCCAAATCCTCTAAAATAACAGTAAAGAGATTTTTAAGAAGGCACAAATCTACAAGGACAAAGACACCAGAAGAGATAAGAGGGTGGGGGGAGGGGAGAAAAAGAAAGAAAAACCAGAAACTTGAAAGCAGATGAACCAGTGATAATTTACTTAGCAAACCCAAGAAAGTGGAATTCTAAACTCATAGTAAGGAAAGCTGTGATATAACCAAACTCACATGGCAGAATCCGTGAAAGGACTGGGGACTGGTGGCACTAGTTACGTGTGAAAATCTGGACAGTTAAGTCACGGCTCCTCCCCTTCCACGGCAGATTAGAAGCTTAAGCTCTGGCTGGGCGCAGTGGCTCACACCTGTAATCCCAGCAGTCTGGGAGGCCAAGGTGGGCATTTCACTTGAGGTCAGGGGTTCAAGACCCACATGCTCGCCAACATGGTGAAAGCCCATTTCTACTAAAAATACAAAAATTAGCCGGGTGTGGTGGCACACACCTGTGATCCCAGCTACTAGGGAGGCTGAGGCAGGAGAATCGCTTGAATCCAGGAGGCAGAGGTTGCAGTGAGCCAAGATTATGTTACTGCCCTCCAGTATGGGCAACAGAGACTCTGTCTCAAAAAGAAAAGAAAAAAAGCTTATCCTCTGGTACCAAAATGACTAGGTGGAATTAATGGAAAGTTTATATATGAAAGATTAAAAGAACATGTATATGTTGACCACTGTGCCCACTACCCCTTCTTCTCCCACCATGCTCCTAGGAGGTTGGTAGCTAGACTCTACCCTCCAGGATGGCTACTAGAAGAGTCAACCATCTCTGGGGAATCTGAGCATCCAAAGACAAAAGACCTGGAGATAGTTACCCAATGGCATCCCAAGGAAATGTGTGGGCAAGTCACTCTAGACAGCGAGTTCACCCAGGCACGGAGAACTTGCCTTCAGTCCTTGAGGGGTGCATCAACTCTCAGAAATGAGCAGACATGCAGGGATCACCAGGTGTTTGAGTATAGAAGGCAGACAGCAAAACAAAGACCAAAACCAGACAAAGGCAACGTGGGGAAAACAGACAACTCAGGGCAAGAAAAATATTATCCTGAGAGAAATAAGATATTCCAACTATGAAACAAAAACAAGATACTATAATGAAGAACAAGTCGAACAAAAAAAGTACTTGAATATTAAAAGTATGATATCAGAAACAACAACAAAAAATAGAAGAGCTGGCAGAAAAGGTTGAGGAATCTCCCCAAGAGGAACTTAAAATATTAAGAGGTGAAAAATAAAGATAACTATTGGACCTATATCCTAATAATGGGAGTTCTGGAGAAAGAATGAAGAAAATAGGGGGACATTTTCCAGAATGAAAGGAAATGAATATCCAGATTGAAAGAGCATCAGGATCAGCACCGACCCAGACTAAGGCACATTACTGTGAAAGTGCAGAACCTGGGCAATAAAAATGCTTCCAGAGGACAAATAAGCCAACAAACGAAGGTTTATGCAAAAGCTTAAGGATCGGAATGGCATGGTCTTCTCAACAATGGTACTGAAAAAAAAAATGCAATGGAGTGCTACCTTCAAAATGCTGGGGGAAAATTACCCCATGTCTAAAATCATACACTAAGACAGATAACCTATCAAGTATGAGGAAAGAAGAGAGACATTCTTCAGACACGCAAGGTCTCAATACATTTGCTCCCCCTACCCTTTCTCAGGAATCTATTGGAAACTGTCCTCCATTAAGGCCAGAATCCAGGAAAGGGACTCACACCCGAAGGAGAGGAAAAGTGAAGAAAGGTCCTAGCTGGGCACCAAGCTGCAGCCCAGACCGAAGCAGGTGGAAGCTCTTGCTTCAAGGCTCATCACACCTATGGCATCTGAACTACTGAGAGGAGAGTGAGGCAGGGCGGATGAATTGGTGAAGGAGATAAAAAACGAAGTAAGAAGGACATTAAAACAATAAATACCACCGGGCGCGGTGGCTCACACCTGTAATTTCAGCACTTTGGGAGGCCGAGGTAGAAGAATCACGAGGTCAGGAGTTTGAGACCAGCCTGGCCAATATGGTGAAAACCCGTCTCTACTAAAAATACAAAAAATTAGCTGGGCGTGTTGGCTGGCGCCTGTAATCCCAGCTACTCGGGAGGCTGAGGCAGGAAAATCACTTGAACCTGGGAGGCACAGGTTGCAGTGAGCAGAGATCGCACAACTGCACTCCAGTCCGGGCGACAGTGTGAGACTCTGTCTCAAAACAACAACAACAACAAAAACAATAAATATACTATAAAAGCATCATTATCAACTCCAGGGAAAAAGAAAAGTGACTGGAAAAGAAGAAGCATAAGAGAGTAGGTGACTCAGCTTCAAATGGCACTTATATAATCTTAATATGTAAACACTCAATTGTTCTGTCCAAAATTATGGTTATGAGGATGCATCTATGGGAGGGGTTGGGGTAGGGGGAAGAAAGGACAAACTGTCATTTTCTACAGTGAAATAATGCTAGATAATATTTAGAACTGAAAAAAAAAAAAGAAACCAATACAAGCACATGATTTAAGAATTGGAGGTGAATGACAAAAGCAGCAGTTAAGATTTGAATGTGGCTACCCTGGTGAGCAGAAAATCAAAAGGAAATCAAGAGTGAAGGGAGGGGAGTGGGGACATTGAAGGTGTTTGTAACAAGCCTTATACAATTGTTGGGTACTTCAAACTCCGCACATCATAATATCAGTAATTACAAAAACCAAATATAGTTATCAGAAGAGAAATGATGGCTCAGACGAAAAGGGACTGAGAACTGAGTGGTCCAGATGCTAGGTTTCCTTTCTATTCAATTATACACGTCCTCAAGAGCTCCATGACATTGCTGTATTTCCTTGACCACTTTTTAACAGGTGGTGGGTAGTTTTTTTTAAAAGGCAGAATTGTTGCATTTGGTTACACACTGTGGAGGGGAAAAAAAGTCCCAATTTGTGGGTGAAATATTATTATAATTACCAGCCACATAAAAGTCTTATTAGTTCAAGATTAAAAAAAAATTTTAGAATGTTTTAGACCAATACTATGTAGTGTGAATATAGCCCCATGCTAAACACATATTGTTGGAGTCTCTAATCCTATGGAAATGATGTCAAATGAACTGCCTGGGGACTAAGAAACAATTTATTCTTAGGCTTAATCTTTTAATGGGCATTTGTTAAAGAGATTCTTGCTGTGTTGGAGGGAAAAGCATGATGGATGAGGTCTGGACTCCTTGTAAATGTTTTCTTATTGTGCTTTACTCCAGTAATTAATGTACTTTTTTTCCAGAAATACCAGGGCACTGGCGTGAAAGAATCTGTTCAAGAATGAAAACGGATTGTTCACTGGGTCTTTTATAGGGAGGTTTTTCCTCTTTCCTTTTCTTCCTTGTATTCTTTTTATATATTTTTTATTGGATTTGATACTGGGTTGATACAACTTGGGCTTAGTGCTTTAGAAAACTGCTAATATTCTACACAATATTCTTGCCTTTGACCCAAAGCAGCAATGTCATAGACTCCACGTAAAAAAAATCACTATGATCCCTTTGGCCATTTTTGGTAATGGAAAGTATGCTGGCCTCCTCCTAACTTGGCTGGCTTGCTGTGTGATCTTGAATACGTGGCCTAACCTCTCTGATCCACTTTACACACCTGCAAAACGACGAGTGAGTCTCAGCCTTTTCACACCCAGAAATCTCTCACTCTAGAGAAATGTACTCCCAACAGAAATGTTACCCATATAATGTAATTTAAAATATTTTAGTCCCCACAGTAAAGAGAAATAAAGACACAATTGACATCACTTTTAATAAAATATTTTATATAACCCAATGTATTGAAAATATCTTTTTTTTTTTTGAGACGGAGTCTCGCTCTGTCGCCCAGGCTGGAAAGCAGTGGCGCGATCTCAGTTCACTGCAAACTCCGCCTCCCGGGTCATGCCATTCTCCTGCCTCAGCCTCCTGAGTAGCTGGGACTACAGGTGCCCGCTACCTCGCCCGGCTAATTTTTTGTATTTTGAGTAGAGACGGGGTTTCGCCGCGTTAGCCAGGATGGTCTCGATCTCCTGACCTCGTGATCCGCCCACCTTGGCCTCCCAAAGTGCTGGGATTACAGATGTGAGCCACCACTCCTGGCCGAAAATATCACTTAAACAAGTAATCAATATAAATTAGTGAAATATTCACTTTTTTATACAAAGTTTTTGCAATCTGACGTGTGGTTTATACTCACAGCATAACCTAGTAAGGATCAGCCACATTCAAGTGCTTGAAAGCCATGTGTGGTGAGTGGCCATTATGTATTAGACAACAAAGGCTACAGACATTTTGAAAGATTCTGCTTACTCAAGAGCAGTTACTAGGAATAACTGATCCATTTTCACATTTATAACTCCAACCATAAGCAGAGCAACCTCACGCTTCCACAGCTTGCTTAACCTTACAATATTGCCTCCAAATATAGAATTACCATGAGACATCTGAAATACTAAACTTGGCTCATGGACCCACCCCCATTACTCTTTTAGACTCTTTGGGGTCTAGGGGGCATAATTGGACTAGATAACACCTTAGGGTCTTTTTCAGGTCTATCATTTAGTCATTTCAGCGTTTGATCACTGGCAACAGTATCAATTAGGCAGGCACTTATCAGAGAAAAAAAAAATATTCAAGGATTGAAATAGGGAGTGGGTCATCTGCCCAGGGAGAGTACTAGAAGGGACTGGCATCTGCTCTCTTAACATGAGCCATTTCCCTCTAAGGTCATACTGCTCCTGACAGCTCTCATTAACCCTGAATGCAGCAAAAGAAGCAAAAGGCAAGGATGTATGCAAAGAATTAATATATTTTAATGCTGGAAGAGTCTTTAGAAATCACCTGGCGCAATACTCTCCATGGCATCCTTCTCCAAGGGACTCGTTCAACATCACACATCTGTTTTGGGGTAGAACTACTATCCGGACTCTTGATGCAGTCCTCTTCACTTACAACTTAAGTCCCACACATTAAAAACAAAAGTAAAGACTCGCCTGTAGACATGAACGGAGGGTTCTCAAAACGCATTATATTTGGTCAGAAATCCTATATTGATCCAGTGAGACTGTGAGGACTAAATCTACAAATTATTTGCTTTTGTTTTCGGATGATGTCAATTACATATCCTATTTCCAGTTATTATATTTCATACTTACTCTGAATTAGGGTATATATGTCTTTAATTAGGGAAAAGTGAAAAAACAAATTAAGTTGTACTTAATTGATAACAGATTTTGTGGTAGAGAAAATATTGCAAAACATGAGATGCAGGCATGAAAAATATAATAAAAATGGAGACTTCACATGAAAAGACCAGAAATAATAGCATCATGCCATATTCCCCAAAGAAGTATTACTGAGTGATGGTCGATGCATAAGGCCTGGAATAATCCCAAGAGTATTGAAAACGAAGGAATATTTTAAAAAACAAGAACCCTAGCCCATCCTCAAATCCCTAGGACACATTCCATCTTATACCTCCAAATCTTCCCTTCCTCCCAGGATATGTGGCCATTTTTTTGTAGCCAATGGCTAAATTATGCAATCAAACCTGCTAAAACAAGTGCCAAAATTAGATGCCAAGCACATAAGGCATGTTATTGGCAGTATCATTCCTCTGGTTCTCAAGTTTCCAGCTAACGCCAGTGTCCAGAGTTACTCAAGAGTTTAAGCTAGAGGATTGTGAAGGGTGTAAGCAACGTGACTAAAAAAAGATGCAAAGACTGACACAAACCAAATGCAAGGCTACTTGCTATACAAGGAGCCAAGAAATCAGCTCCATGGCTTAGTGACATACTTCTACCCTGCAGAGGGAGATAGGTGAAGCTTGTTGCAGCAAGTCTTTCCAAAAAGGCACACATGGAAATGAAAAAATAACATTAGCACTGCCATAATTCCTCCTAATTATAACTGTAGAGGTGGTATTGGTGATCATGGAGATGGAAGAGCTTCATTCCCTAATTGATTCAACAAATACTTATTGAGCATCTCCTCCTCACTGCAGGCATTGTTCTAGGCATCAGGGACACAGCAATGAACAAAACAGAAAAATCCCTGTTCTTGAGCTTACATCCTAGTCAGGAAATCAGGCAAGTAAACAAGTAAAATATATACCGTGTCAAATGGTGATAAGTGTTATAGAGGAAAAAAATGCCATGGAAAGGGGATGCAAATGAAGGGGTGAGGTTTACTAAGAAGTCCTCATGTTTCAGCAGATATCTCTGAAGGAGGGACGGAGTGGGTCAAGCATATATTTGGTAGAAGAGCATCCCAGCGAGCAAGGTCAGCAAGTGCAAAGGCCTGAGGTAGGAACATGCTTGGTATGGCCTGCCATCATGTCTTGCCAGACTTAGTGGGATCCCTACCAGGCCTCTCTACTTTCACACTTCCCCCTCCTTTCTCCCACTCTCCCTCCTCCTATCCTCTACACAATAGCTGGAATGATTCTTTAAAATTCAAAGACTATGTCAATCGTTGCTTATAATTATCATTGGCAAATTATTATTATTATTTTTTAATTTTATTTTATTTTTGAGACGGAGTCTCGCTCTGACGCCCAGTCTGGATCTCAGCTCACTGCAAGTTCCTCCTCCCGGGTTTATGCCATTCTCCTGCCTCAGCCTCCTGTGTAGCTGGGACTACAGGCGCCCGCCACCTCGCCCAGCTAGTTTTTTTTGTATTTTTGTAGTAGAGACGGGGTTTCACCGTGTTAGCCAGGATGGTCTCAATCTCCTGACCTCGTGATCTGCCCGTCTCGGCCTCCCAAAGTGCTGGGATTACAGGCTTGAGCCACCGCACCCGGCCGGCAAATTAATACAAGCCAAAGTCCTGGCCAGGCGCAGTGGTTCACATCCGTAATCCTAGCAATTTGGGAGGCTGAGGTAGGAGGATTGCTTGAGGCTAGGAGTTTGAGACCAGGCTGGGTAACATAGCAAGACCTCATCTCTACCAAAAAAAAAAAATAAAATAAATTAGCAAGGCATGGGGTGCACACTTGCAGTTCCAGCTACTCTGGAGGCTGCAGCGGAAGGATCATGAGCCCAAGAGTTCGAGGCTGCAGTGAGCTATTGAGCTGTGATTACACCACTGCACTCCAGCTGAGGCAAGACCCTGTCTCAGAAAACAACGACAAAAAACACAGAATCTTTACAGGGCCTACAGGCTCCTCCCAAATCCTCTTGCCCCACTCCTGTTTCCAAACTCCACTCTTCCTCACTTGCCAATCACGTTAGACACATTTACTTCCTCGCTTTCCTTTTAATACACCAAACACTTTCCCTCCTCAAGGCCTTTATTGCTGTTCGTGCTTAGAATACTTTGAACTCAGATAGTCACATGGCTCGCTCCTCTTGTGTTAAATGCTGTATTATTATTATTATTATTATTCTAATTTTGAGATGGAGTCTCGCTCTGTCACCCAGGCTGGAGTGCAGCGGTGTGATCTCGGCTCATTGCAACCTCTGCCTCCCGGGTTCAAGCAATCTTCCCACCTCAGCCTCCCAGGTTCGAGTGATTCTCCTGCCTCAGCCTCCTGAGTAGTGGGATTACAAGTGGGTGCCAGCACGCCCAGCTAATTTTGTATTTTTAGTGAAGACAGAGTTTCTCCATGTTGGCCAGGCTGGTCTCAAACTCCTGACCTCAAGTCATCTGCCCGCCTCGGCCTCCCAAAGTGCTGGGATTACAGGCGTGAGCCACGGTGCTCAGCCTGTATCTTGAGAGTACAGAACATACTTGGCACATAGCAGGTGCTCAGTTAATATTTCCTGAAAGAATGGGTCTCACCATGTCCTTTCAACCTTCCTACACTATGGTGTTAGCAGCACATTGGGGAACCACACAGACAGACAAACTACTATCAATACAAACTCCTGGCCTCACACCGGGAGGCGATGCCACGTGGTGGGGGGAACCCCAGCGTGGCTCAATCAGCCACTCTCCCACTTCCTTCACTGCCACTCCTGTATCTCTGACTTCTCAGGCAAAACAAACAAACAAACAAACAAAAACAAACACAAAAAGGCTGTGAAGTGGGAATTTCCACAAGTTACGAAGCCTGCCCCTGTACAAACAACTGTCTTATGTTCACACACACCTTTCCTCTGGTTTCAGTGTCATGAGTGTCCATCTTTCCATTGAAAACGAAATAATACCTCCATTTTTACTTTGTCTCTTATTTCTTCTCATTTCTACAAGGACCCTGTTCCATAAATCACCACATATTTCTCCTTTATTTTCAACTCTCTGACTCTTACCAACAACTCTACATGGTTAAATACCTTCTGTTACATAAACAAACAAAACAAAAGCAAACAAAACAAAAACAAAAGCACCCGCTGTTGCCTTCCAAATCCTATCTTTTCTCTCGATTCCAATCCAGTAAGAAAGTCTTCTATAATCACTTTCTTCCACATTTCAACCCACAGCAATCAGGTTTCCACCTGCCTCTCCCCGCCACACAAATTGTTCTTACCGGGTCACTGATGACTTCCCTACTTGGAAAAGCCAAAGACACCTTCAGTCCTCATCTTACCTGAATTCTATGCAGCATCTGATTGGGCAGGATCATTCTTTCCTTCCTTGATCTTTGTGATTTCCCTCCTGCCTCTCTGGGGAGCTCTCTTATAGGCTCTTGCTTCTCGTCTTGCCACCCTAGATAATGGGTTCCATGGAGACTTGTGTTTTCTGCTTCCCATCCCTTGCTCCTCATCTGGTCTGTCACTCACCTTGCCCAATCAATCTGCTTAATTGCTTGAATGTTTATCTTTCACTCCATCTCTCTGACACTGCCTTAGTTTGTACTTGTTTTTTTCTTACCTAGATCATCGCAACAGCTGCTACCTATAAAAGCCTTCTGAACACACATCCTTTCTCTCCCCTATGTAAACTTCCAGCACAAAATCTAAACTCCTTAGCACGGCATACCCTAGGCATTTTAAAAACTAGTCTTCTTTTCTTCTTTAGCCAGTCAACAGATGTGTACTTATAATATATATACCTCCCATATTTTTCTTACATATGGAAACAACTGCATTTCTTCTGTCAACACACCTGAGGTTATCTTATATATAATTTTATACTCATAGAAACCGATCTGTTACAGTTCTAAATTACTTTTTGAGAATTAAAAAATTCAGAGAGAAATAGGACATAACCAAGCAAGAGTGTCTCACTCTGTAGTCAACACCTTGCACATCTACATAATAGACTGACTCCAAGCATTTCCCAGTGAGTCCCCAATCCCTCTGTCTTTCCACATTAGTGAACATCCTACAGAGCCAATTTTAAAATGAAAAACAAAATATGAGCCTATTATCACAAATATCCATTCGCAGAAAACACAAATGCACATATACTGTGTGAGTAAAATAAAAAACACGCTGTCTCTTAATAATAAAATGTTTAACATTTAACATTTCAGGTATGTTTCAGTTGTCTTTCCAGGTTAAAAACTCCTCTCAGACAAAAACAAAAAGTCTTCTTTTCTCTCTTAAAATCACCGAGAGTAGATACGTTGATTAACAACAGTTTAACAAACTGTTAGACTGGTAAACTACCACTGAGCCAAGATGTCTTGTCTAAGCTGCAGTAGAAGGTTTTAGATTCACCATGAGGAGATGGGCAAAGTGAAAGAGGGTACTTGGTAAAGATTTTATGGAGAGCCAAGCAGTGCATCTGATTTCAGCAAATAACTTGACAGTCTATCTTGACTTTTTCTTACGGGTTAGGCTGACAGTCAGCTGATATGTAGTACCACTGTGCCTATTTTCAAAAGTGATAATGTGTCATTTAAGGCATATGGCCGCAAAGAGATTTATTTGCTAGAAAACATAATCACAATATACTTGTTAACTATAAAGATGAGTCTATGCCTACCTGGAAGGCAGTCTCTAGTGGTATGCCACAGGGATCTTTCACAGGTCCCATCCCATTCAATCTTTTTCCCTTCCAAACAATTAACATATAGGCACAGAGAAAGCACTCATCTAATATAGAATCTATAAAGTAGGAAAGAAGAGTTCATAGAAGGGATGATAGGCATATGATCAGAATTACCTCAGCCAACTTAAATAAAATGTAATAGGGTTAAATGTAATGGTATATATTTAAGTTTAAAAAAATCCACAAAAGAAGAATTCTGGCCTTGGCTATAGTCCAAGTAAAAATGATCAATGTGAATAAACACAAATATTAAAATGCTAACATAACCTTTTGTTGCATTAATAAAATAATTGCCTATCTATTCAGCAATTAGTTTGCACATACTAGACGAAAAATACTGTTAAAGAAAGTTAACTGTTCCATTTTGGGTAAATGGCAAAGCTGAGAATCAAATCCATATCAGATTCCAAAGTTCTGTCTCTAGACTTAATGTAGAAAGAATACGCCCTATTTGGTTTCACATGGCAAAACTAGAACCAAGACCAAAGTGACACTGAGGTGAATTTCAACTCAATTTATTTTTCACATCTAGCACCATCCAAGAATGGGACGAAAAGGGGGCAGGGACATACTTCCCACTGAATACACACAAGCAGAAGAGGACTGTCCTGCTATCTCTGGGATGCTAAAGAGACAGTCGTGACTTCGATGACAAGCTGAAATATATCATCTCTGAGGTCCTTCACCATTCTTAGACTCATCGATCTTTATGGGAAATTATTAAAGGCAATTAAAAAATAAACACTTCCGAAGAGTTGGACACTGTACATATTAAACCAGCCTCATGTTTTTCTTAAAGCAGGGGTTTACCGTTGTATCATGAGGCAAGCTTCCTAGCATGCAAACAGAATTAGGAAACAAAACTCATTGAGATTTGCATAGTTCGCTAACATCTCGCACCTGGAACTGAAAGGAGGGGGAACCCAAGCTGTTCACCTTTGGTGTGCTGATCTGAGGGAATGCAGATGTGGAACTGCTTAACTTTGCCATGAAGAAAGCTTCCACAGGACATAAGAACAAGATGCAACACACTGTTAAACAGTAACTTACAATCATCTACTGGACTTCTATATTTTTGTCTGCTCAGCATCCACATACCCCATTTGGGAGAATCCCAAGATTGGCAAAGTTTTCTCCCCTGCTCCCTGGAACATAACCTGGACTCAGTCAATCAGATGCACTTGCTGCAGTGTTTGAGTCTTCAGGGAGTGACCAATTCCCCAGGGATGGTGAGATGTTATTTATGGCAGAGGTGCTAGTCTCACAAATTCATGTGTCCATCGGCAACCATGCTGTGGTGGCATCCTAAGAAAACTGTCCTTATGGCTCCATCTCAGCTAAGCTCTTGGCTGCCAAGTATCCTTTTGCTTCTGCTACCTTATCAGCTAATGAGCTGGCCAATATACTTCCAATAAAACCTTTTTTTTTTTTTCTGATTAAGTTGTTCAGAGCTTTTGGTGGTTGTTGTTATTTGCAAGGAAGAACTGGTACAGTTCTAAAGTGTTACACCACAGAATGAATTCAGGTGAATATTTGCTCTTGTCCCAGTGCAGTAAAAAAGGATACAGGCTACTAAACCTAAAACCCATTCTAATGTAAACCCCAAATTTTCTTCTAAAAGGCTGGCAACCCAAGTGACAGATATTCATATAACCTCAACTTAAAAAAACAAAAACAGCTACATCTATCAAACTAGAGGTTATAACAGTTACAGTTCTATGAATATACTGTGTAATAAATTAAAACTTTCAGACTGGGTCATTTATTCAGCACATACTTACTGGAAGCCTTCTCTGTGCCAGAAAGAGAGAAAAGGAAGGATTTCTAATTAACTCTTTTGTTTTTCAGCATCCATGTGAAAGCAGAGAAGGCTAAAGGTAGAGCAATTGTGAAAAATACGGGCAAAACCTTTTTAAAAGTCACGTCATCTATTTGATATTGCATACAGCTTTATTTCTTGTAAATTTCATCAGTTCATTTAATTACACAGCACACTAGGCAAATGCAGAAGGGAATGAATAGTTACTTCTCAGCAATTCTCTTCACACTTTTCATCTCTGTAAAGAAGGATTCTCATCATGCACTGAACAGTCACAGTGGGCACCGTCTATACCAACCAATTTTCTAATAAAAACCTGGCTATCTGGAAAAGCTCTGAAATGACCCATTCTAGAGATCCAAGTTTTCCAGGGTATCATACTAAGCACCAAAGGTTATTTCAGTGATTATTTTAAGAACTCTAGGGGAATTTTTCTACATTATATATTTTCCTTCTGGCAGAAAAGAGAAAAATAGCAGGCAGCCAAATGGTTGCATCACTTGAACTATGTCATTTCAATCCTGGAAATATTTCTGTCTTGATTCCCTAGGTAGAAAAGTGGGCCTCGGTATGGAGGCTATTTTTAGAGTCTGACTTCTTTTTTGGGCAATCCATTCCTTTCTTGATGTGAATGATTACCAAGTCTAGCTTTGAACTACAGTTTCAGATCAGAAATAAGCACATCACAGGAAAAGTCAAAGGAGTTTCAAGTTTTTAAGATGGGAACTGAGCAAATTCAGTACTGAGTTCTGGGGAAGGGCTTGTGTGCTCAATTTCTGCCAAATATATTTGCTGCAGTGATCCTCTAAGAACCATAAAAAGTACAAGCTGTAAGAGAGCAAATCATTTCTAAAATGATGAAAGGCTGAGTTTTAAAAGAGAACTTATTCGGGAAACCATGCACAAATATACGCAGAGACGCACGTGTGCATCCACAAAGAGAGAAGTCAATAGGCTCAACTCGTATGTTTGGTCGAAGCCCAAATCTATGAAAAAATAGAGCAAAGCATTTAATCTGGCTCTGAACTCTTCAGGGCCTAGATATAGGAAGGACAAAAGCCACACTAATATCTACTTACAAGGTAAATCTGGTTTTGGTTGTTTGCGAGATAAAATAACCACCAACCCAAGTCTGACAGTTTGACAATGTTCAAGAAGCTACAATAAGCGGGCAGCCCTAGGGCTGTATCACTTGAACAATCAGTTTTATAAAAGAGTAATGTGTCTAATCCTCTGAGGCCTTTTATCCTGAAATCACTCACATGGAGGGCTCCAATCTTAAAGAAAGAACTTAGCTTTTATATAAACCATGCAATACAAGCTCAGGGTACATAACTGGACTAATTTAATGGTATTTGAAAGAAGAGTGGTTTTTTTTTGCTTTTTTTTTTTAAGAAAGAAAAGCTAAGAAATCTATGGCTCAACAAGGGAGTTCTCTTTCTCTTCTTCCAATAAGGTATCAAATAGTTTCAGGCAGAGTTGGGAACGATCTACCCTCCATGAGGAAAAGGCAGCAGGATATCCACGTAGGTTTTCACTCAGTGCCTCAGCCTGCTTCTTCTGGTTCGATTCAGTACACATACATTGAGAGCATCAGACATTATGCCCGGCCCCAAGAATCTAAGATGGTTACATGAAAACACTGCCTTCCAAGGACTCAGGATGAGCACTAGCCAGGCCTCATTTTTCTGGGAAAAAAGTTTCTTCTAGGGACACCTCTCCTCAAGTGGTTCACAACAGACAGGGCTATATTAAACACAGGTGTGTGTGTGTGTGTGTGTGTGTGTGTGTGTGCACGTGCGCTCGCCAGGCTGCCCAGGAAGGCGCTGTCATTCACTGAGGACCTGCCATGCACCAGACGCTGGACAGGGCCCTTCATAAGCAATAACTCTTGTAACTTCACAATAACTGCATGAGATAAGCATCGTGATTCTCCTTTTTAGGGAAGAGGAAACTGAGACCCTGAGACATTCAGTCCTGCAGTAGGCTCCAAAGCAGGTGCATTTTCTACTATTTGGCATGGCTTGCTCTGAGAACAGAAGTTCCAGGTCATGTAGGTGAGATTCACCCATTCATAAATGCTTAAGAATCATCTAGGGTGAGCCGAGTCCCGCTGTGTGCTGGGGGAATGCACTGGTGATCAATCTGGCACAGTCCCAGCTCTTGGGCTTCAGTGGTGAGGATAAACTGGGAATCTGTGTTAAGGAAAGTTGAGAGATCTTGGAAGCCCATTGGAGGTGCTGGTGAGTCTTCTGTGAATGAGGCCAAAAGGATGAACTAGAATTATAGTTCCAGGTTGCAGGCTGGAGGTGGGTCGGGGGAAGGGTTTACAATGAGGAAGTGTGTTGTAGTCAGAAGAAAGAGGCGAGACAATGTGATCAGCATGGGAAATGGGAAAGGCCCAGTACGGCTGGAGTACAGACAGCAAAAAGGTGAGTGGACCCCCAGTTCATGCAGAGTCCACAGCATGCGGGATCTTGACGGCTGCTGCATTTATCCTATTTGCGGCAGGAAGACAAGGAGGGGTTCTAAGCGCAGGTCGGGAGGGGACAATGGAAAATGCCCGCCCAGATTTGCATTCTGACGCAATAAATCTAGGTGCAAGCTGCTGGCTATAGAAGTGACCCACTACGCCCTGATGGACAGAAATAATCCTGGGCAGTGCCAAAAGAAAAAAAAAACCCACAGTAAAGAAAGAGAACAAAATTCTACCCACAATCCTTCTACCTAGAGATAACTACAATAACTATTTTCCTCCATAGCCTTCTGGTTTATTTTTATGGATTAAAAACAATTGAGATGACTCTGACGAGAGAGATTTGTACCCTGCCTTTTAAATTATATTATATGAGTATTTTTTAAATGTGATTTTTTTTTTTTGACACGGAGTCTCACTCTTGTCGCCCAGGCTGGAGTGCAGTGGCGCGATCTTGGCTCACTGCAACCTCCACCTCCCAGGCTCACGCCATTCTCCTGCCTCAGCCTCCTGAGTAGCTGGGACTACAGGTGCCTGCCACCACGCCTGGCTAATTTTTAAAATACTTTTAGTAGAGACAGGGTTTCACTGTGTTAGCCAGGATGGTCTCGATCTCCTGACCTCGTGATCCAACCGCCTCGGCCTCTCAAAGTGCTGGGATTCCAGGCGTGAGCCACCGTGCCCAGCCTAAAAAATGTGATTTTTAATTAGTGCATAATAGTCCCGCATAATGACCTGCCTTAATTTACTGAACCATTTCCTTGCTGGTGGCCCCAGCTGTTCTGCACAACCACGTGTAAGAAGGTTTGTCCGCATCACAGAGTGTTCCCTAGGGATGGATTATTAGAAAAGGAATTAGTGAGCCAAAGAGCAACACTGTTCTAAGGTCTTTACCCATATTGCTGAAGTGCTTCCATAAAAGTTATGCCCACTGGATTATCTTTTTGTTCTGCGGCTGCTGGTGTTTCTCCGTTTCACTTTCGTATGTCGGCCTCCTATGTGAACTGCTGAACGCTTGGAATGACCAAGTGTGTCAGGTAGAAATAATGTGTCCATCTCCTCATAGCTACATGTGTACTGAAAATTAACATTTAAAAAATCCTAGCTGGGTGTGGTGGCTCATGCCTTTTATCCCAGCACTTTGGGCAGCCACAGCGGGAGGACGGCTTGAGGCCAGGACTTGGAGACCAGCCTGGGAAACATAGCATGATCCTGTCTCTACAGAAACAAACAAACAAACAAAAATCCTGCCAGTTCAAAAAACAAAAAACTGGTATTTTATTATTCTAAAAATCAGCATTTCTAGTATTTGTTGGGATTTATTCTTTGGTGAGTTATTTAATTTAATGATTGAGCCAAGGTGTAAGTCAGGTCACCATATTGGGACATTTTTAATGCTGCTGTAATGGGCTTTAGCATAGCGCATCGTCCTGCATCCTCATCATCACATCACTGAGGATTCACTTTAAATACAAGGAATCAATTCTATCACCCGCAAACCTCCCTGGGCTTAGTCTTGAGCTCCTCTTTCCACATCACCATGAGCTCCCAGGCTAAATCTTGAAACGCCACTGCTGGTGACTCTTACAAATCCAGGGCTGGTAATAATCACCATCAAGCACAGTTAGCAGGCTTGATGCCTGGCACTGTGGTAGACACGGTGGAAGGCGGATGAAACGGGTATCTAGAACTTTAGAAATGCTGGTCAGACTGAAAATACCAGGTTAGACAGACCCAAAGAGCCACGTGAAACGGAAACAGATCAGCACCGTGAAGCAATCAATAACATATTGACATGTATGGAAAATAGTAATAACATGGTGCTCAGTGCAGGGAACCCTCGCTGTCTCAGTGACTGCCCAGAAACCACTTCTTGGATGTGCTGCTTGTATGGTTTATCATGTTCCCCCGGCCCTTCAGCAGCTCACCCAACAGGAAAACTTCTAAATGTGGACCCAGTGTGAGCAGTGACCTGAGCAAAGACCTGCAACGAAAGCAGTGATGGCACCTTCTGCACACATCTGGTGGGGTAGGTGGAGTCTCCCCTCTAGATTGTAAACTTCACAAATTAACAAGGAAAAATGTCTGATCCTGTCTACCACCATATTCACAGCACCTAGCAGCTATGAGGCTCATTCCAGGTGCTCAGTTAATATTTGCTGAAGATGTGAATACAAAATTACCCTAAAGACATTTTAATGAATAATAAAGACAGCAGTGTCTGTATTTGATTTATGGTTTAACCCCAGCACTCATCACAAGGCCTACCACTAAATAAGACTCATAAATGTTTGTTGTGAATGGTTAAGTTTTTTTCCACAGTTCACTTTCTAGGATTAGAACCTGTGTGAGGGAGGCTGCAGTACAATACCAGCTTCCCTGGTCTCTGCCATCAGTTCTGCTGCCACCATCCAGTCATCTTCGTGAGGCCACAGTCCCAGGGACATCGGCTTTACCCTTCAATAGCCCAACTATTTCTTTTACTCCCAATTATTAACAGTGAAATTCTCAAACCACAGTTTTGACTGCAGAAAGCAAACTGATCAGTGGTTCAAGGCTTCTTCCGAGGCTGAAACCATACAGAGACAGAAAATTACAAATACAGCACACAGAAGGCGTCTAGCCACACCCAAGTCTGCAGAGATCGTGTTTTTATACCCAGAGTTCCTGATTAGAGACATTCAGCTTAATAATGACCCACACATAGCAAGGGGAAGGTCTGATCCCCTTGTCCTGCCTGACCCCAGGGCCACAGTCCTCTGCTGCATAAACTCAGAATGCCTGGGGGGTTATCTAGAGCAGTACCCTCTGTCATTCAGAGACCAGTTAACAAGTTGCTGGTTGTTCATTTTCTCCAAGTTCCTTCAAGGAGCAGTTTTGATGTGGCCCTCAGTACCGTGGCTGGCGTGTAGGCTTGTATTTTACCAGCTTGATTATGCCAGAAGAGGTGGTTAGCTGAAACAGGTCTACCGGTGGTATATTTCAGACAGACTATGAGTTTCGTATAATCTTTCGTGAGCCACATGAAAACCCGGACACCATTTATTTACATTTGTTTGTTCCTCTTGGGAGGAGGGAAAGGTGCTTCAGGTGCCAACAAAGTTTTGGAATACAGACACTAAGGTACAGCTCATGCTTGTTATGTCACATCTCTACAGGACCTGGGACAAGCAGATGTGCAGGACACTGTAACTGATGATATGAAGGCAGAGTCCATAGTCTCTTCACCTACATCCAGCCTTTGACTTTCTAATTCTTCTCTCTGCACCAGCCCCAGTATTCTAATTGCTGACTCTCTTGGGTGGTTAACACACAGGATCTCTGTGCAGTTCCCTAGGCGGTGGGGCTATCGTCAGGCCAAAATGAAATCCAGGCAGTTTGTTGACCAGGAAGAACACTGCTTAACCCTGGACCTGAAACTGCTCAGAACCTTCCCATTTCAACCTCCTTTCTCATTGAACTCTCCTCCTTTCCTTAAAAGCAAAAACAAGATGAACAAATAAGCACCTCCCCTTTTCCTCCCCTTTCTGAGATCTGCCAACTTCCTCTTCCATGGGCCTTGTGGTTGGGTCTTGCTCCCAACGGTCTCTCAAACCCTCAGCCGGCTGAGCTCCAGGTCCGCCCTCAGTTGTGTGATGGCAACAGCCAGTCTCTGCCTGCTTCACTCTCTCTCTCCTCTCTGTGGCAGCACCCAGGCGATGGAGGAGGGCAGATGCCAGCCAGCGCAGCAGCAGGCGGCACTGCATTTCCCCAGTGTTCAGGTCCACCGCATTGTGTGGTGCTTCCACAATGGCATTTGTAACACAAGCCCTGTGGAAGGGAGTTCCAGGAGAACCTTAGCTTGGGAGGACTGCCTTCCCAGACTCGGGATAGACAGTCTAGGGTTTGTTTATGTTTTCCAAGATACCAAGTGTAAGTCCTCTTACAGTAAAATATGTGCACTGTTTTCCTCAACTGCCTTCATTTTCCTACCAGAACCCTGCTTATTTCTGAAAGTCTTTCCAGCCAGGCCATGAGAAAAGTGCTTCAAACACCTTGGACTGAGCCATGGATAAAGTCTCCTTCAAAGGGGTTCACAACTATCACGGATCTCTTCCTTATAAGCAGAATAAACAATTTAAACTAGCGGATTACAATAAAATAATGTATATTTATATTTGAACTGGACGGTGCCAATGTTCTGAAACTGGAATTTCACAATAAGGAAACCATGCTCTCAAATTCAACCTCTCCATCTTGTTCATTCCCACATCAGGTCAAGAGCTTCTGCATTTTCCACTCAGTCTCAGTGTAGCTGAGACTTGAGCAGAAAGATTTTTAATTAAAAAAACCTTATATATATATGGCTCTTTGAGCTCTTGCTGAGTTAAAAAAAAAAAAAAGTCCTTTTATACCAACAAAGTAAACTTAAGACAAAAAGGTGACAAGGCAGTAAGATCAAGATTTTTCATATTTCTTTTTTTTGTTTGTTTTTTGTTTTGAGACGGAGTCTCGCTCTGTCGCCCAGGCTGGAGTGCAGTGGTGCCATCTCGGCTCACTGCAAGCTCCACCTCCTGGGTTCCCACCATTCTCCTGCCTCAGCCTCCCGAGCAGCTGGGACTACAGGCACCTACCGCCACACCCGGCTAATTTTTTGTACTTTTAGTACAGACAGGGTTTCACTATGTTAGCCAGGATGGTCTGGATCTCCTGACCTCATGATCTGCCCGCCTCGGCCTCCCAAAGTGCTGGGATTACAGGCGTGAGCCACTACGCCTGGCCAAGATTTTTCATATTTCAATCCTGATCTTGGACCTTCCTGAGACCAATCTTAGAAACAGCTTTATGGTGTGAGCAATCTAAAGATCTTCCAACATCACGATTCTAAAATAAAAATTTTAGGCTTTTGTTGATTAAAGATAGACCAGAGAGAATCACAAGGAAAGTTTAAATGGAGCATTACCATTCTTAGTTGTTCTTTTAATCATGCAGAATGGTAAAGAGGCGCTCTGACTTGGTGGTGGAAGAGAACTGCTAGTTTGTTTTAGTCAATATCAAGTCCATAGCTGACTTTTAGAGGAAATATGCAATCAGTTACTTCCTGGACTCACTGTGGTTTAACTCCCCCACACCCCAAGAATTAAACTCCTTAGAAAAGAAATTTTGGGGTGGGGAAACTGGTTCCCTTTAAATGTACACAACAGAAACCATCACCCCATCAATTAAACAAGGAATCTCATTTCAGAGTATACCCCAGGCCAGGCACGGGCGCAGACATGATCACTGAAAAGCATCTTTACTATTCGGACACCTTTGACTGTTGAGTCATAAAGTTTCCCAGGGAGGAGGTTCATGAAATTATTAAATTATATCACTGTTCTTCTGAATTCAAAAACATTCTCTTATGGTTTAAGATAAACAGTGATCTCTGAGTCTTTCTGCAAACTAATAACCTTTTGCGACCAAGGCTCCAGAAAAATGAACCCTTCTGTTGGCTGCCTAGCCTCCAGACGTTGGATTTGATGCTCAGAGATTAATCTTTAACAGAGATGAATCACACCTTCTACTTTTTAGGTGTTTGAAAGTTTTTATACACATGATCACAACATTATCACACCTTTGATGGTGTAGGAAAAGGCACACTGTATTATATTTAGTCATCTACCTTTCTTACTGCTAATGTATCATACTAAGGGCTTTCAATATAATTGGATGATTGACCATTAGCACTGGTGGGAATCTGAGAATCTGGAAAATAAGAACCTGTGAGGTGATTTCCTCATATCACAGTGTCAGAGCTGGGTCTGGAGGCCAGGCTTCCTGACTCCAAGTTACACTCTTGCTCTACTGCAATACGGTTCTTTGCTATGCAAGTCTGATTCAACCTTGTATGAATTTAGCTGAAATCTGAGAGAACACTGCATTCTCAGAAGAGTCTTGGTTTACTCAGAGGTACCCAAGTGGTTAAATAGGACATGGTGTTGGTTATTCGAACTGAAACTTCATGGCCAGAACTCTACAGGGAAGGGGAGTGTGGATCCATATTTCTTGATTTCTTCCTCTCTCTTTGCTGTGAGGATCCACTTTCTCATGGGAACCCAAAGCTCTTAGTGTAGAGTTGTCATTGGCGCCATGTTGATCTGTTACCATGGAGATCACTCTGGTAACGTACAAACCTGCCACCAGTCCAGACACACAAGTATCTCATTCTGACTCCCAGAAGGGTTTCTCTACCCCTACTCCCACCAGTTTAAAGTTTATCTCTGCTGAGATTTAGCTCCAAAGTATTTAGAGTTTGACTTTTAAATATCATTAAAAGTATGACTACTCAGACAAAGTGGGGGATACTGAAAAGGTGTCTCAACATTTTAAAGCAACAAAGTTGACACACAGCAATGGTTCTCTGGGTTAGAGTTACAGACTTGGTTCTTACATTAGTTGACCAAACAAAATTACAATGTGGAGTGGGACATCACTGAAATCACAGCCTATCCTACCTCTTACTGATATCTGCAATGCACTATTTACACAATATCTTGCTCATCACAGTGAGCTGTAAAATGTGAAAGCACTGCTCAGTGTTAATCCCTACAAAGTCCTGCTATGTTTTCAGACACTGGAGTTCCTATATGTGGCTGGTCAATGGCAATGCTGTCACAACCAGTCTCTAATGGGAGAGACAAATAGACTAGATGTTGCTATGCAAGTCCATTGGATCAACCATGAGGGTGCCACAGAGCCATTGCATAGGCACTTTTCTTTTTTCTAAGAGATGAAGTCTTGCTCTGTTGTTCAGGCTGGAACGTTAGTGGCACAATCATGGCTCACTGTAGCCTTGAACTCATGGGCTCAAGCAATCCTCCTGCCTCAGCCTCCTGAATAACTGGGACCACAGGCACATGCTGTTACTTACTCATTAGCCGTGACTTACTCTTTATTCACAGAAGTCAAAAAGGCATTCTTTCTCAAGCACCATAAAGGCTACATTTGTGCATGGGTCCCTGACACCTTTTTAGAAGAAGGTTTATTTTAATTTCCTCTAAATCCTAAGGTTATTGGAAGATATGTAGAGGAAGGGAAGGAGGACGGACCTAACAAAACAAGTCTAGCATCCGGTTGACAGTGGCTAGATATGACCCTCTCTGTTAGGAATTCCAGAAGTCACAGAAGGAAGGCTGCGACCGCCATGTTTATGTTCAGAACCCCCAGGCTTCAGGATGGGCCTGGATCACATGGGGACAGAAAGTTCTCTGGCTTCCTTTAACATGGGCACAGGCAACTCGGCATCCAGTAAGCATGAGGAAAGTGAAGGAGGGGGAACTTCCTTCCTCTGGATGCCCATCCTGAAACCTGAGCCACAGCCTCAGTCACACGGGGTCTTGGTGGTGCAGGGAAAGTGTCAGGCACGTGAGAAGGCACTGTCACCTCCCAATATCTACAAGGCAAGGCTTGATGCAAGGCCAAGGAGGCTTGTTCCTTTTCCCCAGAGCCGTTTCCTTGCATTTTCCTGATTACCAGCACCTGTGTCTGAAAAGCAAAGGCTATGAAGATGATGATATAACTCAAACTCACTTATGAGCAACTTTCTACTTTTTTTTTTTAATTGAAATGAAAGGATGGTGAATTCCATCCACCTGTCAGTCATCTTGCCCCGGTGAGAGCCTCTTCAGCCCGTGACTCCTCTGTCTCTACCACCCTCCTCTTATCCTGTTCTTCTCCCTTGCCACCTGCCCAAGGGCACAGGTAAGAGACACACCCGGGGAGTCACAGCTCTGGGCTTCAGGAAAGTGCACACCCGTTCTGAAGACAGCTCTTATTCCAAATAAGAGCTACCTTCCTTCTTACTTCCAAATGAAATAACTTTACTTCAACCCCTCAATGTCTTCCACCTTCCCACACTTCCTCACCAGAGGAGCGAAGGGGCATGTTACAGTCTAGATCTGGTCACAGCATTTCAAGGATACTTTCTTCTTCTGTACCTTAAGCTCAAATGGGGAATATGAAGGAAAAGAATTTTTTAAAAGACCCCACTGGCTGCTATAGGCCAGTGAAAGATTCAAGTGAAAGATTAAATTTCTCTGCAGGAGAAATAAGCAGGAGAAATGACACCATTTCTCCCCTTACTATGAACTCGAAATGACACCTACATAGTATTTTGCTACTCGTGCCAAAGAATAACTTAGTACTGTGAGTCTTTTATAATTAGGTGCCATCAAAATCGTTTTTTTTTTTTTTTCTTCTCAGATTTTCTCCTGGATGTTATCTGTGTTTTAAATAGAAGTGAATTTAAAAAAAAATATTTTGGCCTTGATTGAAAAATAGTTTTGAAAGTCCATATTCTCCAGGGAAGAAAAATGAGATTAACAATGAGAATGAGGAAGATAAGTAAATTCTGGAACTATCTATGCCCAAATAAGTGAAAAATAATAAAACTCTGGATTTCAGCAATAGGACATACACTAAAAGCTTACGTGAACAGAGGAAAGCTAATAAAATCAAACACAGAAGCAAGAACAAATGTATATTCTGTGAAGAGTTATGTGAGTTTTAGATATTTACCTCCTGTAATTACCACTCTACTGGGCACAGTAGGTGCTCAATAAATACTGGTTTTGATAATAATTATCCAAGTTTTTTCTTTCTTATTCTGAGTTCCTTCCTTGCTTATCTTTGTATTAGCACTGAGCATAGGGGTTCTTCAATCAATCCTTGTTAAATAGAACAAGATTTGAATTTTCTTCAGAACAAGCTCAAGCAGCCACAAATGATATTCCAAGGAATTTCACAAGGAGAAAGAGGCAGTCAGGAGTTGGCCACCTTCTTTATGTAGCTGGAATGTGGTAGGCAGATTTCTGTCCTAATATGCAAGGTGTGGACAGAGCTGGCCAGTGGGGTTCCAGGCCAAGCTGGCCCCAGGATGAACCAGAACAGGCTGTCTTCCAGAGACAAGGGGAAGGGTGATGTTTGCTCAGTTTATCAGCCGGGTACATTATTTTCCACAATGGAAAGTTGCAGGCTTTTTTTGCCATTTTGAGTATGCGGACTGTGAGGTTAATTTGGTTTCTTTTTGCGGCCCTGGTATGGGTTTGACTTCGGTTCTAAGCATGAGGTCAATGTAACAGCAGTCAAAACCGAAGGGGTGCACTGAGGGGATAAAGAACACAGGCTGTGGAGCAGGCAGACATGAGTTCAAATTCTGGCTCTGCTACCTGCCAGTTCTGTGGCCCTGACCCAATTACTTGCCATCTCTAAGCCCTAGTTTCTGTATGTGTAAAGCAAAGATACTATCAGCTACCTGCCAGGCTTGTTGGGAGAATAAAAGTAATGAGGCAATTTATTAAAGCACTAGTAACACATAGTACACACCCAGTAAACTGTGACTTTCCACATGGTATCTAAGTTTTCTGGTACCTTGGTTTTCTCCAATCAAAATGGGTGTTTAGAAGACTGTTTGAGGCAAAACTGCTAATAGTTCTTTACTAATACAAACGGAAAGACAGAGGAAGAATAATGCAGCAGTCCTAAAACTACATATCAGCACATTAAAAAAAAAATCAAATCAGCAGGACCAGTCAACACTGGGATTGTACCATGGAAGCCAATTTGGACAAGGAGAACCATAACGGGAATGGCTTAAATGAGCACCCATTTGGAAATATCCTGAGTGTCCCCTGGAGCAGCTGGGAGGAAGTAAACCAAAGCCCCAAGAGAACCTTCTCTTGAGCAAACTCATGTTCAACCCATGATCCTAGTCATTTTCATGTCAGCGTTCAGAGACCCCCTCAAAACAAGTTGCTATAGATGACATACCTGGCAACCACCCATTTTTCCTGTTTACATCAGATATACTTATTTAAAAAGCGCAGCTTTTTCATGCAATCTTCTTCATCAGACAAGCTGTTATACAATGAATATTTCTTCCCTACTCTTTAGAATAAATCCTATAAACAGCTGCTAAAGGCAAAAACCTCTTAAAACGGATTATACAATGCTAGAGTTGGACAGTTTATTCAAGTCATAGAGTTTGATTTCTCCCAGTTTTACAGATGAGCAACTGAGGCTCATCAAGGTTAAACAGTTTACACCAAGTCACAGGCAACTGAGTGATGG
Source organism: Mandrillus leucophaeus (assembly GCF_000951045.1). Taxonomy (NCBI): domain Eukaryota; kingdom Metazoa; phylum Chordata; class Mammalia; order Primates; family Cercopithecidae; genus Mandrillus; species Mandrillus leucophaeus. The sequence goes on from NW_012104599.1 coordinate 2,079,104, forward strand.
ACAGGATTGAACCCTGGCCTCCTGGCCCCAAGTCCAATATTCTTTCTGCTATACCATGTGGCCACCTGAAACTTTTCACTTGCTTATTTTCCCCCACAGAGCCCAGCCATGCTGCACACATAGAAAACTTCCGCTAAATATTTGCCAAATATATCTACAAATTCTACAATTCTGCTGTCTTAGCCTAATACTGTATTTCAGTGCCCAAAGATCCTAATAGTGGTTTAATAAGAAGTATGAAGGCTTTAGAGGAATTCACAAAGTGCCTCTGAAATCACAATCTAATTTCCTCACAACAATGTGAAAAAGGTATTACTGTACCCATTTTAGAGATAAGGAAACTGAGGCTGGGAGGTTCAGTGACTTCTTCAAGGTTACATTGCTGGTTGTATATTGCTAGAGCTGGCCCTTGAATTTAGAGAGCTGATTCCAAAGCCTGTGCCTTTTTTATTTCATTAACTTAAGCGTAATTAATAATGACTGTTCTCATGCCCCAAATGATACGGCCATCCTTCTTTCTTCTAGCCTGTTCCATTAAGGAAAGAAATTTAGTTCCTAAGGCATCATCATGTCAATTTCAGAAACAAAACAAAGCACAACATGCAGCCTGATGGAACTGAAGAAAATGACATGTTCAGGTACAAGCACCTCGTCCGCCCAGCACAGGGCCCTATTTCCTTCAACAAAGCCAAGAATTCAGACCCAGCTCCCAAGACCGGAATAGCACTTACATTTACTGCCTTCAAGATTTTAAAGGCCGGCCTGAGGAAATGGCTGCATTCTCCCCCGACTGCCCGCCCCCACCCCATTGCTGAAGACGTCTTCAATCATTGCTTTATGTCAAAAGGGGAAGGAAAGAGGTCATTTCTGTGTCTTGGCAGCATGGGGCTGTCACATAACCTACAAGGCCTCCATGCAGGTCAGGGATGGGCGAAGCCACAAAGCAAGGGAGCAAGAAACAGGCTCCCGGCCTGGCTGCCGGCTGCTCTCCAGAGCTGTTCAAGATGGAGCTGGTGGCAGCTAATGGCGGGGGTGGGAGGAAGGGAGCATGAAGAAGGCTGTGAAGAAAGGTGTGGGGGGACGGATATAATCCGGCATACAGAAACCTGTCAGGATGGGATTTATTTTTGTTCTGTGAGGGAGTATAATAGGGCTTTGCCTGCACTCTCAATAGCTGTTTTGAAGTGAACCCGGCTGGTATGTCTTTAATTTGTCATTTCATTATGAAACTGTTTCCCTTCCAAGAAGCCTTCAAGTCAGGAAGCTCTGTCTGCCCACACAGGAAATTCCTTTGCTTCAACTTCCCCAAAAAGGAAATTTCCCTCAGAAGTGAGCCCAGCATATGCCTTTGAGCAGAGCTGCTTCAAGAAACTTTGGCAGCTGAGTCCTGAAAACACCCCTGGCTTTCTGCTGGGATGTGTGGATACGCAGTTCAGCCTTCACCCAGCCAGTGGGGACCCCACCGAAACGGACCCTGGCCCACCTCCTCCTCCCTCTTCTTCATTCTCCCGTGCCCTTGCCCTTCATCACCTCCTGTGAGCCGCCAAGAGTTTTAACTCTGCGAGAGGCAACCAGTACCTGCGGCTTTCATGAAGAAACAAGCATACCTGCATCACACAGACGCTCACACACACCACAGGACTGTCCCAGGACAGTCTCAGCACAAGGCAGCTACTCTCGTTTCCCCCTCCGTCTCATACACAAACTTGAGACTTAAGGCAGAAAGCCTGCAGCATTTCAAATGAAGAGGGCACAAGAACATAAAATAACAAATTATAGTTCCTAAAGCATGTATGTTACCGAAGTACCTTTTATCAAGGGTGGTGGTTTTTTTTTTTTTAATCCCATGCACACTTTCCCAGTGAGGATTTTAAGTAAAACAAGGAAGGGGGAGATATCTCAAACCACAGCCTTATAAAAATTAATCTCTCAGACATATTGTGAATGGCTAAGTGGTGAGAGCCCACAGCAGCTGTGCTGAAGTGAATAAGATACAGTATTTTATGAAGCTTCTTAGCAAAGAGGCATTAGCAGGAAACTGCCAGATTCACAGTTAAGTTTTTAATTTTCCATTTAAAATCACTTCATTAAAAAAAAAAAAAGTTGTGAAAAGGAAACAATACAGAGACCTAATGCACAAAAAAGAGGGAATGGCACTGAACTTGAGACTGCATATCAAGCGGTGGGGACCAAGAGAGACGTAGATAGATGAGGATCTAAGACGGCCCTGGATTTTCACTCTGCAATTAGATTGCACTGGTATGGTAGGGGGTGGGTTCTGATCTTATTATACTACGTATGTGCTGGGGCTCTGAAAGGGATAGTATTTACCAGGAGACACAGCAAGGGACTAGGGAGAGTCATATAGCTCGCTAAAATCTGGATATACAAACCCTGAAGTTTGGGTTTGTGGTAGATGTTTTCTGTGGGGTAGCTTTAAATTTTTATTTTAGTGAGTTATTCTGTTTTTCTAAAATTTGTGAAGCTTTAACCACAGTCGGATCTCAGAGGGGAACTCAACACTATTTTTCATGTTCTTAAAGCAAAGAGATTAGGCAATAGGGCTTTGGCTTCTATTGGAAGGCAAGGTGTAGACTGGATGGACCTGTCTCCCACCTACCACCTCTGTGACTGCGGCCAAGTTTCTTTTCCTCTTTAAGTTGGACTTTTCGTCAGTAAGATGAGGATAATAAAACCCAGTTCACAGGACTGTCTAGAGGGTTAAATGATATAATACATGTGAAAAGCGCCTACCATAAGCACTCAATAAATGGAAGTTATTATTCCACATGAAGAACTACAAAGGATCTTCCCCCCAAATTCTGCACACCTCCTCCTTGTCACATACACATAAGCCACCCAGCTCTGGTAGCTCCTTCCCCAGGGGTCACGATTTTCCTAACCACTTACTTCAACTCAAGACTTGGATTACCACGCCCTTTATACATCTGCAAGATCTTGGCATTATGATCAAACACGATCATCCCCGAAGTAAAGACATTTAGTGAGAATGGGTGAAAGGCTTAAGGATTCAGATTTATACTCCCCAATTCACTCCTCCTGTCAAAGAAATGCAGATGACTTGCACATTCTCAAATCGCCAGTGTACTAGAGGAGACCTGACCTTGTTTGGCCAAGACTGATGCTGGCAATGTCTCGAGACCAACGGCCATGCACAGTAAGTAGCAGACTGCTCATCCTGGCCTCAGAGCTTCAGTCTCACAATGTTTTGTCTAAATCAGGAGGCCTGGATTTTCCATCTAGTCTTCCGTCTGTCTTATCCACAGAGAAGGCCAGCCCTAAGCAAAATTATAGTGTTTATTTCCAACCCTACCCCCTCTGTGCTGGCCATGGTCCTTTCACTTCAAAAGATTCAAGAGATCTGATAAGCTAATTTTCATTAAGATATTAGGGACTTGAGGTATTAATTATCTCTCTCCATAACTATCTGCTGCCATATGATTTACTTTTAAAAGTGAAGCTATGTGGAAATAATGCCTGATCCAAAAGGAATGTCTCAACAATGGAATTTCAGGCACCCTGGTCATTCATCGTGGGAGATATTTACGTTCAAAGCACTCTAAATCATTGCAACTGGGTGACCACATTCCCTGCTTAAGTATAACATTCACCCGGTTCCAGTCAACTATAAGCCCTCTGTCCTGGGTCCAAAGTAATGCTATCTGAACAATAAAGGTTTAGAAGGCAGCCACTTTCTGAATCTCAATACTCCTTTAGCAAACAAAGAAGTACCAGACATGAGAGAGCTACACAGCGTCTGCACAGTGCCAATGCTACAATACCCAGTTGTATTTCAAGTTCTTTCCCCTGATCACTTGGTTGGGGGGGGGGAGGGTAGGAATCATCACAGTAGTAGGAAAAATCACAGAAGCTTTGTGAAGCAGATATCTGGAATAATAGCTGTGAGACGATCCCAATGAAAGCACGTGCGTGCACACACACTTGGATTCATCTGAAGTAAAATTTTTCTCTAAGAATCAAAAGAAAAGCTTATTTTCTTTCACAAGGTCCAAAATCTATTTGATCAAAAACAAATTTTCTATCTTTTTAGGTTTTTGTGGGTCCCTGACGCTCCTCTCGGCACTTGGTCTGGGCATTCGAGTAGTTTCGTTTATAACCCATGAGTTTCAAGTGAAGAAAACCTCTCCCAGGGAATTTCTACTTTTGTGTTCCTAAAAGACCTCTAATAAAACCCCAGATATCTGGGTGAATATTTGAATCATGGCCAAATTTTAAGGTCAGCAAGAGCTCCACGAAAAATGCTTGACCGAGTTGTAAATAGGGGAACGAGAACTGTGTCTGTTCAGAGAGGGGACTTGGTGAGGTGGCTTCACTACCATCTCAGAGGAGAAGTGAAAGGAGTCAGCGTGGGAGCTGAGGAGTTCAAGAACAATGGCGTGAAGGAATCAGCATGAAAAAGGAAAGCGTTTTCTCCCCTACTTTGCTCATATCTCGTGGAAAACCATGCCTACGAGAGATGAACCTTCCAACCCATCCAAACAACAGGTTTGGAAAACCAGCACCACCTTAGGGTTCCTTCCTGGAGCAAGGCATGCGAGGAGGAGGAGGAAGGAGAAAGAGTCATTTTATGTCCTCAAGGGGGCTGGCACCAAATCACTTACTCATATTTGTTTCTCTACAAAGAGTTCCTGATGTTGATGACTTAAGAGCTACTTAAGGAGAAAAAATAAAACCCCTCATCAGCTTTGGTCACGAATCACTGCTGCTTTGGGCAAGTCTTTTCTCCCTAATCTTACACCCCCTTTTCACAGCCCATGGCAATGAGTAGATGATTCCAGCAACTAGTTGAGGGCCTCTATTTAGAAATAGTTTCCTTGGGTGTGAGTTTTCATGCCCAGGGGATGGTATAAGTGTCACAGATTCTCTCTGCTGGCTGAGGCGGATGGAAATGTACTTTCAAGCTCAGCATCAAAGCCTTCACTTTAGAAGCTGAAAGCCTTCATTCCCTTGCCAACTGTGCCTTTTTTTCTCCCATAATTAATTAATGCAGTATTAATTGTGCATGTGCTACGGAGCCGGCTAAGGGAGGATACTGTGGCCTCTCCACGCAGATCAGCTGGCTCTGTAAAGCCTAAACCCCGGTGGATACCATCTCCAGAGGGAGAGAAACACAGACCGAAACTTTTTACAGGTTACAGGAAAGGCAAGTACGCCTTGAGTTGCGGAGGGGATTCCCACTAATCGCACAATTGGGGTCAAGTAGCTAGTTCTCAGAAGCCACACCTGTGCGTGGTGCATGGGGCAAAGGGCCAAGCCACAGACAGTTCTCAGACCAGAAAGGGGGCTACGAGAACAGGGGAGCAGGTCTGCGCTCTGGCTGTAAGATCCTGGGAACCAGCATAAGGCAAGAGTGGCGGGGACAGTCTTTAGAAGCCCTGCGAGGCCTAGGAGCTAGCACCAGTTCTCATCCCACAAAAGCATTAACCCGATTTCAATCACAGGAACCGTAGGGAAATGCTCAACAGAGTTGGGTGTTGGATTTCTCTATTTCCTCGTGGGAGGGCTTCCTCACAAAACAATCACAGCTAAAATGGAGGACAATTTCCTGTGTCATGAAAGTACCACCATCTGCACTAAAATTTGATGTTGAGCCCTGGAAATCAAGTGAATGATCATGAAATCTGGGCATTTACAGATAATATTCCACTACTGATACCCCTTGTGTTTCTCTTCTGGAATTAGAGAACAATGTGATGATTGAGTTGGGGAGAACTTAGGAATCATATGCCTAGGCCGTTTCACTGTGCAGATGTGGAAACCACAGTCCTGGGAGACGGAATGAACTGCTGAGATGACCCAAGCAATCAGCCACGTAGAACCAGAGCTCAGGAAACTGACCCCCACAAGAGCATGTTCTCTGCCCTCTTACCCCATTGTAGAGTGTTCTGGCACACATGCCATGTGGGTAAACTAAGGCACCAAATGTCAGGCAATTTTTCTGAAGCACGTTGGCTTAACACAAATTATCAGGAAGTTCAGTGTTTTAAGGTGTAAACTCAGTAATACAATCTTCATTTAATCACAGCACCTTTCTTACTGTTTAATAACCATCTGTGAGGCAGATCATCTCTTTTAAAAAGATGGAAAATAATAGACAAGGAACCTCTAATATTTATTTATTTATTTATTTATTTATTTATTTGAGACAGAGTCTCGCTCTGTCACCCAGGCTGGAGTGCAGTGGCGCGATCTCGGCTCACTGCAAGCTCCACCTCCTGGGCTCATGCCGTTCTCCTGCCTCAGCCTCCCAAGTAGCTGGGACTACAGGCGCCCGCCACCACACCCGGCTAATTTTTTGTATTTTTAGTAGAGACGGGGTTTCACCGTGTTAGCCAGGATGGTCTTGATCTGACCTCATGATCTGCCCACCTCGGCCTCCCAAAGTGCTGGGATTATAGGCGTGAACCACCGTGCCCGGCCAAGAAACCTCTTTTTACTTCATTTAATTTTGTTTCTAACACTCCAGAATTTATACACATACCTGAGAATATCTGGCATATAACAGTGTGCATACTGGATTGGATACGGAAATTTATCTTCCTTCAAGTTCAAAAGATACTTTGGTTTATAGCTCTGATTTTATTCATCTGGGCCCTCTTGTCAGTAATTTGTATTATGCTTAAAAATTGAAAAAAAAATCAGCCTGCTAGCTTGGATATTCTCCTTCGAACCAACAGACAGAATGAAACAACTTTCATTTGCTCCTCAGACTTTTAAAGAGTAATAGGGTGAAGTGGAAAAGAAAAGTCTGGTTTTAGAATTAGATGTGGATTCAAATTGGGGCTCCTCCACTTTCCCTTTGTGTGACCTCGGGCAAGTGGTTTACCACTACAGAGCCTCAGGTATAGTATCTACTGTGCAGTGTTTGTTATTATTCAGGATAACATATATGAAGCATATACATATACACACATATATACTTTTATATATATATACACACACATATATACGTTTATATATATACATATATATAATAGTAGTAGTGATCATTATTTCTTATTCCACACAACAATGCCATAGAGATTCTCTACAGTGGCTTTATGATCTTAAACACAGTTGACCTCAGAGTGGCTCCTAAGGAGAAACACAGGCTCCTGTGAGCTGGCAGGTAGGGTGCAATGACCAAAAAACTAAAAGCTCATTTGCAAAGATGAGCTATTTCTGGAAAACAAATGGGTAATAAAATCCTAACAATGATACTTCTCAAGCAGAACTCCATAAATTGCTGGATACCCCTATAATTTTTAAGATGGTGCTATTCAATACCCTAAAACTTGTTCTAGGTGCTTTTAAAAAAGTATTGTTATATCTTCCCTTACAAACCTTCACCCTCCTCAGTGAACCATTTTGGTGAGTACCCCCACCCCAAAAGCTGAGAATTTAGCCTCAGCTGACCTGGTAAAATAGGGTATTCCCTGCACAGCCCTGTGCAGTCCACCTTCCCTTCTAGGTATCCAATCCTCATCCACCCCACATCTACAGCTCTTTATCCATTATCTGTACCCACAGTCTGCATTTCTACGACTGGAATCTGACAGCCCCATTTGAGAGCTACTGGTATCCATGATCTGCTGGAAGCAGAAATGGAGACCAATGTTGAAAGAATGGAGTTTTGTTCACCCACCCAAGATGGAGGCAGTAAATTCTGGGGCAGCGTGACTAATTATACTTGGGAATTTACAGTCAGCATGTGGCCAGAGCCAGGGCCAGTTTAACTCTCTCAAGTCCTGCTCTGCCTCTCCTTCAGAAGAGATCAGAAAAATGAACCACAAAACACTCACACATGGTACAGGCAACTGAGAATCAGAATCCACCCACGGCAACAGCAAAAGCAGCAACATCTAAAGGTCCCTGCTAACGTTCACCTCTGATGAAGCTATCAAGGTCATCCTGCCAGAAACACCAAAAGTCTGAATTACTGATGCAGTGTAACTCAGGCATGAAGCAAAATGGGAGAAAATATCAGTTATTTGAGAATGGAAACTACTGAATTTGTATATCCTCAGCTCAATCAATGCTTTCTGATAATAAGAGGAGGTGAGAAGTAACTTAGAGAAGCACAGTTCAAGCCAACATCACGCTGAACCTTTATCATACCTGCCAGAAAGTATTAGGTAGATACATGTGAGGGTGACCGTGGAGTGGAGCTCAAGGACAGCAACTCCTCAATCCGTGGAAACCCATCAAGACAAGGGAAAGACCACAGAGGTATTGAGGGTTGGGAAAATCCAAGAGGAAGCAATAGACAGAAAAAAAGAAGAAATGGAAATAAAGTTTCTGATTTCCTGTTGTTGTTCAAGTCTCATAAAACGCACTGGTGCTCATCGTCTTTTATTTTTCAAAGGGCTCTCTTAGTCTGCTATAACCTTTCAGTGTTGAGTCTAGAATAGAGCTGAGCATCTCTGGGCTCACATAAATAATGCAGAGCACCAGGTAGGGACAACCCATTGTCAACAGTTTCCAAACATCTACTTCAGAACTCCGAGGAAAAGGGAGAGCCCGTGACACTAATGAGGGTCCGTGCCATCTTCATCCTCCCCTCCCCATCCCCCACAGCGAAACCAGGGCCACTTTGTCAGAGCTGACGCTGGAGGAACTGCCTTAAATGTACACAGAGCTCACTGCATGAAATGTGAAGTGAAAGAAAAGGTCAGTAAACCTCTGGTTATATATTTTTTTCTTAAAAAAAAAAAAGACATCTATAAATAGCTGCATTTATTGAAGCTGCTTCCTTATCAGGAAGCATGGAGCTAGGAATTAACGTCTGCCTGCATCGGAAATTCTTTCAGACAGCAAACCCAAAAAGGAAATTTCCCTTCCAAAGCATCCTGGCTGTTCTGCTGCGGGCTGTTTTTGCTCTTCAAGCTGTTTGAAGCAGCTAACCAGGGCCCTCGTATAGCCACATGTGCCATGGGGAAAGTAGAAAGCCTTCACGCATTTGAATGTAAAAAGTGAAGGCACCCAAAAGAAGGCTTAAGGGGGAACAAAGTATAAAATGCTAGTGGCTGGTTGGCTTTGTTAGAAGTCATTACTGCTTTGTAAGACACTGACAGAGAATTAAATCTCTTCTCCTTGTCCTTGTCTCAACTCTGCTGGTGATATCACTGCACGTCACGGGCAGCTGTGAGGAGAGGCCATTTTTGGAACGCTGATGTGATAGCAAAGGACAGGGGAGGACTTGATAGGTATTAGAAGAGTGGGGAAGGCTGAAGAAGGAGACTCGCAGATTCAGGCAACACCGGGAAGAAAGTTCCAGACTGAGGGAGAGATGTGTGGGTAGGAAAAGGTCCTGGGATGGAGTGCCCTAGAGCAAAACTGAGCCCCTGGAAATCACAGGGGATTGTTTGAAAGCAAAGCTTATTTCCATCTGACTTAGGAAAATTAGTCTCAATACCACACAGACAGAACCCTAGGTCCTTTCTTTAATGAAACACACAGACAACGACATGCAAGCTGCTTCCCTTGGCTCCTGCATGGGGAAGCCACGTCCTCAACAGGCTAGTCACTGTCACCGGAAACGGAAATGGAGCTTTGGTGAGCTACCTGGCCACTGCAGGCCGGGCACTGTGCCAGGTGCTATACATAAATGAGATCTGGTATTTCTAAGAAACCCTCATTAGTAGGTGTTATTAGAAACTTGAGTCTTAGATAGGTTAAATCATCTCTAATAGAAAGAGTCGACCCTGAAATTCAAGTCCATTCACATCTATCTGCACCCAAGCCCTGTCTATTACCATGGTTTTTTATTTGGAGACTTCCAAAAGCAGCGGGACCGTCCTCCTAGAAGGGCACCCCTAGCAAAATGCTGGGGAATTGGGTACTGGATTGAACCCACTCTCGGAGCTGGCCCATCAGGGCCTACAGGACCAGCTCTGGCATTCTGGTTGCAGGGAGAAATTCAACTCTAACCTGAGCTCACAAGAGAACAAACAGCGGGAGGCAGCAGGACTGGTGAACAAAACCAGCATAAACTATCCACAGGGACAGGCTGTTATCCTGATGCCTCTCCCTCATCCTGTTGAGAGGGAGAAGCCAGTCTGCTGCGGATTCAGCACAACTTCATGATCAGGTGGCATCACTAGAACCGCACCTGTCCCAGTCCTTGTACCTGTGGCCGCCCAGACTTCAGTGGTCAGCGGTGCCTCTACTTTCAAGTCCATGAAATTCTGACGTTATGTTTTCTCCTAAAAAGAAAGCTGAAAGGTGGTTTCAAGAAGTAGAAATCACATTCAGCCTTTCACATGCTGTGTGCACCTGGACAATCCAGTTGACCTATCGGAGCCACGGTCAGCTCATCAAACAGAATGAATAGCACCTGCTTCAAGGACTGTTGCACAATTAAATGAGACAATAAGTATGAGCGCATCTTGTTATGTATAAAAATATAAAATAATAACGATGATCATGTTCAGCTCCCAATTTTGCCTTTTTTTTTTTGGGAACAAACATAATGTGAAAGCATATAAAATTGTTGCTCTACCCAATTAGAAAAGAGGCACTGCATCCCTTCTCACTATGCTGGTTCTAATATAGCTTTGCCTGTCACGTGGCTGTCTTAAACTCAGTTACTCTGCTGAGAAGGCAAAACAGCCGAGTGGGTGAGCAGCGAGGTAACGTTTCCAAAGGAAGGCATTAAATTAAATTATTAAACACACACAAGCAGGAGTAGTAATGTAAGAATTTCGAAAGATTCACAAGGAAAAGAAAGAGAGCCAAGGGACTATTTCTGGTGTTCTGACTCCAGAAAACGCCGAGCGGCTATTATGGCTATTTATTAACCCGCAACATCATAAACCCTAACCCTATTAAACATGATGAATGAGTCCTAGGTTCCGATTTTTAAATATCATTGACAGGGATTTTAGAAGGCCAAATGGACACTGCAAAATGCAAAGTCTGCGGGCAAATGGCACAATGTCAACTAAATGTGGAATGATCATGTTTAACAGAAATTTTAAATAAAGACATTTAATTATTTCAATTCTGCCCCATCAATCTGAACTATACTTACATTATTATCGTAAGGCTGGGTCTGAACATCACTGTCTGAGGCCCAGTGTTTCATAAGGTAAGCCTCTGCCAATCAGCAGGCTGGCAGAACCTCGTGAGGTGCTTTAACTGCCCCCTTCAGCAGTCACTCCCCCATGAGTTTAGAAAAAGGATGGCCTTTGGGTAGACAAATCAGAAAACGTCCCTCCCTTGCAAGACTACAAGTCCCCTGGAGAGAACTGGGCAAAGGTATCCTTCGCTCCCAGTAACAGCCCTTCTCTGGCCAGAGTCAAGAGTGATCTTGCCTGGGCACTCTTGGAGGTCCTTGGTCTTTCAAGTGTTTTCAAGCTACAATGAAAGGCTTATGTTCCTTTAAAGAATGGAACTTGTTTTTTTTTCCCACCTGTCTACTGTAATTGTACTTCGGCTCTTCTACCCTCAAGCTTCAAAAACAATTCAGTATCCTTTATGGAAGAAGAAGCAAAAATGATGCCCTTTCCATCCTCTCAACAGACGTACTTGTGTTTGCTCTCCCGGTGAGCAGGGGAGTTCTGCTGTAGGACGGTTGAAGGGCACTGTCCTGGTAATCTGGGCAGTGAGTCAGAGCAGGATGGCACAGGTCTGGCCTTTCTTCCCTGGGCTCTCCTCTTGCACTCTGCCCAGGCTGCTTTGCCAGTCCTTTTCAAGTCCTCCCTAATCAGCACTTAACACTTTACTCCATTTATCACTTTGCTTTTATCACTGGCAAATAAAAGGAAAAGGCATCACTCTCTACTTCTCAATAACTTGCTAATTTGTCATGCTGTGTCTTCAGTTTGGGTCTAGCTCTGTTTTTGCAGAATAAAATGGTGAGAAACTCTCTGTATGAAAACCTTAGATATTATGATCTCTGCTCCCCTTAACCCCAACTCCCAAGAATATGTGCTGATTTAAGAATGAAAGAAGAGAAAGGAAGAATTAAGGGAGAGGATTTATCTGGTAATCAATGGAAAATGGTGAAAAGAACCCACTTCGAGGCATACCAATCTGATGAGTGTCCCTTTAAAACAAGCAGCTAAAAGTGCCTGCGACTTAGCAATACCATAAATGTCCCGCTGTTGTCTTGGCTTTGAGATTCTTCCCCGTACTTTCCATGAGCATTCCACTGGGAATTGTCTGGAATCCCAGATTAAAACAGCAATAACCCAATTCCCTGGTTAGAATATTTATTTTCTTTTAGGTTTGGAAACTCAGCTGGGATGCATCTTCAAGTGTGTGGCACAGCTTCAGTCATCGTAGGGGCTATATGCTCCTCTCAAACAGGATAACAAACAGCGGAATCCTAGAACAGGAGCGGGAGGACAGAAGCTCAGCCCCATTCGGAGAGTCCCAGCCGAGGGCAAACAGCAAGAGCCTGGGAAGCTCCACTTCCAGAGGATTCAATACAGACGTCAGAACCAATGGTGTCAACAATAGGTCTCATGCAGATGACCAAGGAGAGGTATATAAAGTTAGACTGCCATAAAGTAGGCATTCAGGCAAAATCTTTACCATCACCTGCATCCACAGTCTAACTACTGATGAAATGGCAAGGTTTCCAGGAATGTGCCACAATTCTATATTTTATAGCTGTCTACGTGGGGATCCATCCATGCTTCGAAGGATGATATGCAAACCATTCAACAAACAGATAGAACAGACAGGACAGCAATTAGAATAGATTCCAGCCATAAACCAATGCTACGGCCACATCAGCGAACACTGGCTAAGTGTCAACCCTGAATTCATCCATCCATCCATCCATCCAAAAAATATTTACTAAACACACACTTTATGGTGGTATAGTGGATATAAGATCCTGGGCTCTGGAGTCAGCCAGAACTGAGTGTGCGTCTTGACTCTATTCTCTTACAGGTTCTGTGATTGACCTTGAAAAAGTACTTAAATTATCTAAGCCCTTACGTGTGACATGCAGGTAGAAAGAAGACCTACCTTACAGGTACTGTGAGAATGAATTAAAAGAATTCCTGTAAAGGACTTCACATAGTGTCTGCTACAGGGTAATCCCATGATAAATATTAGCTATTATGGTTGTGTGCTTGGCACACAGAAGGCGCTACCAAAATGCCGGTAAGCAGCACAGACACGGCTCAATAAGGAAACTGTCTACTCCAGAAAAAATGCAAGTGTCACTACGGAAGAAACAATTCAAAGCAAGGAGAATGATGCCTCAGATGAGAATGATAATATTTGAAAGTTAGGAAGGCTGTGAAACATTTTCCTGTCCACACACAGTATTGTCTGCTAGGAGAACTGAGTTAAATTACCCACAGTCGAACAGCAGAACTAGGTAAAAGTTAAGATCTCCTGACCTCCAGTTCAGTGTGTTTGTTTGCTTGCTTGTTTGTTTTGTCAGGATAACATCTCATGGAAGGTAGTTAAGGAGCTTCCATATGTCAAGGCATCCAGAAGTGAACCAGGAGCAAAGGCCTCCTTGGGGGATGTTGCAAAATGTAAAAATGAAACGTTATGAAACAAATCTCAGTCTGTTTGTGATAAGTGTTTGAAACTTTTTTTTTTCTCTGTGCTAGAATTTAAGTTCCACAAGAGCAGAGGAGTTTTTTCTGCTTTGTTCATTTCTGCACCCCCAGGACACAGGAGAGTGCCGGGCACAGCAGAGGCAATCAATAACTATTTGCAAGATGAATAAATGAATGAATTAGGTAGCAGCAGTGTTCTGCCTGCGTGGCATGAGGATGTTCCATCCTGAGGCAAATATTTCTGAAGTGAATATATCGGTCACAGGATGACTTCTGGAGGAAAATTTCCTATCACTTGGCTGCTGTTTCTTTTCCAGTTGTGTCTGCTCCCATGGTGCCATAACATTCCAGTTTCCTAAGGACACTGATGTTCCCAGCCATGATCCTGGCACCTTTACAGTTCCAACCTCCTTAAAAGTAGAGGAAAAGATGGTAGAGTAGGGCTGTGTCCTTTACTTCCCTGCCCAAATGAAGCAGGAATGTCTTGACCATAGTAGGCAGCAACTTCGTAAATACTGATGGACGCAACAAGATGCAGGAGGGAAAGGATTCTCATGCCCCCAACTCCTTGCAAACATCCCAGCAACCATCTGCACTGTGGGGCAGAAGGCATAAGCCAGCAGTGTTCCCCCAGGAGCCCCAGTATCACGGTCATCTAATTCCCTGAATTATCAGAGAGAGAAAGGAAGAACCTGCATCCTCTGTCTCCTATTGTTCTCTGCATTCAGAAAGCAACCTTCTGAGGAGGGTGGAACAGGAAGAGAATCACCATGCTGGAGAGAGATGGTGAGCAAGACTGTGCCACCACTGAAGTCACTGGAAGGGCCACGGTGGCCCCAAGTGTCCTCTATAACCTAGTCTTGTGCCCACAGGATAACATTCAAGGCAGAGAAGCTGGCATTTTCTTGGATACGGTGAAGAGGGTGGGAATCAGGTGATTCATCTCTCCAGCTACCCCAATCCTGTTTTATCACCTGAGCTGGGCGGTAGTATGAGAAAGGCAGACAAAAAGGACACAGCAGGTGTCAACGGCTTTGGAGGCCAGTATCAGCAGCACAGGTGTGTGGGCCCCAAACCTCTGCCAAGTTGCAGCTGAGGACTGAGATGGGGAAGTGGTAGGCCAAGGGGTAGAGATGATTTGGGAGAGAAAGGTGGAACCACTACAGACTGCAGCTGCTGAGGCAAAGCAAGCACAAGAGAAGCAAGAGAGAGTGGAGGAGAAGGAAAGGAGGTAAGAGAAAGGACCTACGCAGGCCTAGAAAATGAAGGGAAGAAAAGTAGCCAGCACAGACAGGGAGGGGAAGGAGGGCCCTGGAAAGAAAGAACAGCGTACGGCTTAAATACAAAGCAGGAGTGAGTCTGACTCACAAACTGAGCAAAATTTAGGACCAAAGAAAATATTAAAGTTGAGTAAGCGTGAATTTGAGAATACAGATAAACTTTGCACACACACCAATCATCTTGTCTACTAGGAGATTTAGTTGGCTCTGCCATATACTGCATGCTTCCAGGTTTCTTGTTTTTTTAACGTGTCATAGTCAGGGAAGAAATGAACATATTGAGAAACAAGGAACAGAAATCTCAAACTTTTCAGAGGTCTTTGGGGGCAGGGGGTGTGAAAGATTCCAAAGCAGCGTGGCGAAGTCCTGTGAAAACCACCTCAGAGCTTGCTACTCTCTGGCCTGGAGTCCACTGCCTGCCACCCCCGCCCCATGCCATCAATCGTCTGTCCCTCTTGGGTCACGAACACTCACGCAGGTGCGCAGGCAGGCGGATTGAGTCTTCCTCCATCCTGAGCGCTCGAGGCACTGGAACATGAAGTGGCGTCGAGGAAGCGTAACTCGGCACTGGGCTCTCTGGAGGTGTATATGAAATTCGTTCCTGCTGTTAAAAATAAGGGCAGGAAGAGGGGAGGGGGAGAGAGACAATGAAAGCTTGGAATGGAGGTGCGAGACCATCTGGGGATGGGGAGCAAAAGGGAGGTGGGGCATGGGCAGTACCAGCTTCCCAAGCAATCCGGCTTACTCTCTCTGTAGAGACACTGTATACAGTTGTCTTTCAGATGCCTAGCATTGGGGCTATATAACAAAACTCTGCCATCTTTGAAAACAGCCTTTACTTTGGACTCAGGTCAATAGGTGTACACCCTGTGGTTTGTACAACTAAAAAGGAGGGACAAAACGGAACAAAAAAATATGTCCAAGAGAATGCCTTAAAGACAACTTTCTAAAAAATGACTTGCCCAAGTTGCATAATTAATGCCATCACTTTATCGAAGCCACGTTTTCTCTTCTGTAGCAATATCCCCAGCTTCTAATCAAAGTATGATTCTAGATTCACTGCACAGAGAGTGAGCTGAACGAGTAAAGTGACAGCTTCAAAGACAAGTTCTAGATTTAGAATTTAAATCCACGAGGAAGATTCTTCTGTTGTCCACCTATCTCACTATACAACAAACACAACTAAAAATATCCAACATCTAATTGTTTCCTTCATTGCAAGGAATTATCTGCAACAGTAATGAGTATCTCCTTGTTCCTTCATTCTCCGTCTCAGAATCGGTATTTCCTTTCCCTCTGAAGTATTTCCTAGTTCATTCAAAGAAGTATCTGAATTTAAAAGAAGTACTGTTTGACTGACCCCTTATCAACTATCAAAGGGTAGGGGGCAGCTTCGGTGGGTTCTCCATTTGAATTCAAACAAGCAGTGTTTGTTAGATCAATTAAAACAAACTAGATGGGGTGAGAAGGATTACTGTGAGTTTTAAGTTAAAATACCGCAAATAATGGCAAGAAACCGACTACTGGGTTCAGCAGAACAGCAGTGCAATTTGTATCTTAGATCAGCATACCAACTAGGTTGACTTGCAGTCCATACATACACACAACTTCGGGAGTGTCTGTGGTTTAACTGGGCAATGTAAAGTGGAACACACAACATCCAAAAATACGGTGGAAAGACGAGTAAAATGCCGTTATGAAAATAAAACTCAGGAGCAAAAGAAAATCGTACGTTAAAGTAAAGGGAAGGCAGTGTTTACGTTTTGGAAAGATACTTCTTTAACATTTTACATCTCATCAAATGTGCAAAGGGAAGTGGCGGAGTCCTCAGCCTATAACCAAATTAAAGCTTCTCTGCTCATAGCCTAGAAAGTTTGGCGGTTGCGGTAGGAAGTTCTGATTTTAAATGAATATATACATATTGTTATAATTTCCGAAGGGAATTGCTCTACCTTCCCTAAGGCACCTATCAGAAGCAACTAGGGCAGCTGGAATATTTCTGTTTAAACATACATCCTGCAGTTTCTTGGTGAATTTCTTAATGAAGGGCAGGCACATATATCCCAGGTTTCATTTCTGTCTCAATTAAGATATCCTGTAAAAAGTCACCCAGAGGCAAAACTTTCAACTGCACTTTTCTCGAACTTTAGCAAGCATCACATGTATTTTGAGAAACTTTAACTTAAGGATGGGTCATTCTTTTTTTGATGTTTGGTTTGGGGTGGTTTGGGATGAACAAAGCGAAAAAAATTAGTAATAACCCACACATATAGGAAACATAAAATCTGTTCAGAGGTTTTAAAGGTGAGGTGGGCTTTTGAGCATTTCAAAGTCTGTTTTTCGAATTTAACAAATTCTCCATATTCTTCAACTCTTGTCTGACACCAGCCCCCAAAATCCCACTATATGTCTAGATATCTACCGTTAACTTTATTCTCGGAAATAACTTTCTGTTTTGTTAGGGTTTTTGCAGAAGTGAAACTTGGTGAAGAAAACATCGGGCAGCCAAAGGGTCTTCAAATGGTGCTGCACGAGTGCAAGAAAAAAACAAGAGAGCATTTCGAAATTCAATGACTCTTGTTTCCCTTGAAGCGAAGAGAAACTCACAAGACACTTTGGCTAGTCCATGAGAGTGAGGCCACCTCATCCCCGCCTCCCCCAACTCCACCAAGGCAAGCTGGGAGAAACCCAGCCCTCCATGCTGACTGGACTTCATTTCTTGGGAACTCCATCTCCAGCCAACTGACAAAAGAGTCTGACTAGCTATTACCCTGAAAGTATATACTGTGATTTACTAAATCATCGTGGCTTTGGACCTTCCTTTCACTGTGCTCTCTTTAAAAGCAACCCCTTGGTGTGCTTTCTCTTCTACACGTTTCCCTGACCTTACGCTGAAACACCACACTTCTGCACCTGCTCTGGGATCTGACACCATCCCCTGCAAACCCCGTCCAAACAATTTTAGATGGAGACAACCGCTACTTCATGATGAAAACTTATAAAAGGAAGGCCAGAGAGGAAGAGACTGTGGCCCACTGATCTCCTCACGTTCCTGATGATGGTTTCTACTCAGCTGGAGGACAGTTTTCCACACCATTAGCTCTCTGTCAAAGGCTCAATGAAGAGACTTGTCAGCAACGAGAGGTTACCTTGACCAAGACGGGACCAATGCAAAATGTGCTTCTAGGGCCCCGAGCACTCTTCTCGCAGCCATGGCACACCTAAGGTAACTCTGGGCTCGGTGGCTGCAGAGCACTCAGGGACCCCAAGAGGATGCTGTACAGTGAGGGGACTCTGTTCTCGGGAGAACAAAACACACTCTTGGGAATCCCACCTACAAAGACTCCTCTTGTCTCTCTTTTTGTGAATCTCTAGGGTGACTCTCGCAGTCCTCATTTTTTACTCTATTGCAATAAGCATGCACTTAACATCTACCCTGGCACATCAGCAGACTATCAACAATTGGAAAAATTAAGCAAATACCACTATCTCAGATGGAGACACCGAGACAGAGAAGCTTAAGGACACTAACATCTAATTTCCCAAATAAAGGGAACTTCTTTACTCTTAACTGCTTCTCTGGTCCGACCCCAACAAAGGAGGGGGTGGTGGTGACAGTCCCAGCTTACAGCTCACCCACCTCTAAAGCAAACTGTCAGACAGATGAAAACCAGAGGTGCTTTCTTTTAACATTATGGGGAGTGGGTGCATGTGTGTGTGTGTGTGTGTGTGTGTGTGTGTGTGTGTGTGTGTGTGTGTGTGTGTGTGTGCATCCATAACGATTTTCCCAAGAGGATTATAACCACAGCTCTAATTAAATTAAAATGCTACAGACAGTGATATTAATGTATTCAAGTGTTGTAGGGGGATAAACTGCTGGAGGAGGTCAATGATGTGACTAAGAACGCCGTGATGTGGTTACATTATTGTTTAGATGCTGTAAAAAAAATAAAACATGCTGCTTTCAAATTTGCAGATACAACCTACCAAGCCAATCAGCTGAACAAAAGGGAAGCACTGCAATTTCTGAGGCCAATTGTAATACCTACGAGCAGGTTGTCGAGGAGGCAGCACAAAAGGCTGGGAAGAGAAAATAAGGCAGAAAACTGTTGTAGGCAGGAGCTGAAATGTACATTTCACTAACCATTACAGAAGCTTTTTTTAAAAAATGGAGTATGGAGTAGGGTTGTCTCTTAAGAGTGTAAGGACTGAAGCCAAAATGAGTTACGTTCCCTCTCCCATTCCTCTCCTAGCCATGAAGGGCCAATGAAGGATACCCATCTAATTCTGCTCATTTTTAAACTGAATGCTTAGGAGCCCGTGACTTCCCTGTAAAACAGGCGTATACAGTTTGTGCTCGGTAGGAGAATGGCATTTCTCCACGTCCCCCCACCCCCACCCTCAGGTTGCATATTACAGAAGAGTCAAAAAATGAGTATTATTACCAAAAGGCCTTTCCTCTTCAAAAGTATTCAATATAAAGCTTCCATATATCACAGGGATCCCCTAGCACATTTACACATTTGTTATTATACCCTTCGAAAAGGCTGAGGGGTTGGGAAACCTAGAGCCTACTGCTAACTAGATATTAACATTCTGGAAATAAAGCATTTTTGGAATTAAGAAAAACAGAAATAAAGTTGGTTGCGCTTGCAAAAAGATGGTTTGCAGGTAATTTCAAAGATTCCTCTGCTGCAGAACTGAGATGTCCTTGATACAGAAACTTTTCCTGGAAATGGTCCCTACCCCCATTATAAATGCCAGGACTGGCCCCAGTGATGGCTTCTGAAGCCTAGGTTAAAAGTCCTGAGGAGGAAGAGTGTCATGGACACAGGATGGTGGTCATTTCCCCACAGCTAGGGTAAAAATGCCACAGGCATGCTTTCATCCCATTGCACTTCAGTGTCCCATCACTGGGAAGAAACCTGCAACCCAGACAAGATGGAAAACAGCAGGCACTAGCGACAAGAGTGGTCATGCCGGCAATATTCAATATTTTGAGAGAAGGATCTCTTTTCCACCCTGCAGGTGTTTAGAAAAGCTGCCCGAGAAAGCTGATGCTTGTACCATCGTCAACTTCTACAGATTCAACAGAAGAAACCTCTCCTATGGGAAGCTATTTATTGAAATTTACTAAAGTGAAGTCTGAATACACAATTATTTAAGTACACTCTTCTGGCTGCAAAAATGATTCAAGTGGTGGTGATGTTGGCTTTCATTAAGTAAGCTTTTATTAACAAGCTGTAGACACATTAACAAAAAATTGAATACGCTGAAATTTGAGCTCTAGAGTTTTCTGAGTTTCTGCCACCAGGAAAGCACAAACAGACATACACAAGAACCTAAAGTAATACTCTCGAAAATCGACATTTTTTCACTTGAAAAAAGATATTCAATATTTTGTCCACTCCAAAATTCAGTGAGATAAACTTAAAGAATTTAAGATGCAAATGCCAGTCTTCTTTTCTAAATAGACATTGTACACACAGCCACAGAGAGTAACATTTTTGGAATCTCCCCAGAAAGAAACATCATACCCTAGCATCTGGCCTAGAAAGAACACCACAGAGACTCAAATACAAATTCTGAAGTACCAAAATCCACATCTACCAAATCACAGAAGTGAAGTTCATGATTTCTTTTCATCCAGTTACCAGAAGATGGTTTAGACATCCAAGTTGGTTTAGGGGCCCAAGCTGGCTTTCTTCTTGGTGTCCAGTATCTCCCTGCCCTGAAAGCAACATCCCTCTGGACACTGAGTCATTAGATTTTTACAAGCCAAATGGTGTTTGGCTCTCAACATTCATCTTGCAGAATACATATCAGAATCTTTTAGGATCTTGCAGAATCCAAGGGAAAAAAAAAAATGAGCATACCCTGTGAAAATTAGGATGGGTGGGAACTATACTCCTGGCGTCTGAAATCTCCCTAGGTTACCCAGATGGTCCACTCAGTCCTTGGGGAGAGGGCGCGCCAGACAAACCAAACTCAATGTTGATACGGGGATCTCCCAAGGAGCCCGCTTCACCAATCTAAAGGAGTGCCCTTTCTCTAGTTTATGTAGATGTTCGGGACGTTGATATTCGGATTCCTGTTTAGAACTGAAAATGTCCCTTTCTTCTGCCTTTCTGGAAGGTTACATCCTAAAATCAGAAGGCAGTATATCGCTTGTGACAAACAGATACGATTAAGTCAAAGCATCTTAAGTCTTCCTCTTACGCAGACCTGTATTATCTTTGCATAGTGAGATTAAAAAAAAAAAAAAAAAGAGCATTAGCAATAAGCCCTGCAATCAAACATTGCTGTAAAAGGTCACTGAGTTTTTTTTTTCTCCTTATGATAAAGAAATATTTCAGCATTCATCAGCTGTCAACTATGAGGCTAGGCCTGTATCAGGCATTACAAATTATGCAATCATATGTCCTAGAATTTCCAGGATGGTCTCAATATTTAAAGTTCTGTGCCCCTTTACCCATAAATACATATGGGTAGTTATATATAAATAGTTACACCTCTCAGAACACGTGTCACAATTTCAGCTGGAAAATACAGTCACTGCCACAATCAGGAAAGAGAGCTAGCATTAAGTGAGCACATGGCATGTGTTCCTATGAAGCCTTTATTTTATTTCAGCCTCACAAGGACCCTGCAAGGAAGGCATCGTTATCTCCATTCCACAATGAGGAAACGGACTTGAAAACCGCAGTTCCAGTCACCAGCTCGGGAGATGGTGTGGCTGGTATTTGGGTGCAGACTGATCTAACTTTACTTCTCTGAACTGCTTTGTAATGCCAACCAGTCAATAATGACTTCACAATGGGGAATTTCAAGAGACAGGTTCAAGCTTGTAAAAATCATAGCAGCCTTGGAATATTTCATTGCTCTGCATCCTCACTCCTCACAGAATTCCAGCAGGATTCTTGAGGGCAACTCAACAGAGCCACCTAAGCCAAGGCACCTACCTTCTTATGCATGTAGCTTATCCTATGGGCAGCACAGACTGAGCGGTAAACGCATTCAGCTGAAGGAAGGGGACTCTCTGATGTATGAGAAAGGTTCTCGTGGCATGATCTCTGAACAGGAGTAACCATTCAAATTTATCCAGGGCTCTATATTAACCATGGGAAACAATCAGTAGGACCAGGAGGGCATTTCCAGGTTACTTATGCAAATGATACCTTGGCCTGGACTAGAAATCTTATTGGGCATTTCTGAGTAAAAACATATTACTTTCTATCCCAACACTGTCCTTAACAACAACAAAAGACATTTCCCTTATTCTTATCCACTTATCCAAGAGCAGCACATCTAAAAGTACAGGTGAGATAAATAGAAGCAGTAAGGAGGAAAGAAGCCTGCCAACATCTATTTGGTGCCTATAGTGGGCAGATCTCTACACCAAGAAGGAGCTGAGTCTGCCCCCAGAAATCACAGTGGCCGCAGTCCAAGCAAGACCTCTCCAATGGCCAAACGTGCATATTCCCAAGAGGGGAATGGATGAAGGCATTAAGGATACATGTGGCCTGTGCAGGGAAAAAAGATTTAAAATCTCCTTGGAGAGGTCTTCAAATCTAGGAAGGACAAGTCTAAGAGAGACTCAAGGCTTGCTTGTATTAGCAGAGGGCAGAGCCAGCAACAGATACCCATGCACTAGAAGGAAGGCCTTTCAAACAGCTGAAGTCTCCAGATATGTGGGCGATTTACTGTTCTCCTAAAGCTGACTTAACGCTGAGGCTGAAAAGTGACTCTAAAACAGGTTCTTGCACTGTGAAGGAGCTGGAGTAGGAGAACTTAAAGGTTCCTTATAACTGCAAGAGGTTGCCTACAATCTTACCTCCCCTGGTAAGTCAGAGCTTATAAATGACAGTGTGGGTAGAATGACTCCAAATAAAACATGGACACCATAGTCCCCCCCTTCTTTATCAATTAGTTCCTTATGTCCCCTCACAGGATCCTAGGGTTCTACTGAATATAATTAGAAAAAGCACTAGTTTCTAGAACTAGGTGCAATTTCTTTAAAGACAAGCACCAAAGCAAAAAAAATCAAATCGATTTCTTTATTGTTCCCATTTTAAAAAATTTTAATTAAGATACTTCCCACTCTTGAGGTGCCATGAAATTCTTTTTTTTTTTTTTTTTTTCCTGTATTTCCTTAGATATTTCTAACATGGATAGTAAGCAGAAACTAAAGCTGTAATTCCTTGTCATGTCAGGCTGTGGTTACCAGGGAGGTCTATGAAGGTGGCCCAGTTCATGTGGCTGGAACCCAGTGTGGATGTACACGCAGGCAAAGTTACAAGCTTTGAACCTGCATGGGAAAATTTAAATCACACCATTCTGCAGCCCCAGGCTATACCTCTAATCCCTTCCATGATATAGAGGATTGCCTTTGTTCAAAGCAGAGATTGGATGAGCTCAGCAACACACATCACCACTCCTGGAAAAGTCATAAAAGTGCAGGTCCTACTGAGAGCAGGTCAGCAGCATCACTTCAGCCTAAGAAAGGTGGTGTGACTTTATTTATACAGAACCATCAGGTGTCACCTCTGGGGAAGAAATAAAGTCGTGCTGTTGAATTTATCCAGCGATGCCTCTAAGCTTGTGATCTACCTTTTGAAAGAGGGTCACTAAATCCTTTCTTCCTAGTTCTAACAGCAGAAGGAACAGGTATTTAAATTAACAGCAGCTTGTATCCTGGGCACAACAAAGTGGTCAAGTTCGGCTCTTTATTAGCTGCTTTCTCCTCCATTAACGCTATTCCCTTTAATGGTCTGGCTATTATAATTAGCCAATCTGCGTTGTCCCTGCCTGGGGCTAACAAGTAATGAACTGAGAGAGTTGCTATTTAGTTGTATCAAGGGCACCATTAGACAGCGCTTCTCAATCTCCCCCCAAATGAGAGATACCTTCCAGGCATGTACTATTGCCACGTGACTGCTCTTGTACGTCCCTCACAGTGGACCTGGGGTGGGAGCTTCCCCAGCGACTCATGAGACTTAAAACCTGGGCAGAAGGAAAGGATGAAAGTCAGGCTCCTGCAGACACTGGCAGCCCAAAGGGCTTCGAACCTGAGCATTAACTATTAGCTCCTCCCTCTCTCCACCTGCATTCTCTGCCTCTTCGTAAACCCTTCACCTCCTCCTCAAGTAGCTTTCTTCTTTGTGCCACAGCATCACTTAGGGCTTTGCTCTTTTTGTGCCCTTCTTTAACGGCTATATCCTGGAAGTCTTGTAAAAGGAAGAGAAAGAAAAGCAACAGCTCAGACTCGCAAAACCAGCGAGCTACAACTCAAACTCAAAAGATGTTTTGCCCTGTGATTTATCTTTTCGAAATGTCTAGAGCTTAAATGGACCACACACGCCTAATAAGAAACTTGAGGTTTTAAAGATCTGACATGAGAGCCGGGGGAGAAAATTTATATTCTCATTCAAATGAGGGGAGTGTGGAGAACTGCTGAATAATGCTCCGTACTTGATACTACCCCACTGCTGGCCCAGGCTCTAGGCAGCCCGGCAAAGCTGTTTGTATGAAGACCCGCCAGCCCTTAAGAGATACCCCAACCCTCACCCGCCTCTGTAAGGAAGAAGGCTGGATTACAACCCGGACCACGGTCAACTGAAGAAATTCCCTCGCTCTACATACATCACAGAATTCCTGGGTCACTTTAGGCTCCGAAATAAACAGAAATAGGAACAGCCTCATGAACTCTACCTACAGTAACAAGCGCAAATGAGTCTGGAAAAGATTTATATCTCTGGAAAATGTTTACTACCGAAATAATTTTCAACAAAACCAAACAATACTGTACTTAAAAAGCAACGTAAAAGAAATGAGTCAACGTCTCCTCAGTGTTGCTGTGTGAGAGATTTGGATAACAATGCCCAGCCTTTGCCATCACATGATGTTATTTCAAAGATAAAAGAGGTCCTGCGCAGTGGCTCACCCCTGTAATCCCAACATTTTGGGAGGCCAGGGCAAGAGGATCTCTCAAGCTCAGTAGTTCGAGACCAGCCTGGGCAACATGGCGAAACCCCGTCTCTATAAAAAACATGAAAAATTAGCCAGGCATGGTGGCATGTGCCTGTCGTTCCAGCTACTCGGGAGGCTAAGGCGGAAGGATCACTTGAGCCCAGGAGGTTGAGGCTACAGTGAGCTGTGACTGTGCTACTGCACTCCAGCCGGGGCGACAAAGCAAGATGCTGTCTCACAAAAAAGAAAAATGAGATGAAGCTTATCAAATATTTTGATCTTTTTGCAACAAAGGTTCTCTACTAATGCAAGGTGTTATTATGATGAAGAATTTGAGAAATCCCAAATTAAACATTACTTTTTTTAATGTAAGCCTTAAGAGTTAAACTTGTCTTTATGTTGTAAAATGAGAAACTAAATTCAAAAGAAGACTGAGATTGACAGTGACTGAGGAAGGAGGCAGAATTTATCCTCCTCCTTTTATAACTCAAAAAAGTAACATACAAGCAATCTTATATACTGATTAGGAGTGTTACACACCTGTGTTTCCTTTAAAAACATTTTCCAGAAGTCATAATCACCTTGGCAAGTAATTTCTACCTATACGTGTCAAACATCATAGAAATTTCCTGATTCTTAGGAATAGGGGCTCAGAAAAGGCATCACTCCCTTCATTGTGGTCATGGGTAGAAAGTCCGGGAAGTTTTGTTCTGACAACTAATTACTAAAGCAAGTTCTACTGACAAGGTGACTATTACCTGCAAATGCCATCAGCATTAATACCATTCTAAAAAGTAAATGAATGAGAATGGAATACAGAAGTGTGTGTGCATGATGACAACAGTGATTAACGGAATATTAAGCAGCTTGAAATAAGAAGGACACTCTTGTAGCCCTGTAGTTAAGACTAATTAGCAGTTTATTTTACATAAGATTCTGTGCCTTCATTAAAACTATTAGTGTGGAACACTACATAGAAAATATGCACTCAGGATCAGCTAACAATTTAGGAAACACATTTTAAATCAGGCATTCTATTATCTGTGTATTAGAATCACCTGGAGAAACTTTAAAAAACAATCCCAATAGCCAAGTAAATCTCCAGGGATGGGAGCCAGGCATGAACACGGTTAAAGCTCCCAGGTGATTCCAATATGCAGAGTTAAAGTTGCAAATCACTGTCTTAAATCAAGACATAAATAAGCAGAATAAACAAGACGTATGTTAAAGGATTCTCTTTCACAATAGGTTTTAGGAACCTTATTAATCAATTTGCTAATTGTCCTTCCCTCCTGAGTAAATTATCACTGTCCTACCTTTAACCATAAAATAGAGATTATTTGTGTAATACAGGAAGTTCCTGAATGATGACTACCTGACCTACATGTGAACAACTGCTCCAAGCAGTGCCTGAGCCATGGTTGTTGTTTTCTCCCTATTGCCTCTGCTGCTCCCTCCATGTCCACCCCAAGGAAGGCTTCTCAGCTTCACTTTCTGGAGCTCCAGACTCACTTTCTGGAGTTCAGGACAAGCTGGAGCAGTGTCCTGAACACTGGCTGCACTTGTGTGTGGCAGAAGCAAGACAAGGTTAATAAAAAACAAGCAAGAGGAAATGAAAACCCATTCCACTTTTGCACTCCCTTCCCTCTCTCGCATCCAAAAGGCTGTGTCTGTCCATCTTCATGTGATCAGGCTCCAGACCACTTTCTCATGCTGGAGAATGGAGAGACTGGAGACTGGGGAACCACTGTTCCCTGGGTGAGGGGAATGATCCCATATGATGGCTGTCAAGGTTGCTACAGAGATGCACCTGTGCCATTTTAAAGTGGCCAGTGGGACACATTTTTTCCTTACAGTAACCTTGCTACTTACCGTGGGGTTTGGTCTTTATTTTTGCACACTGAACTATCAACTGATTATAATCTGAAGAAATGCCTTGAACTCCAAGCAGCTGACTTGTTAATAAAATCTTAGAACCCTAAACAACTAGAAACCTTGAGCCTACTAACGCTTTTCCAAGATAAAAACCCTTCAATTACATGCTCCTAATACCCCCACGAGTCATGTCACCAGAACTAGCACAGAACCTACTTGACAGATGTAGAAACTGATGCTGAAGGGCTAACAAGATCCCTGAATGAACCACATAACTGCTCTGGATGGAGCTAGCAGTCCTAAACCCAATGCTGTCTTCTTTCTCTAGAATATACCCTCTGCCTATAGCATTTTAAAAACTCTTGGCCATCACGATAAAGTCTATGTACAAAGTGGTTCTGAAGGAGAAGAGTAGTTTACTCAAGAACCTAGCGTATTTATTTACTCCTTCCTTAATAAATTTTTTTAAAGCCCCTGGAAATCCAAGTTCTTCCTGTAAAACAAAATTCTCAACAGTTTCTGAGCATCTTGATACTATTATTAGTATTCTATCTCTCCTTCCTTTAGATACAATGCAATTCTAAAACAGTGATAGAATTATAGAACAGTGGCATGAATATGGTTTTAATATCTGAAATTCACTGGGTTGTTCAAACTACTAGAGTGGGTAGTAATTCTCTTTGCATCTTTAGAAAGCAACTTGCAAACCAAGCTGTGAAAGCTACAGCATCAAGCCTTACCAGGGGCTTCAACAACG
The DNA here is from genome assembly GCF_000951045.1 of Mandrillus leucophaeus. NCBI lineage: Eukaryota > Metazoa > Chordata > Mammalia > Primates > Cercopithecidae > Mandrillus > Mandrillus leucophaeus. Next base: position 2,106,535 of record NW_012104599.1, read on the forward strand.
CTTCCAACATGTAGCTGCCAACAACTGAGATCTATAAATAGGAAAATCTGGAAAGTTTAACAAAAAAGTTGAAGGAGGGACTCTGAAAATCACTTGGAGCTTATAGGGTTGAAACCGGAGCTAGACAAGCACTAATATTTCCTTTCATGCAATGGAATTCCCCTTTGGTTATATTACTTTATATTCCTTGCCACAAGGAAATTAAACCTACACTGACAATCACTGAGATTTCTGTCTGGCATAAAGGTACAAGGACCCAACAGGCACAAATTCGTACTATGCACAAATGTAGTTTTTTGTTCCCATGAGAATCAGTGGTTTCTAAGTGGGTGAAAATACATCTAAAAATCATTCGATTAACAGAGGCAAAGCTATCCTCTTAACTAACTTACTCTTATTAAAACCTATTTTCTAACCCTCAAGTGTCATAAACCCATCTATATAAAGCAACTTGTGAACACAACGGGAAAAATTATGACTCTAACTTTTGAAGTCCAGCAACTTTCCCCAGAAAGTCCAATAATGCTTCTGATGGATCCCGTAAGGCACTGTCTAGACTCGCACTGTCCCACAGAAATATAAGGGGAGCCCCATGTGTAATTTAACATTTTCTGATAGCTACATGAAAAACAAGAGACGGGTAAAATGAATCTAGGTAACATACGACACCTAACTCAATGTGGCCAAAATATTCTTTCAACATATAGTCAATATACATAATTACGGAAATATTTTATGTTTTTTTATACTAAGTCTTTGAAATCTGGTGTCTAGTTTACATTTCAAATCTGACACTAAATTTTTGCTGGAAATACTTGATCTGTATTTAGAGTTCATAAAATTCACGGTTGAAAAGGTAAATTCACATATCCAAGCTATTCCAAACACACCTAAATAGGTTTTTAACAACTCAATTGTGTTTTTTAATTAAAACTGAATAAATTAAGAATTCCATCTCTCTGCTGCACTCACCATCCCCAGTGCCAGTGGCGAGCATGTACACTGCAGGTTGGATACCCGGCAGCACCTCACAGGGATGAGTGGGGGCCACGTGCTATCCCCATCCTTTCAGAAACATCACAAACTCTGGAGAGGCGATAACAGAAGTTAACCCGTGTTCCTTTTCCTTCTCTTCTCCAACAGCAATAGTCATCAGAGTCCCCCATACTTGAGGCCACTTACAGAGGACACAGGGGATGAAGGTGTTTTCCTGCCCTCTGTCCTCAGAGACCATGAGCCCCTTAGCACTCAGCAGAAAGAAGACAGTGGAGTTTAGGCTCCATCAAATTAAGTCTTTCTCTCTCTCTCTCTGTCTCTCTCTCTCTTTTTTAAAAAATTACCTAACAAATTTCCCTAGAAGCTGAAAAACAAGTTGGTTCAGGACGCCAGTTTGCAAAGTTTCAGCTCTCCTCCCCATCACAAATCATCACTATGCAGTGCAACCTCTCCTCATTTGGGTCACTCCTGAACTTGGCCACAACACTTCTTCGGAGACACCTGAAAAAACGTAGCCCAGACACAACTCTTAGAGCTCGGGGCACTCTGTTGGATATGACTTGTTTCTACCATCTTGAGTTTGAACCCTGAAACAAGTTTAAACTTCTCCAAAGGATCATTTGCACCCCTCAGAAGAAAGATGCGTCTCTAACTAGGAGAAAATAGATTTAAAATGGAGGTTCTATACGAAGTGAAATACCTGACTCGAAGTTCCTTGAGAGCATGTCTGTGCCTGGGGTGTCGTCATTTGCTGGCCTGACTCCCAGGCTGTAGGTAAAGCAGCTGTGGAAAAGTGGCACAGGGCAGAGGCTCAGTGGGTCACACGTGTAATCCCAGCACTTTGGGAGGCAGAGGCAGAAGGATCACTTGAGCCTGGGAGTTGGCAAAACCGTCTCCAATAAAAAAATTTAAAAGTTAGTCGGGCATGGTGATGCATTCCAGCTACCTGGGAGGCTGAGGTGGGAGGATCACTTGAGCCCAGGAAGTCAAGGCTGGTGAGCCATGACTGCGCCACCGCACTCCAGCCTGGCTAACTGAGCAAGACCCTGTCTCAAATAAAATTAAAAATAAAAAAAAGCAGAAACAAAAAACAAACCAAAAAACAGAGAGAGACAGAAAGAAAGAGAAAGAGAGAGAGGAAGGAAGGAGAGGGAGAGGGAGAGGGAGAGGAAGACGGAAGAAGGAAGAAGAAAGAAGAAGGAGAAGCAGAGCTGTCTCTTATACACATCTAGATGTGGGGAGGGGAGGGAAGGAGGGCAAAGCACCATAGGCTTTCTATGCTGTGACTGATGTTGCACCTAAAGGAACCCTTCTTAAAAGGAAGAATGCTACATGGTAAGATACACCCAAGACACCACCATATAAATAACCTCTTACTGAGACTAACGTTACAGTTGAATGCACCTTGCATTCATTCTATCTCCAATTCTAGCCATCGTTATTGGCTTTCCTCCCCTTCCTTGCAAGGCTAAAAAATAACGAAAGTCTAAGCCTGAGCAAACACACTCATTTACTTCCCCCACGTTTATTCTTCCCCCTAAAACTACAAAAAAAGGGGGCAGGGGCAGATCTGAGTCTCAGTCTCCTTGGCTATGAGATGGAGACAACTGCGTTGACTGACCGATGAGGCCCTGAGAAAATTAGGTGAGTTAAAATACATGAAAAAGGCCATATAAACCACGATGCATTCTTCTCACGCCATGGCTTCCATTTCTTTCTGACCTAGCTTCAAAGACCAATGCTGCGTCCCTCATCCACTCCTTCCATCAAGCGCTTAGAAAATTAATATGCATTGTCTCACCGTAAGACAACATTTTACATACATTAGATCACCGGGAGATACAAGAACAAGTACTTATTTTCCTCAGTTCAGACTAGAAAAATAAATCAATCTAATTTTCAGAGGCTTGCCTCTAATGTGTCTCATCTACATGATAGGGCAAATACTGATAGAATAAAAATCTCCATATGACCCTGAATTATCCTACAACCTCAGCAAAAATCCCACTTGTTTCAAAACACTGTTAATAAACACTTTCTAGTTGAATAAATATGTTGAAAACACCCCTTAGAGCTGCGTGCAGGGTCTAAATTACACCGGTCCCTCCCGCTCCATAGACTCAGCTGCAGGTGCCCCATTCGGGGCTCCCTGTCCTGCCTGTTGTAGAGTTCTGGGCCAAGTTGCCCCAGCCCACGCTGGCCTGACCTCCTCAGCAAATCCTGCCCTTAGGTCTGGATCTAGGTCTTGTTCTTAATCTCTTGTTTCTGAGTTGATGGTTCACTGGAGCTTGGACTTTGATTTCCACGGTTGTGGGCCTACTGTACCTTCATCCACCGAGTCTCAGACCCCCAGACCACACAGGAGCCCCAGGCTCTCCCACATCCACACACCCAGGAGGAAAGGTTATCATGAGACTCTGCACGCACAGGGACCTTGTCTGCCTCGTTCACCACCATATCCCTTACACCTAGAACAGGGCTTGCACTGGACATTCGTGAAGTATTTACCAAATGAATGAATGAGCCTCATTAAACAATCTCAAAGTATTTCTAGTGCCAACACAAAATCATCTTTTGTCCTGTGTTTCCACCTAGGGCCTATCTACTGACTTACTGATGAAGTTTGAAGTCTAACTGTCTACATAAAAATCTTGCTACAAGCTGCCAACATGCCCCATCTCCTCTCCAGTAGATGCACTCACCGCCCTATCACCCAGTTCTGTAACTCGTGTTTAAGCCTTATTCCAGTATGTTCCAAGTTCCTGGAACACCTTGCCTACTATGATCCCATCCCATCAAGTCTGTTCCCTCTCGAAATAGATACTTTACAATGTATTTATACTTATCCCAAAAGTAGCACCGTTCCTCAAAAATACTTTAGAAACACCTCTTTCAGAACTTTCAGAACCAGTTATAGGTAACAGTGTATTGCTGTTTCTTGTACCTGATCAGAAACAGTATCAAGTATACCTTGACAGACTTGACACCAAATGTCACCTATCTCTAAAATTTAAATCCCATCTCAAGGATCAAAGTTGTTCATTGCTCTAATTATCTATGTAATGTTTCTCTCCCAATCAGACTAAAAAAGGCGACACCGACTGTTTGTGTGTGTTTTTTAAGACTGCGCTGCTCCAAGAATAGTGCCTGATACACTGTAGATACTCAATAATTATCTGGTGAATGAATGATCTGAAGACCTTTGTAAAAGATTTTTCTTTCATTCAGCAAATATGTGCCTGGCACTGCTAAGGGCTGAGAATATGGGAATGAATGAGAAAAGAAAATCTCTATCTTCTTTAAGGAGCTTATAGGCTAGAGGGAAAACAACTTACTTAAGGGAAAAGGAAAAGAGACTATCATTTATTGTCAACTCATATGTGACAGGCACATACATTGTTTCATTTAAACTTTCCAGCAATCAAAATAAGGGTGACATTTAAATTCTCATTTTAAAGACTAAAAACTTGGGATTCGGCAATGTTATGTAACTCACATAATAAGTGATGACCCGGCCGGGTGCGATGCTTCACGCCTGTAATCCCAGCACTTTGGGAGGCCAAGGTGGGCAGATCACCTGAGGTCAGGAGTTCGAGACCAGTCTAGGCAACATGGTGAAACCCCTTCTCTACTAAAAATACCAAAAATTAGCCAGGCGTAGTGGCGCATGCCTATAATCCCAGCTACTCAGGAGGCTGAGACAGGAGAATCGCTTGAACCCGGGAGGCGGGGGTTATGGTGAGCCGAGATCACGCCATTGCACTCCAGCCTGGGCAACAAGAGCGAAATTCCATCTCAAAAAAAAGAAAAAAAATCATCATCATAAGTGACAAGGCAGGCCTGGAACCAAGAGCCTACTGATAGCAAAGTCTAGGTCTTTTCTTTGATGACACCAAGCAAGGGCTGTTCAATTCAATTCAGTGGTTTGTTTATTAGGGTGATAACTTTTCAAACTCCAAAAGAGACAACACTTACGTGGATGTTTGCTTTTCAGCCTCCCCTCGTACTATTCAAGAAATCACCCTAGGTGCCACACACTGATCTCACCACTAATCTCACCAAAGACCAACTCCCATAACCATAACTCGCACAGACATCAAGAAGCCAAAGGCTAATACAACTGGGGGTCTGTGACCCTGTTCTATCCTGGGAGGTACTTTCAGCAGAGGTGGCTACGTGAATGTTGGTGGGTCTACTACAGACAGGTATAGTGGGGTGCGTGGATTAAGCAGCAGGTAAACCCTGGTACACATGGAAGCGAAGGAAATAGGAGGCTTGGAAGCAGGACCTAGTATTAGCCAAAAAAAAAAAAAAAAGGCCACCTTGACACCTTTGGGACACACGCCATAAATTACCAAGACATTCTGCCCATTCTTAGTAAGTAGAAGATGAAGAACAGAGCCTTTCTAGTTTCCCTTCCATGACATTTTAGAGACTAAAGGTTTCATATTGTTATCACAAAAGACCATTAGGGACCAGGTTTTCCTTTGCCTTAGATGTTCTAAAAATATTTTTGAGCAGTATAGCATAATGGTTAAGAGCTATGGCTTAGAAGCATCCAGGCTTACTTTGCATCTTGGCTCTGGCACTTACTGCGTGCCTTCGTAGAAGTTACTTAAACTCTCCAAGCCTAAGTTTCTTCATCTATAAAACGGAGTAATAGCAACACTGGCCCTACTGCATAAGATTCTGAGGATTAAAGGAGATAATGCCCTACAATTTAGCATAGTGCCTGGAGCATAAAAAGCTTAATAAACATCAATGACAAAAGTACCTGTGCCAGCATTGTGGTAAATCTACATACCTATGTACAGACATACAGATATGGTCTTTTTTTTTGGCTCGTCTCAGTCCCCCAGGTAGCTGGGACCACAGGTGAGCACCACCACACACAGCTAATTTTTATATTTTTTGTAGAGACGAGGTTTCATCAAGGTTGCGCAGGCTGGTCTCGAACTCCTGAGCTCAAGCAATCCACCCATCTCAGCCTGCCAAAGTGCTGGGATTACAGGCATAAGCCACTGCGCCCAGCCCAGATGTGGTCATTTCTGAGATGGCTCAGCAGCTCCACCTGTGCTAGGCTCAAGCTATCACATAATTACATAGGGGACTATATGATCAAAGATATAATGCTCACGTACAACTGTTATCTACTACAGAGTTTATATCACTTTCAAGTGCCTCTGCAAACTGTTTTTTTTAACAGGGAGAAAACAGAATAAAAATGGGAAAATGGAAATCCAAAGATCTGATTCCTATAAAGATGCTGCAATAGAAGTAGCCACTGCCAGGTCTGCATCTCCTGGCGCGATCAGATAATCCATCTGTCTAGATTGGATAGACACTTGAGGAGGAATAATTCAAGATAATTTCTATTACACCACTATCCATGTTTTCTCAAGGGAAAAACATGTATTTGCTGCTTTTGATTAACATGTTAGTGGCTACAACTAAAACATCAAGTGGTCTGCTGAGCAGAGGTTTTCCTGCTGGTTTTACAAAATCAGTACAGAGGGCCATCTGTCAGCGTCAGCTTCACCTGGATTTACAGGTAAACTCTTCAGTATTGCTGACCAGGGTATGTGGGTGTGTGTATATTGGTAGCTGTATGGAAACCGGATTGCTCTAATAATAAACACATTTCATTCCCCGCATGAGGTTACTGGATCTTTGCTAAAGATCCTTTTTCCCACTTAGTTCCATAAATATTCTGGGGAAGCATGGCCTAGGATGAGTGGTCAGAATGAGAACCTGTTGTGATATTTCATCAGCACCCACTCACAGTGTACTTACTCTCCTTTACCTGTAACTTACACCTTTTCTGTAACCTCTGGAATTAAAGACAGGAGGAAGGATGAAAACAAGATGATACATCAGAAAACACGGTGCAGGGGCTTGAAAGGCTAAGGAAAAATAAAGTGTTTTTTTCCTTTTTTTTTTTTCTCTTGTGACCAAGTCTCTCTCTGTGGCCCACGCTGCACTGCAGTGGCGCGATCTCAGCTCACTGCAAGCTCCACCTCCCAGGTTCACATCGTTCTCCTGCCTCAGCCTCCCGAGCAGCTGGGACTACAGGCGCCCGCCATCACACTCGGCTGATTTTTTGTATTTTTAGTAGAGACGGGGTTTTGCTGTGTTAGCCAGGATGGTCTCAATCTCCTGACCTCGTGATCCACCTGCCTCGGCCTCCCGAAGTGCTGGGATTACAGGCATGAACCACCGCACCCGTCCCAAAGTGGTTAATATTAATACGCTGAGTACCTTCCATGTGCCAAACACTTAAGAGACTGTATGTTTCTATTTCATCAATGGAGAACCAGAGTCTGGGTGAGGTTAAAGAACGTGCTTCCCAATTTCACACAGTGGTGCTAGAATTTGGAAGCAAAGGACGTCAGATTCTAGAGCCACAATCTTTCTACACTTTCACCCCAAAATGAGGAGTAAGAATGAAAGTGGCATTGTGGGCTTAAGGAAGATAATAGAAAATCTATTAGAAAGATTTTTGTTTTTGTTTTTGAAATTTCCAGCATTTAACATGATGATTACAGAGCTGGAATTGGGCGACTGAAATGGAAGAGAGCACCTCCTGACATCCAGGGTCATGCATTCAGGCTCAGGGACACGGTGCTTTCAGAGCAAGGGGTTGTTCTAGGTCCTCTAGAGGCAGAAGGAGGAAGGGTGTCTGTGTGTCAGATGTGGTCAAGCTGGAGCACCAAGGCAGCCCCCAACCCTGACAAACAGCACATTCAAACGACACAGTGTAGAACGGCAGAAAAAGATGGGGTGGGATACAATGGGGGGAAATGCCCTAAGTCAGGGAAAAGGTTTGTACTTGAAGGACAACACCCTTCTCCTGAGTAGAGCTTACTAAAGGAGACGCATCCATTTTCTTTTTGACCTCTCCTGCTTTCTACTTCCAGCTTCTTGCCTCGTGCTAAGTTGGGGCAGAAAGGGGCCTTAGAAATTGAGACCAGCATCCTCATTTTTCAGATGAAAAAACCTGAAATCAACAGAAATATCTGAGATCACACTTCTTGTTTCGGAAATCAGGTAGTTATCAGTTCTTGTTTTCGTTTTTCACCATCTAGCGCAGTAAAGGGAAAAAGGGTAGACAAAAAAAAAAAAACAAGAAACCAGAAATATTCCTGTAAGTAGACATCTCTACTTACTTTGAACGGCACTAGTTCTGCGACTGTGTGCTCAGTGTTGTCTTCTACCAGGTGATGTTAAAGATTTGCACTGAGCCGTGCACACACTGCTGTCTAGGTCAATTCTAAGGTAGCTGGCTGGATTTAACATTAGGACTGCAGGGTGGAACATCTTCTCTTTATGCAAAGCTACCTGAACTGGTCGCCCTTTTGGGTGACCAACTATGCTGGTTTGTCTGGGACTGGAGGGGTTCCTGGGATGTGGGATTTTCAGGACTAAAACTGAAATCCCAGGGAAACTGTGACAAGCTGGTTACCCTACTGCCTTCAGTAGGATCACATTTTCAACTGAGCTAATACATGCAGACAGACAAAGTGCATTTAGCTGGAAGTTTTAGCTGGTAGAATACCAGCTAAATGGTAGTTAACGTTTTAATTTTTTAAGAAAAGAAGCAAGATGAAAATTAATGACTATAAAGGGCTTTGGGCCCTTGGGGAGGAAGGTATTCTCAAAGTAGGAAGTGTTAAGTTCATAAAAGAAACAATATGAGAAGGCAGTGGGGCTTTTTCATACCTAACAAGTATGACTAAACCTGTAAACACTTCCTGTTCCGTCCCGTGTTTTTCTGAAATTCGCTTTTCCTTAAAGGCCAAGAAGACAGAAAAGAAGTATTCTCTTTCTTCTCTTCTTAAGAATAACAGTGGGAAATTTCAAACCTCCAAAGACGCCTAAAAGTTTCATAAGCTCTTGCTTTTATATATAAATATTACGGAGAAACAAACAACACTCACTTTTCTCCATAAGTATCCTACATTCTTACTACATGAAATTTTCAGTACGTAGAAAACCATCTGATTAGAAAAGACAGATACTGGCAGTTAAGTAGCACTTACTCCTCCACCTAGTTATATTTTCAATACAAAAAGTTTTGCTTTAATTACACACTGTGTTAGGTGCTGACAATACAACACTGAGTAAGGACATACTTTTATTTCACATGTCACAGTATCCTAAAGATCAAAACCTGCCTTTCTAGACTCACTCATAACTCTTCTTATTGCAGTGGAGAAAGAGAGCTGCCCCTAACAGAAAAGCTCACACTGAATATCATTTTTCCCCAGCAGCACTTCCCATTCACGAAGAGCAGTGCTACAAAAGGCAGCCTCACTTTCACCCTTTCTGGGTCACCAACTACAACTGGAGGGGCTCGGCCTAGAATCGGGTAGAGGGGATGTGAAACCAAGGAGGGGGTTACACTGGGGAGCATGCCACTGGGCCTCTACTCACAAAAACAGCTTAAAGCCACCTGTACCCACATTTGGGAAACGTGTGTCTCTGGTCTCCTGGAGGCATGAATTGAACGTTATTATATTCTAGGGAAGAGCAAACAGCAGCCCACGGAGGGGTCTTGGGCCATGGGAAAGTCTTCCGTTCCTCTACTTGTGCTCTAAAGGGTTGATTGTTGTACCCTCCAAAGCAAAAGAGGAAAATCAAATCCAGCTCAGAAGTCCGCCCACATTCTGTGGTGGGGAGAGTTGCCGAAACCATTCCCTGCACCTGTAGGATGAGGTCGCAGGTTCACAACTGTCAGATGTCCACACAGCAACATGGCTCCCTCACGGGAGAGTCCACAGTCATGGACCTAGGTTCTCTGCTGGGCTGCGCTGGACGTCCCGTCCTTAGAACTCTAAATCCTGCCTTTGCACATGCTTCCTTGGAGCTCTCCGAGGCCTTGGTGACTTGCACCTTTGTGCACACTACAACTGGCTTCCTGGAGCCTGGCAACCCCAGAGCAGCAACCTCATTGGACTTCTGTTTGTACAGGACTTGTCAAGCAGGTTATGCTGCTTTTCTGCCACCTTTCTTTCCAGACACCTCTAAAACGTAAAGATATCAGGAAATAAGAGAGGGATAAGGTTTTCTCACCACAATCCCAGAGGCCTACGAAGTCTGCCTAGACCGTGGGCTTTGCTAAAGGCCTGCTGCTGGTCTCTTAAATGGTGCAGCATGTTAAAATGTCTAAGAATTGTAGAGGAAGAGTTGTCAAAAGTAAGGTCAGAGTCAAATGCACTATGTTTCTATCATTACTGCTGGCCTCTTTCCAGAGGGAGTAAAATGCACCCCTCAAAGCTGGCAGCAAGTCCTCTGGTTGCATCAATAATTTTCCCTTGCACAGAAAAATCCCCCAGTAACGCATAGATGGTCATGAACTCCCCTTTCTATTTTGCAGACCTAGAAAGTGTGGTAGAGAGAAATTAAATGCCTTTGTGAATCAGCAAAAAAGACATAGGGAAAAAAAACCCAGGACAGCTGGTCTATCTGCTTTAACCCATGCATTCAGCACACCATGGGGAAAATAGTTATTTTTTCACTACAAAAGAGGTGACCTTCTACTTCGGGCATGTAAGATTAAAAAAAAAATTTAAAGATACCAGTTGTTTTGTTGAGAGAACAATCAATAAAATAGTAATGCAGGGTACAGTTTTATCCAGAGGTCAAGATAGCATCTAACCAAGGTCAAGAGACTGTATTGAATCAAGAGTTCAAAGGTCACTATCTTCCCCATAGTATGAGTCAGTCAAACTGAGATTGCTTCAAGGTTAAGGAAGGAATCATCAAATTGCCAGCAGTCATACCAAACAGGACAGGGAAACTGGCTATTCCTGTCACATCTCCTTTCCATTAATCATAAAGTAGTTGACCTAGGGAGCAACCCTCTCAGATTCCGGGAGAGTCCATTTATGAGACATGAACTCAAATCTGCCACAGCAGCCCAGTCCCCTCACCTGATCCCAGATGGCTGCCTGGCAGCTCTAAGGGCCTTCCAAAAAATTCTTCAGTTAAAGGCACAAAGCCTTTGAACAGGCTTCAGTTCGAGTGCTTCCACCCAGAGGAGACTACTCAGGAGTTGAGATAAAATCCTGAAAACATGGGCCAAGTTCAACTGAAAGCTGCCCCTTCTAGGCCATGAACTGGCACACCTGGCCAGTTGGCAACGGTTTCTTCCTTTAGCAGATCTTACCTGTCTGAGCAGGAAACGGTGATAAGGCTAAACCTAGTTCATGTTGATTGTCACACTTTCTCACACTTGAGCACAGCCCAATTTAAAAATAGCCTTAAACTGTTGCTTCAGTTCGATATGTCACAGAGCCATCAAAAATAACAGAGAATGTATGTCAAAGTGTTCTGTAAGCTGTAAAGCCCAACCTACCATAGTACATATTAGTATATATTATTTTGATATTAAATAATGCTAAAGAATATTAAACTGTAAATAAACATTGATAACTATGGAACCATGTGGGTATATGGCTAAAGACTTGAAGTCAGATACGGGTAACTCTAACTATGTAAAAAGGCTCTTTTTTTTTTTTTTTAATCTTTTCAGGTGGTTTAAACATTTAATGAACAATAAAGTGTAAATGGTTTCCTTTAATTATAGATATCTATGATCCAATTCAACAGTGAAGCTAATGTCATAAATCTTAACTTGAAGGAGATTTCTAGGTAGATTTCCTCAAGGCCAGTCCTGCGTCCTCTATGACTGCAAAGTAAATGGACCTAATTTTTTTAAGCCATAGACAAGCAATCCCCAACCTTTTTGGCACCAGGGACTGGTTTGGTGGAAGACCATTTTTCCACGGGCTGGAGGCAGAGGGATAGTTTCAGGATGATTCAAGCACGTGACATTTATCGTCAGATTCTCATAAGGAGCACAGAACCTAGATCCCTCACATGTGCAGTTCATAACAGGGTTCGTGCTCTTATGAGAATCTAATGCTGCCGCTGATCTGACAGGAGGCGGAGCTCAGGTGGTAACGCTCACTTGCCCGCCACTCACCTCCTGCTGTGCCACCCAGTTCCTAACAGGCCACGGACAGTACTGGTCTGCGGTCTGGGGGTTGCGGACCCCTGGTGTAGACTGTTCTCACAGGAGGTATCAAAGTGCTTGTCACTGCACAATCCACCCGTAATTTACTCCTCTGGGCTGAATAAACAGCCAGGTTGAAGAAGGAGTAGACAGGTGACAGGAACCTTTACACAAGGCCCACGAACTGAAGCACAGATCGCAAGGGTTATAAGAAGGGGAGGCCAGGGAGCGGTGGTTCATGCCTATAATCCCGGCACTTTGGGAGGCCGAGGCGGGCAGATCAATTGAGGTCAGGAGTTTGAGAATAGCCTGACCAACATGGTGAAACCCCGTCTCTACTAAATTTTAAAGTTTAGCCGGGTGTGGTGGCGCGTGTCTGAAATCCCAGCTACTTGGGAGGCGGAGGCGGGAGAACTGCTTGAACCCAGGAGGTGGAGGGTGCCGTGAGCCGATATCACACCACTGCACTCCATCCTGGGCAACAAAGCCCCACAGGGCCTCCTGCCATGGAGCCACCGGAGGGGCTCACACCTGTGGGCCACCAAGCCCTTAGGCCTCTTCCCCGCCTGTGATGCAGCCTATACAGACATGTGCTGTCATGCCGTCTTCACGTTTCATGACCATGGACATCACAGATCCATTCCCCTCACACTTTTAATCAAGCCTCTTAGCTAGAAAACCAGCTTCAAGGAGCCTCAGGGGTCTGTTTTCTTAGGTCTTATTTCTTCTCCTCTGAGTCTTTCTTTAAGATGATTATGGCTCTCCAGTGACTTCACAGGTGACACCGAAGAGGGAGATGAGGAACAAAGCAATGCACAATGATCAAAGGGAACAGATACCACAAATAGAACAGAAAGCTCCCAGGCACGCTGCCACCACGAGGGAGAGGGCCCTAAAGGATGGTTTTGACACCACAGCGCCTACACAACAAAAGCTGGGTCTGTGAGGTGTGCGCTTGGCTTGCGCCCGCCTGCGGGATGCCGGGCATGTCTGCGTTATATAAGGTTTCTCCTGTACTGTGCTCTCTTCTGGGAGTCAGACAAACTCCCCATTCAACGGCTCTCAATCCAGGGTGGCTGTTTACAGATATGCAAGGGCAGGCAACCTCCTCAGAGCTAAAAGGCAAGTCCTCTGCATGCTGGTGTTCCAGCCGCAGGTCACCTACCCCCACAGTCCAGACAACGTCCCTTCCCTGACACAGAAGCCACTGTGCATGCCCTTTCTCTGAACTGCTGCAGACTCAGATTCATAACCTGGCAATGATATTTCCCAGCCGTGTGATTTGCACAAGTGACCTGGTCCCAAACCTCGGTTTCCTCACCTGTAAACTGGAGATAAAGACACTTATCTTGAAAGACTGTGCAGACAAAGTGAAGTCGTATGTGTGTGTCGATGGCTCCCACTCCAGTGTCATACAGCGTCTGGAACACAGGAGTCATTTCTCTGCCTCTCTCTAGCCTAAGTACTCATATGCTTAATCCTGAAATAATCTGTACTTTTCTTTTAAGACAGGGTCTGGCTCTGTCACCCAGGATGGAGTGCAGTGGTGTAATCACAGCTCACTGCAGCCTTGAACTCCTGGGCTCAAGCAATCCTCCTACCTCAGTGTCCCAAGAAGCTGGGACTCTAGGCATGCCCTACAACTGGCTATTTGTTTTTTTATAGATGAGGTTTCACTATGTTGCCCAGGCTGGTCTTGAACTCCTGGGTGCAAGCGATCCTCCTGCCTTGCCCTCCCAAAGTGCTGGGATTACAGGTGTGAGCTACTGTGCTTAGCCCTGCACTTTTAAATTATTTGTGTATTTATAGTGTCTCCCCACCTAGATTATGAAGGAATCATGCCATTTTCATTTTTACTATTTACTGTATGAGCTAAGTGCATAGCGGGTACACAAAATTACCTGTGGCCTAGGCTACTGAAAGAGTGGATCACTTCCCCACATCCAAGGATATCTGGTACTGTTTCCTGAGTAAACGACTGTGGGTTCTGAACACAGCTGGTCTCCCCTCTTTTCCTTCAGCTCCTCACACTCCTTCTTCCAAACATACCCCTTGCCATTTCAAATGCCCTTAAGAATTCTCATGAGCCAAGTTATCCATTCATTTGGTCATTTCTTGAGTACATTTCTAGAGTACATAAACATTTCTTTAGTATGTAACCATATGCCAAATATAAGAGGCACTGTGGATACACAGCTGGATGGAGAAATAGCTAAGATACAATTCTTGCCTACCCTTGAAGCAACTGGAGGGAGTCAGAAGGGAAGTTAAATGTCTTAGTCATGTTGTGCTGCTAGGAAGGAATATCTGAGAATGGGTAATTTATAAAGAAAAGAGGTTCATTTGGCTTACAGTTCCATAGGCTCTACAGGAAGCATGGCCCTACCATCTGCTTCTAGTGAGGACCTCAGGTTGCTTCCACTCATGGTGGAAAGTGAGTGGAGCCGGCATGTGCAGAGATCACGTGGCAAGAGAGGAAGCAAGAGAAAGGTGGCGGCAGGAACCAAGCTCTTTTTAGCAATCTGCTCCTGTGAGAACTAACAGAGCAAGAACTCACCCCACCGCAGGGAGGACAGGAATCCGCTCAAGAGGGATCCACCTCCATGACCCACACACCTTGCATTAGGCCCCACCTCCAACACTGGGGATCAAATCTCAACATGAGGTCTGGGGAGAGAAACATCCAAACTACAGCAGCAACACTTGAAATCATACAGATAAGTGTATATGTAAATCCTACGGGAAAGGAAGAAGCCATAATTCAGCCTCAGAATAGGATTCTGAAATTTTTAAAATATAGATTGCCTTTGAGATGGACCTTCAATGCACTTCACTTTGTTGAAACAGCAGGTAAAAAGGGAACTCCAACCTGGTCTGTTACAAAATACGTCAAAATTTATTAAAGCATCCCAAGGAAAAGCCCGGGGCTGCCAAGTCCTCATCAGTGTCTTTTCTCTCATTTTGAGCCATGCGCGCTGCACAAAAGAATTTTCTTACAACTAAAATTTGGAATTCTGACCAATTCATTCACACACATATTCACAGCATGACATGTAAGTACTTAGCACTAGACTAGAAATTGAGTGGAAAAGAAAAAAAAAAAAGCTAAAAAGAAAGATAAGTCTTAAGAGCTCCCTGCAGATTCCTGGCAGGGAACACGTTCTGGAGAAAAGATGTACCGCGACCCAAGGTGAAGCTGATGGGGAAACGGGCAGGGAAGTGGGGTGGCCGTAAGTTCGCGATTAAATAAACAGTCATAAAACTAGACTTCCCAAATGCAAATTTGAAGAACCCCAGGGCAGGAGGATGAGACCTATGTGTATGGACACTGGAGTAGCCACAAGCGAAACTCCGTTGTGATATATTCAGGGTCTGCCTTACAATTTCACGTCAATACAGAGCACCCAGTCCACATAGATTTGAGAAACCTACAAGGGTCTCGTGCATGGACCTCACAGCCAGACAAGCCTCATATCTAGAGACATATCTACTACAAATATCTTAAGGAACTGTTTAAACAATTTTCCCAAGTTCACAATAAACGTTCTCTAAGGTTTATTATTTTTCAGTCCCCCACTCCCCTCAACTGTTTATTCTTGTCACCAACTCAACCCTCTTCTGATACACAGAGCAGAAATACAGGCTTCCTAAAGACTAGGCCTTACTTGTCTTTGTATCCTACCCTCCATCTCTGCTAGTATCTAGCAGAGTAACTGGCACAGAGTAGACTCTCAATGTTCATTTAATCCTCAGCCACAGGGCAAGCAAAGAGAAACAATGAGGAAACAGACCCTGGAAAATCACATCGCTTACACATTCTCCCCTAAGTACAAAGTCTCCTGGTGCTGATGGGCACAGACCCACTCCACAAGATTGGCTCAAAATACTCAAGATCCACAAACATGCCTTGCAGCTTCCTCCCAAACCATACCTACTCCATTCTCTGGGAGCTGCCTGCCAAGAACGCTGCGCATGGAAACCTGAAACCTTGCTGTAAGCCCTGGCCACATCAATGGTGCAAAAGTAGCCCCTATCAGGACCTATCAAGAGGAAACCTGAGCTGCAAGAGTAACCGGAGACTCAGGCAGCTGACCTGCTTACAATCCTTTAGTTGAGAGTTTAAACCAACTGTAACTGGGCAGTACTCGACAACCAACTTCCCTAATGAGACCAAGACTTAGGAGAGCTGACACACAGCACCCTTAGGTCAGGGGCTGGGGAGGGAGTATGCTGCCACTGCACTGGGTCAGTGAGTGTCTTCCTCTGGGCACCCTTGGGAGTGTAGGTCCCACCCTTCCAGACCAGGGCTCCTATGCTCTTCCTGGAGACTCTCAACGACACCTGGCCTTGTCCCAAGGAATACTTGTTTTAAAGATTTTGATGGGTGGTCCAGGTACAAGCTAGGGAACTAAAAGCTTTATCAATGGTTGGTGATGCCACCTTGTCTTGATGTGCGGGCGTCTGCAGTTGGGGAAAAGAAAGAGCAGAGGCCAAATTTACCAATGTGTTGGTCAAGGAGAGGCCAGGATAGGACAAAGGAGGAGAAGGGAACCCTGACAGATAAACCCTGTTTGATTTGTAAGGATAACGAGATTCAAGTAATTAATGTTCACCAAATTCCTACTACGTGCCGGGTATCATGCTGAAATAAAAAGCAAAGAACAGGTGAACAGTCCTGAAAAAACTCATAAAGGTCATACTTTATAACCAATGTACATTTTCTTTTTCATTTAGAATTTATGAATTTTGTCTCAAAACGGCTTTTGAAGAGTGAAGAGCAAGAAAGAATGGAAGGAAGAGAAGGAATTGAGAGAAAGTGGAAGAAAGAAAGAAAGCCAGGACATTGGAAAGGAGGGAGAGTGAGTTGTGGGTATTAAATGTGATAATCCTTGCAAAGTACTGAGTCAATCTCTGGCCTATAGTAAGTGCTCAAAAAATATGAATAACATATTCATTGTTACAGAGAGTCTATAATTGTGTCATACCAACCTACAATGCACACTTGCCATAAAGCAGGCAATATTTTAAGGGCTTATCACATATTAATTGATTTAATACTCACTATCGTATGAGATACTAGGATTCCCATTTTACAAACGAGAAAACGGGGATACAAAGAGATTCTGTAAACTATCAACTACCCAGTCACACAACTACCAAGTGAGAGATCTGAGATCCAAGCCCAGGTAGTCTGACTTCGGAGCTCAGCTTCTCACTGGTTTCACTGGTGGTTATTAAAGTGTGGTCCCTGGAACGGGGAACTTTTCAGATTTGCAAATTCTTTGTCCCACCCCAGTCCTACCAAATCAGAGAGAAGCGCCCAGCAACTCTTTCTAAAAGCCCTTGAGGTGATTCTGAGGAATACCAGAATTTGAGCACCACTGTGTTAATTACATTACAGTGCTTCCCCACGTAGTGCCTACACTTTAAGGCAGATAAGAAAACACCACCTCCTCCCCAGATCCGGCCTCACCTGACAATGGGCAAAGGTCAAAATATTTGGGTTGTCCATTTCTCTCAGTTTAGGGCCTGGCCTACAGTTGGAGCTTGGGAGAGTAACTTCAATTCTCTTCATTTTCAGAGAAATCCATTTGGCTTTTCTGACCTTACTCTTTGACGTAGAAAGACCAGGAGAGAATAACAGACCTTGAATATCCTTAGAACAGTTTAACTCCTTCATAACATCTGAACATCGGTTAGCAGATTTAATAGGCTGCAGTGTCCCCAAATATCCACCATTAGATTAAAAATGAAACTTAAAAGAAAGTTTTGCTTCCAATGTGTTAATGTAGCTTCCAACAAAGCCTAGCAGGTGAATGTATCTCTACATTTTACTGGAGTTAATTCAGTTACTCAAAGTGATTACACAGTTTGTGGATTTTCTGAGCCTCCTGCTTCTCCTCCCTGGAGCTGCTCACCTTTTGGCCATTTCACTGTTCATTAGCACCTGTACTGAGGGTACTCAGGGGAGAATAAAACGTGAGGAAACTCAAACCAGTCGACTTTTCTCCTTGTTAGCAGCTCTGATAAAGACTTGGTGGGAGAAGAATTATTATTGGCTAAAACGAGACACTGGGATTATCTATGGCTTCAATTTTCCACGGTCTCCCAGCCCCTAATTATCCGATACAGTCAAGTCAGCCTAACTTCATAGTGACAACCCAGTGTACAAGTGAACAGGGGAATAATATTCAAATTCTAGATTTTCCACAGAGGTAACCTATGATACATTCTTCCTTAAATTACAGCTCTCAAAAATGCCAGGGTGATGGACAACTTTGATCACAGGTGAAAAGGCTCAAAAAGTGATCCCACAGCATTTTAAGAGCTGACTTTTCCCACCATTCAAACTTTCTATGACCTAACAGAATATGTACATCTTAATATTTTACTCTCATAAGAAAAATAAGGAAACTGATGTTCATTAGGCATCTATTATATGCTAGGGTGCCAGACCCTCTGCTGGATATCTTATAAATATTATCTTGCTTAATTCTAGAACAATTTAGGAAATATTTTTTCTTTTCCAACTTTTATTTTAGACATAGGGTTTACGTGTGCAGGTTTGTTTCATGGGTATCTTGCATCCGGGTAGTGAGCACAGTACCCAAGAGGTAGTTTCTGACTCATTACCTCCCTCCCCCTCCTCCCTCTAGTAGTCCACAGTGTCTGTTGTTCCCATGTTTATGTTCATGAGTGCTCGATGTGTAGCTCCCACTTATAAGTGAGAACATGCAGTATTTGGTTTTCTCTTACTGCATTCATTCACTTAGGATTATGGTCTCCAGCTCTTCCAGCATGGTTATCCACGTTGCTGTAAAGGACATGATTTCATTCCTTTTTATGGCTGCATAGTATTCCATGGTGTATATGTACCACATTAAAAAAAAAAAACCAAATCCACTGTTGATGGGCACCTAGGTTGATTCCATGTCTTTGATACTGTGAACAGCATGGCAGTAAACATACAAGTGTATATGTCTTTCTGGTATAATGATCTATTTTCCTTTGGATATACACCCAGTAATGAGATTTCTGGGCTGAATGGTAGCTCTGTTTTAAGTTCAGAAATCTCCAAACCGCTTTCTACAATGACCAAACTAAGTTACATTTCCCCCACCGGTGTATAAGTATTCCCTTTTCTCCAAACCTCACCAGCATCTGTTATTTTTTGACTTTTGGTAATAGCCGTTCTGACTGGTGTGAGACGGTATCTCGTTGAGGCTTTGATTTGCATTTCTCTGATGATTAGTGAAGATAAGCATTTTTTCACGTTTGTGGGCTGCTTGCATGTCTTCTTTTAAGAGGTGTCTGTTCATGCCCTTTGCCCATTTTTTAATGGAGTGATTGTTTTTTGCCTGTTGATTTAAGTTCCTTATAGATTTGGATATTAGACCTTTGTTGGATGCATAGTTTGCAAATATTTCCTCCCATTCTGTAGGTTGCTGTTTACTTTGTTAATTCTTTTGCTGTGCAGAAGCTCTTTAGTTTAATTAGTTCCCACTTGTCAATTTTTGTTTTTGTTGCAATTGCTTTTGGGGACTTAGCCAAAAATTCTTTGCCAAAGCTAGTGTCAAGAGGGGTATTTCCAATGTTTTCTCCTAGGATTTTTATGGTTTGAGGTCTTAGATTTCGACTTAACCCATCTTGAGTTCATTTTTGTATATGGTGAAAGGTAAGGATTGTTTCATTCTTCTGCATATGGCTAGCCAGCTATCCCAGCACCATTTATGAATAGGGAGTCCTTTACACCATTGCTTGTTTTTGTTGGCCTTGAGCAAGAAATTTTTATCCTGATTTTACAGACAGGGAAACGGAGGCTCAGGGAACTTAAATCTGAGTTCATTAGTGTCAGAACTAAGAGCTGAACACAGAGTTGCCTTTGCCTCTCCCAAAAAACAATGCTGTTTAACTATACAACTCAGCCTCAATGGTTTCTCACTTCCATCCGGAACTGTCTCTGACAGCGCTCTCTAGGCTTATTACAGAGATGACTGTGCTGATGGCTCTTTGTGACTCTTAAAGATTAAGGCTGTGCCTGAACATGCTAACGCCATCCTCAGAAGCCCCTTCTCATATCTTCAGATATCAACTCTTTCCCCTTCTATAATCACTGATACCAGTAACCCGCAGCTTCTCGTCCTTTGCCAAATCCGTATGAACTGCCACCAGTCCTGTTTATAGCTTCTGATTCGTGGGAGACCAGGCATTTCCTGCATGGTGGGAGCCTGAGGCCACGGTGGGAGAGGGGGCGGTAAGAGATGCCTTTCCTTCCCGGATGACTCAGAGCCAACGACTGTGCCGGAGCCCAGACAGCAGAAGCCTGTGCCCTTGGCGTCACCACAGGACCGCTTCCTATCTCAGTGAGGGAAGTGGCTGAAAGAGCCAGTGTGAGGGAAGGGGAAGGAAGGAGGCAGAGGCTCTGTTAACAGTCCTCATCCCTGCCTTCCATTCCCGCTTCTCTCTTTTCCCTTGCCCCAGACCCACCCCCCTGCTGGATTTTAATGCATGGACTTGCCTTTCTCAGACTCAAGCCTGACTCTGCCCTAGCAACCCCAAAGACGCCACAGCCCACCAAGTTTCTCCCTGTGAGAGACATCGAGGCCTCTTGGTGTTGGCCAGAGATAAATGCATCTTTATTCAGAGCCCTGTAAAATTACAAACTGGTTTGCTTTATTACTTGTCAGCTGGTCCTTCCTTGCCATCCCTGGTGAGTGGAAGACAGGCTAGCGTGACTGCATCTCAGTGCAGGAAAATGCTACAGGAGCTTGTCCTTCAGGGAAGAAAATCTCCTGATGTCTATACAGAGCACTTACTGTCTCTATCGCATGACAGACCTAAAAGATCAGGATCTTTCGTGGCTCTGCGTTTGTCGGTATTTTTAATATGCATGACATTGCCCAAAGAGACTGTGAGATAACGTGGGGCAAGGACCACATTTCCTTCACCAAA
>NW_012104599.1:2128414-2130501 GCF_000951045.1 Mandrillus leucophaeus
TTTTTGAACAAGGAGCCCTACATCTACATTCTGCACCAAGTCCCACCAGTTACATAGCCAGTCCTGCTGAACACTAACTCCATTCAGTCACTTCAAGACATCTTGTAAGTCTGGGAAGCTGTGCCAAAAGAAATGGGGTGTGGTCAGGCAAGGGGCGAGGCTTCGGGCTGAGGTGTGGGGGCTGCTCAGCACAGGGGAGCTCAGGGTTCCCGGAATAGGGCAAGACACCAGCTTGGATCAAGGAACCAGGAAGGGCCTCTCAATGCACATAAAAAATATTGCCTACTTTGGACCACTAGTTTTTGGAAGTTTCGAAAACTTCCCAAATCTATTTCAAGTTTTTATTATGGGCCTTATTTCTCTCTCTCTCTCTGATTTATACAAAATCTGACTTTCCCCCATGTTTCATAGAAGGTTGTTTTAAAAGGTGGCATTCTATTTGTTTGTTCTTTTCAGCCAAGAAATTTGCATGAGGTAAGGGGTTGTTGAGATTGAGAACTCCACTTCCAGGCTGTTAATTCTCTGTTGAAAGTCCAGGCCCACTCAGCTAGAGAACGTGTTGCTGCAGCGAGTAGCTGGAGGTCAGATACCACTGATCAGGCCGAGCGGGAGGGAGTATCAGGGGACACTCACAGTGTAGAGTCTCTCTGGGTACAAAGTTCTCGATGATCATCAACAATAAACTACAGGAAAAATGTCCCACGGTGTATTTTCTAAGAAATGGCCTCGGGAAAGCATTCTCAAGCGTTTTCAAAATGAGTCAGATGCCAAAGACATTGCTTTTTTGAGTGCTTCAGTAACTGTCTTGTGATCACTTGCTGGCACATGAGGTCGAGCCTTTTATTAATGTTCTCAGACATGACAGCTAGAGATGGACAGATGTTCCTTAAGCACACACATGTACACGTGCCCCATAGCATTACCATATTACACTATGGGGAAAAGCAATTGCCAAAAAGATATTTATTTATTTAGGATAAATGAATATTCCACAGCACCCCTGCTTGTTACTACAGTCTGTCTGAATCCCTGTGCACAGCCTGTCCTCCAGAACCATGAAATCAGCAGGAAACAGATATGTTTTATGGGCTATGTGTCACTTAGCGCCGCCTGTGCATCCTAATAGGTGATGAAATAAGGGAGCTGCAGCAATTGCCATTGAAGCTGAAAATGTGGCACCCTTGGCTCCAGGTTTGTCTACTCTCAGGAAGGCAGAGTCGGTTGCCTGCTCTTTGCAAAAGGAAGAAAATGGAACTGAGCAGACGCTGCTGTATTTGGAGTGGCAGAACAACATTAACATATACGATGCAGGAAGGAATACAACGTGGGCAAAAGAAAGCTTTCCCTGAGACTCAGGGGAAGTATCTACCTGTGTCCACTGAATGCCCAAAGCACCTCAGCATCACCTGCTGAAATACGTGCTTGGATGAGAGCTTGTCATTTACCATGCTGTGCTTTGACCCTTGGAATCAAAATCTACCTAATGATTTTAGATCTAAGAGATAAAGAGTCTTTGCCTGCTTAGAAGACTGGGAGAAGTGGCTGAGCAGTTTATAGACTGTGTACAACTGTCTAAAGGCCACAAAGGTGCTCTTGGCACTGGGCAGCATGAACATAGAGTTGAACCACACAGATCTGGGATGCAATAAGCTCAACCTACCACAGCAGTTCAGATGACTATTTCACTTACCATGTGAAAGAAAAATCATATAATTTTAGAGCTGGAAAGGAAAAGAGTGATGCTCTTGTTTGAGTCCCTTATTTCAGAGATAGAGAAGTGCAGATGTCTAAGGCAGTCCAGCTGCAGCTCTGAATAATGAGTCTTCAAAAGCATCCTTGGAGCATTACTAGAAAAGAAGGCAGAAGAAAGGAACTAGTCCTGCTCTGCCCACATCCACCAACTTCAGCCAAAAGTGAACCAACTTCCACCAAATACTAACATGAATGCCAGTGCAGAAACTGAAGCAGGATGATGGACCCCACTGGTTCAGGTTAAGTCACTTGGGTGGCATAAATCACTCCCAATTCACCAGATCACAGACCTGATCTTCACATATTTGGTTCTGAACGGTTCTTTTTTTTGAGAC
>NW_012104599.1:2131336-2131891 GCF_000951045.1 Mandrillus leucophaeus
GTATATGCTCATAAAACTATCGAATTTGATGTCACCCCAAGAATTCCTGCTCATTTGGGTTAAATAAAAAAGACATGGTCGGCTGGGCGCGGTGGCTCACACCTGTAATCCCAGCACTTTGGGAGGCTGAGGCAGGCCGATCACGAGGTCAGGAGATTGAGACCATCCTGGCTAACACGGTGACACCTCGTCTCTACCAAAAATACAGAAAATTAGCCGGGCGTGGTGGCAGGCGCCTGTAGTCCCAGCTACTCCGGAGGCTGAGGCAGGAGAATGGCGTGAACCTGGGAGGCGGAGCTTGCAGTGAGCCGAGATCGCACCACTGCACGCCAGCCTGGGCAACAAAGCGAGACTCTGTCTCAAAAAAAAAAAAAGACATGGTCTTCGACATTTGAAAAATCTCAAAACTATCTCCACATTTTACATCCTACTGCCCCTGCCACGGCTTTGTCATGTAACGTGGGTATTATCTTTAATCATCTCCAAACTGGGTGTGATGGGTCCATGGTCTTCCTTCTCCAATCCACCTTCCATGACTGTCAGTCATCTCTTCAA
>NW_012104599.1:2131941-2142709 GCF_000951045.1 Mandrillus leucophaeus
AGTAGAGACGTGGTTTCACCATGTTAGCCAGGATGGTCTCAATCTCCTGCCCTCGTGATCCGCCTGCCTCGGCCTCCCAAAGTGCTGGGATTACAGGCATGAGCCACCGCGCCCAGCCCTGAATGGTCTTAAACACAAGGGTAATAAGCAAGATGTTGCTTTCTTCAACTTTTCGGTATCAGATCCAGAGCATTCAGCAAATTCCCTTTTACCCAGATTGCAGGCTTAACACCATCAGGTCAAAGACACTATTCTTCTCTTGGCTCTCCTATTTATGTGAAAAAAAGAATTGCTAAATACTATTATAAGAAACCTACAGAAACCTGATGGAAATTCTCTGATTTGAGTCAGTTTTCCTTTATCCCCTCAATTTAGCCATTTTAAGGAACTCAAAGCCCTTACTTCCAAAGGTCACATTGTGAAGTTGTGACCAAAGTAACAGAGAGAAATCGGCTGTCCTAAATCCTCAATTCATGATTATCAAAGAAAACAAAACTGCGTCCAGAAACAAGGAAAACAATGTATGACCTCTGTAAGTTCGACTCTTCATCAGGAGCATCAGGGAGCACTGATTAGGAAGGCAGAGGAGTACATGGCACAGCGTGGCTGGGACACACCTCGGTTTGGATCCCAGCTGTACCACTTACTAGCTGCACAACCTTGGGTGAGTTACCTCCTTGAGTTTTGGTTTTTCTCATCCCTAAAATAAACATAGCATCCCGATTCCATAGGATGGTTGTGAAGATTGAAGGTGATAATGAGTATTTAAACCACCTGGCACTCAGGATTTATTTACTAATGGTGACCTCAAGCTCCATTCCTGGTTCTGATAATCGTTTCGTATCTTGGCCTCCTTCTCTTCATCTTCAAAATAAAGTAGTCAAAATAAACAATCAGTAGGATCCATCTCCACTCAAGGCTCTAAGAAAAGAAGAATGCTCAACTCTCCACTAATCCAGTCTATCTAAAGGCCAGTGAAAGACAAATAGCCTGTATTTCCGTAATATCGTAGAGTATTCAGTGTATATGCTCATAAAACTATCGAATTTGATGTCACCCCAAGAATTCCTGCTCATTTGGGTTAAATAAAAAAGACATGGTCGGCTGGGCGCGGTGGTTCACACCTGTAATCCCAGCACTTTGGGAGGATGAGGCAGGCCGATCACGAGGTCAGGAGATTGAGACCATCCTGGCTAACACGGTGACACCCCGTCTCTACCAAAAATACAGAAAATTAGCCGGGCGTGGTGGCGGGCGCCTGTAGTCCCAGCTACTCCGGAGGCTGAGGCAGGAGAATGGCGTGAACCTGGGAGGCAGAGCTTGCAGTGAGCCGAGATCGCCCCACTGCACTCCAGCCTGGGCAACAAAGCGAGACTCTGTCTCAAAAAAAAAAAAAAAAAAAAAAAAAGACATGGTCTTCGACATTTGAAAAATCTCAAAACTGTCTCCACATTTTACATCCTACTGCCCCTGCCACGGCTTTGTCATGTAACATGGGTATTATCTTTAATCATCTCCAAACTGGGTGTGATGGGTCCATGGTCTTCCTTCTCCAATCCACCTTCCATGACTGTCAGTCATCTCTTCAAAACACAGAACTGACCATACTCCAACCCTTTAACTGCCTTCTAACCATCTTTGTGATTGTCAAAGCTCACAAGCATGCCTCCCTACCTTGTGTTCCAGCCACTCACATACTCAACTCACATGCCCCTGCCCTCCTCACCAGGAGTCTACTCCGACCCCTCAATCTGAAATAGTCACTTACTCTAGACCTTCCACACCACCTGTCCACGTGTCTGTAAGTGTCTTACATCACTGACCTTTTTTTTTTTTTTTTTTTTTCACCTCAAAGTATGATTACTTACCTAAAAGTCTGCCTCTATAGCTGGACTATAAGCCTATAATTTGTGCCTTTTCCATCTCTTGATCCTGCCTGTGTTAAGCCATGCATGTAGTAGGTAGTTCATAAAGTCATACTGAATTATTTACTTAATTGGTTTCAGCAGGCCCCTAATCAAATACATGCTAGAAGAGAAGAAGCCAGGCTGCACAGTTAGGCAATTCATTATCACAGTATCTTTGATTAGTCAGCTATCACTTTGGAAAGTACAGAGAACTGGAGGCAAGCCCATGAGATGTTGGACATGAGGCTGGTTGAGTTTTGATTGGGAGCAAAGAGCAAGAGACAGCAGTTATACCTGTGCCCAGGAAATGTGGGGAGGCCAAATCTGTTTTCTTTCTGTCTTCCCTTGCCTCTCTTTTTTTATCCTCTTTCCATCATTACCTCCTTCTTCCTCTCATCTCCAATGTTAATTCATTTGATAAATATTTAGTGAGTGCTTATCACGTGCTAAGTACTGTTCTGACACTAGGGATACAGCAGCAAGCAAAATGACGCCCCTGTATTCTAGTGCAGTGCATCTCAAGCTCTAATGTCATATTCATCATCTGTGGGTCTTGTCAAAGAGAAGAATTGGACCCAGTTTTCAAATAAAGGTGATGCTGATGCCACCAGTCCACATCCTCTCGGAAGTAAGGTTCTAGACTAGAACACTGGTTCTCAACCTTGGTTGCACATAGGAATCTCCTGGGAGTTTTATAAAATACCAGTGCGGAGTCTCTTCTCTACCATTACTGAATTTAATTGTTCTAGAACACAGGAGAGGATTTTTTTAAACTCCCAGGGTGATTCTAATGAACATCCAAGGTTGAGAACCACTGTATTAGTGGGAGGATGTAGACAGAAATAAACATAAATTCCAGATAAAGACTACGAAGAAAAACAAAGTAAGGCAAGTGCAACAGAACGTGAGAGCATATATTATATTATTTTATTTATTTTCTATAAAGTAGTCGGGGAAAGCCCCTCTGAGTGGAAGACATTTGAACAGATACCTCAAAGAAGTTTAGGAAAAAGCCATGACATCTGAACAGATACCTCAAAGAAGTTTAGGAAAAAGCCATGCAGTCATCTGAACTCCATGTAGAGGAAACAGCAGATGCAAAGGCTCTGAGGGAGAAGTGTGCTTGACATGTTTGAGAAATAGCAAGAGACTAACTAATAACAAAAGAGGAATAGCAAAAGAACATTCGCTATGAGACTTCATGGAAACAATGGTTTACAATCACAGTAAAACAAGTAATCTAATCTTAACGGAAAGTCTACACATACAAAGGCTGAAGGAGAGTTCAATTTGAGTAACGATTTAAATCTAAAAGGGTAATTACCAAACATCTGAAAGCAAAGGCAATGCACACGTATGTGTTAGGGCAGAAGAACTGTATCAGATAAATATAATTATCTTCATTTTAGAGGATAAATATCATTATCCTCATACAGAAAGTAATCAGAGGCTCACTGAGGCATGTTGACTTGCCCATGATCACATAAGAGCTAGACCAACTCCATCCTGACTCCATCAGGATCTGTTCTCTTTCCAGTTTAAACTCATCACCCACCTGGTCGTTCCCCCTTTTTCTTACTTCACATGTGGCTCCCATCTCAGGAAGCAGGTGGGAGGTGAAGGGCAGGTGTCAGAGGTAGGAGGAAAAGGGTAACAGTGAGGGGAGAGAAGGGAAGTAAAGGAGGCAGAGAGAGAAAGGCTCAAGCGTGAAGAACAGTGGTCTCCTCCGTGCACGCCTGCACCTCCTGACTATTCACACCTGATGCTCACAAACTCCTGAGAGAGGGGGAATGGTTGATTTCAGGTGTCAACTTGACTAGGACGTGACACCGATATTTGCCTGAACACCGTGAAGATGCTGTTTAGATGAGATGGACATTTAAGTCAGTAGACTCTGAGTGAAGCAGATTGCCCTCCACAACATGGGTGGGCCTCAACCAATCAGTTGAAGGCCTTAAGAGAAAAATACTGGGGTCCCCCATGGAAGAGGAAGTTCAGCCTCCTGACTGCAATATCAACTCTTCCCAGGGTCTCCAGCCTGCCATCCCTACATATACACCTATCTGTCTATTGATATCAACAGCGATGTGGATCTCCTATTGGTTCTGTTCCTCTGGAGAACCCATAATCCCATGCCCATCTTCAACGAGATGATGGGTCTCTGAGAGGTTTTCCAAAGTCACATGTCTAAGAAGGGACTGGACTGAGACTGGCACCCAGGTCCTTTCTTCTACACAGGACCTCTGTTAGAACTGCCGTTTCATCTTAAGTCTCAGACCAGACTGAAATACTAAAAATCTGACCACACACGAAATGTTTGTAATTGCAATTTTATCCCTTAAAACGGATTAGATGGATGAAATAGGGACTACAGCAAAGGCAAATGAAAGGAATGTACTTCACTTTGTCTACACTGGATGAGATGATTATCTTTTTGATCTCCGAGATTGCTAAAAAGTAAGACGGGGGGTGAAGGGAGCGTGTTTACCGGGGTTCAAACGTCCACCTGAGGATTAAACAAAACGCTTTGTTTTCATGAGGCTTCCTTGTTAGGCTAGAAAATAATGATGGGAAACTAACACAATCGCAGATGCCAGGCTAGAATTTTAGGACTAAAAAACACAGAAAAAAGGCTGGAGTTTGCTGGAGCCTTGACAAAACAGGAGACAGAAAGTGGAAAAAAATAGAGAAAAGTGATTCAGTGATGCAATTCCACCCACGGGGGGAAGGTTGGGAAATACCATACAATTCTTCCTCCAAAATGTTGATCAAAATACTTTCTGGTTCAAAAATAATGATGTTGAAGAAAGCAAGGAAATGACGTACAAATCATGACTTCAGACGAATATTCCTCTATATTCATTTTACAGTCATTAAGAGTATGTCCCTAACAGGACCCAGGGGCCACTGTTCCCTTGTTTAGCTGACATCTGAAAATGCTTTAAGGATAAATGTTTGGAAAACAGAAGAGCAGCCTAGATCTCCCACAAAAAACAATGGCACACAATGTTCTCTTTCCTTCAAAAAAGGAATTTCAGGATTAGAAACAGTTATCTCTATATACTGGTGTCTATGTGAGACTGCAGGAGAGAAGGAACCACGATGTACGAAGAAAAAGGAAGGAATATGTTCCAAAAAGAAAGTTTCCACACTTAAATGGGTAACTTCTGTTCCCTCCACAAATGAAATGCAGAAAACTAACCTCACAGGCAAAGAAACTCGTAGAACTCTTGCTATGTGACGGTCTTCTCAATGTATTGTCATTACTAAACAACTGAGTGAGACTCCATCTCAACAGGCAGGGAAGGAGTTAAAAACACTGAAGAAACAAAAATAATGGGCTGAGTTTGTGCTGAAAACCTGGAGAAATATGGCTGGGAAAAGAAAACGAGAAAGGAGAGGCAAAACTTAATGCCAGACTCAATTCTCTGGGGACACCCAGAGCTCCCAAAGAATGGGCAAAGACCTTCCATGCTATTTGCCCAACTCAATCGATTAGTGGTGGTCAAACTAAGGAGTGCTGTGATTATTTAACATTTGCTATGGTCCTGTGAGGGAGAGGAAGTGCCAAATATTTACCAAGTCTAGCTGAGGCCTATGACCCTCCAAGCTAAAGCTTCCTCACCTGATGCCTAGTCTCTGCTTAGATACAGATGCCTAGTCTCCTCTTAGTCTCAGTGGGCTATCCTGCAGCCTCCAGATCTGCTTAAAAACAAAGTAGGGGGCAGCTTTCTTGACATGACCAGAGAGGAGACTCATGACCCTACACATCCACTAACCATCATGTCCTAGAGGCACCCTACAGGATTTCTTCTTGGGGCTCAGGAACTGTGGCCACCAGAAGGCTTCTGTCAAAGAATCAGAGCTTTCTAGGAAGAGCAATACTTTCCTATCAACAACCCTCATTAGCCTGCATCGGTTCCAAAAATGCCCTAGCTATCAACTAGCAGAGCACAGGGCCCCAAGGCAACAGGCACACTGTAATACTAGCATCGTAATACTAACAGTAGCTTATATGTGTAGAACGCTTTCCAGTTCATAATATGTTTCAGAAGCATCAGAAGCAAGGGCTCTGAAG
Organism: Mandrillus leucophaeus; assembly: GCF_000951045.1. Classification (NCBI taxonomy): domain Eukaryota; kingdom Metazoa; phylum Chordata; class Mammalia; order Primates; family Cercopithecidae; genus Mandrillus; species Mandrillus leucophaeus. The sequence continues at coordinate 2,137,927 of NW_012104599.1, forward strand.
TCGGACTACCAGGACTCAAATCCCATTTCTATGACTTTCTTGCCATTTTCTCACTGCAAAATGAACATAATGATAGTAGTTACCACCTGGGATTATTGTGAAAATACCATGGAATAAACAGGCAAAGCACTTAAATCAGTATCTGGTACATGGTGACACATAATAAATATAGACTGACATCTCCCCTCATCTCTGGGGCACATGAGGAGACAGGAGGTCAGAGAAACTAAACGCCTTTCCTTGTAACAGGCAGAACCAGGGCTCCACACAGAAGGTATGGGAAAGCACAGACATGAGTGTGCATGTGTGCTGGGGAGGGCGTAGGGGTCTCTCACTGACCAGAGAAAGCCATGGAGCTTTGGGAGGGGACAGAACACTAAAAAGGAGAAAAGAGTACTCCAAAAAACGCTGGCCTTTCTTTTACAGAAAATCAAGGTTTCTCTTCCATGGTGTAGGACAGAATCATCCAAATGCCTTTCTGGTATGCAACTAATACACTGCTGATCTCCTGATGTGAGAATACTCTGCAAATTAATTCTGCAGTGCTACCCATGTGGCATGCAGAGAGGTGTGATATGCTGTATTAGTCAGGGTTCTCCAGAGAAACTGAACCAATAGGGTGGTGTGCGTATATATAAACGCATACACACACAAATATTTATTTTAAGGAACTGGCTTATTGCTTATGGAGGCAGACAAGCCCAAAATCTGCAAGATGTGCCAGCAGGCTGGAGACCCAGGGAAGAGCCGGTGGTGCAGGCTAAGTCTGAAGGCCGTCTGCTGTGGCATTCCCTCTTTGGTTCCATTCAGGCTTTCAACAGACTGGGTGAGGCCTACCCATATTATGGAGGGCCATGTGCTTTACTCAAAGTCTACCAATTTAAATGTTAGTCTCATCCATAAATACCTTCACAGAAACATCCAGAAGAATGTCTGATCACACATAGGGGCACTGTGGCCCATCTAAGTTGACACACAAAATTAACCATCACTTGTGCCCTAGGTGTTCGGCATTCAGAGATCCTGTATCACAATTAAGAGATTTCCAAAGAAAACATGAGATCTAGCCAGGTGCGGTGGTGCACGCCTATATTCTCAGCTATTGGGAGGTTAAGGTGGGAGGATCATTTGAGTTCAGGAGTTCCAAACCAGCCTGGACAACATAGCGAGACGTCATCTCGAAAAGAAACGAAACGAAGCGAAATGAAATGAAAAGAAAAAAAAGAAAAGGAAAGAGAAGAGAGGAGAGGAGAGAGAAAAGAAAAGATCAAAGGCTTTCAAAACAGAGAAAAAAGGAACGGAATAAAATCTGTAAAATTTAAGATAGTGGCTAACTGGGTTGGAAGGCAGAGGCAGAATGAGGAAGAAGGTAGAGGACTATAGGTAGGATATCAATATAAGTCATGTTAGTTCTTATGTTGGACGGTGAGTTCATAGGTGTTCACTGTATCATCATGCTTTGTAACCCACATAGCTTCTTGTATATGTATCAAATATTACGTATAGAATACAATGCAGGGGAAGGAATCAAGCTTTCCAGCCACGCGTGTCCATCACCTCAATGCAGCCTCCCCTGACCACTCCCAAACACATTTCTCTTTCTCTGATCAACTGTCTAGTCCATTCATGAGCTGATATTGCTAGGTAACTTTTCATGTGCTTAGGTCTTGCCTTTTCAAATGGATTTTAAGTCCCTTAAAATTCTTGGACAGTTTCTTACATATCTTTCTACTCTCCCACAGGGCCTGAGTGAGTGTCTAAGAAACTCAGTAAATCCTCATTGATGGCTGAAAAGCAAGATGAGTTGGGGTAGGAATAACAAAAACAAACCAGCAGAAAAGCAGGGTTGGTTGAGTGGCACTGGGTGTCAGCTTTTTGGAAGTCATTAACGGCTCCAAAAGCTGGCTTGAGAGATCAGAAGCCAGGCAGGGTACATCTACGATTCCTGAATGTGCCCAGAATGAAGCAATGCCCATCCCCCACGATACTGTCGTACAAGTGGTACCTGTGATAACACAGCGAGGCTTGCAGAAGGGGATGTACGCAAGACGGGGGGAGTCTGGGCCATCTGTGATGTCCAGACTGCAAGAAGCCAGTGGAAAAGTCCCTCCCAGGGAGGTGACACCTCAGCTCCAAGTTTCCTTAAGAAAATGCAGTTACAGCACCATGATAATTCTTACTAAGTCCCCACATTTCCAGTCTTTCAGCAGCTTTCCCACTCAGTCTGTTCAATAGCTTGGAAGACAACAGGACTCCGTGGCAGAGCACAAGTGAGGGCTGCTTTATCTGTTTTCAAATTCCAAGTCTGCATTTTTGTTCTTTTTTTTTTTCACTGTGACTCCCCAACCCTAAACTCGAGATGCTCCCATCTGTCCCATGAACCCCAGCTTTGTCTGGCTTATTCCAATTTAGGTGAAAGAGATCAAGGCTGGATGTGGTAGTGACAGCTCTCTCTTGTTGGAAACAAAGGTTACCCTGAAGGAAATGTACAGCGTTCGATGTATGCTTACCACAGAGAGAAGCATAAACTGAATACTCAAAATTATAACAGAATAACTTAAAATCGGGCAGAGAAAATCACAAATACAACTGCTAAGGGAAGAAAGGATAGACTTCAAATGGCTTATAAATTGATCCTGCTAAAATGTCACTTTACTGCCATAAGATAGGAGAGAAAGGTGAGATTAAAATGATCATAACCACGTTCTAGTTCAGTCTCTCAGTTAACAGGTAAATATGGCCCTGTGAGATGACATGCCAGGTCACTAGACAGAGAAGAACGAGAGCTAGGGATCACCACTCCACGGCCAATGCCTGTCCGCCATGACATTCTCTAGGACAGATCACCTTGGCCACTTGCCACGTCTGACTCGGAGCCTGTGTACCTGGCACTGAATCAAAGAAAGGTCCCGATTAGAATCCATACATCTACATGCAGGAGGTTAGAGGGTAAAAATTGAGGAGAAAATCAGTCTTGCCTTCACACTAAGAAGGAAAATCATCAGGGGCTAAAGCTATCTGAGAACACCCATGGTTCCGAAATTTCTCACGTTTAGAAGAAAACGCTCCATGATGACAGAATTCTCAACACCAGCCTGCTATTTGGAACTAAAGGGAACAAGTGAGAGCATGAAAGGGATCGATGGAAACGCAGCGCACAAAGAGGATTTTCAAAAACTCTACGTCCAGTTCAGGTAGAGAAGGGCTGCGATTCCCACAGGCGTGCTCCCGTTCTAAGCCAGGAGACCACCTCCAGCAGGTGAGCCTGCCTGCCACAGCAAGCCTGCCCATGGGAAAAGAGCCCGCTGCTCAGGAATCTTTATTATTTTTAAGACTTCCCATTTGAGAAGCAGGGAATGTGATTTTTTCCCTCTCCAACACGTTTTTTTCACGTCTAGCCTCCTTTACACAGCTGCTCTTCTTCAAGACTCTGCAATTGAGCGCTCTTGTTTACTTTCTTCTGAGTTCCCTGAGGTTTGATTGTTGGGGCCTGTGCAAGTCAGTGATTAGCATTCTGACTTCAATTCCGTCTTCAGAGTCAGCCAAAGGAGTCCAAGAAGTTGGCCACAACCACCCCCTGGGAACAATAGACCCTTTCTACAAAATACAGGTTTGTCTTCCTTTTCAAACACACAGGAGTTGGCCCTCTGGCAGAGGTCTACCTGACAGTACAAACTGTTCGCTGGGAAGTAAAGGGCTTCCCAAGCGAGCAGCATCAACCTGCAGGTCATATGTGCATCAGAGTAAAGACTTCACCTCGATTCCATTTACAGAACTCAAAAGATAAACTGTATGCCCCATCTGAAAGAAAACAGACATAGCCGGGAATGCAATGGTCCTAGAAATACCTGGCTTGTAACAGTCGGCCCCCGCAAGGGCAGCTGGGCCGTATGATGCAAGCCAGTGCTCTCCCCCCCTCTCTACTTGTCTCTTATCTGTCCCGCTCACAAAACAGTGCAGGTGACCCTTCTGTCTCCTAGCACCTAAAACTGAAGTCATTAGAAAACTCAGTCACCTGCCAGGTAAGGAGGGCTGCCCATCACGGAAGCTCAGAGCACACTGATTCACTATTTAACCTGTGAAAAACAAACCATTTTAGCTCCCAAAACAAACAATTTTAGCTCCAAAAGCTAAAATTCACATTATGCTCTCTACTCTTTTTTATTTTTATGCAGGACTGTTTTACAAGAAACAATCTCGCAATGTGATAGTGTTGGGCTCTCCCGGCGAAGAGACACGGAGTCTAGTCCCTGCTCTGCCCTTTACTCAACTGGGCAACTTACCCTCTGCGCATCTATTTCTCCATGTGTACAAGGACAGTTCAGACTGCCATCCTGCTTCTCTCACACGGTTATCGTCAGGATAAAATGAGACAGCAAAAGCCAATATTTTTAAAGCTGCACTGCAAACGAAAGGTATTGTTCTTTTCATTCCTTTAACCAACTGGGAAGCCAGGCCTGAGGACATCGAGAACTCAGATGCAAGGCTGATGCACCTCGACAGAAGAACACTGGCTTCCTATCACCCCCATCCTAAAGAAGTCCTGGCAGGGGACCCCTGAGCCACTAAGCCCAAGGTCCTCCAAAGATTTGAAAACCATCAAAGTTCAGGGGGCGACCCCCCAAAATGGAGCTCCTGCCGCTACAATAAGTCTCTCAAAAGGATTCTGGAAAAACCTAGATTCAAGGCTCCTGCTTTCATTTCTCTGTGTTTCCACGGATATTACAAGCACTTAAACACAGGCAGCTGACCTGACTCCTGGCCTGCTTTCTCATGGTGGAGA